>NW_025334320.1:0-351452 GCF_014858855.1 Bufo gargarizans
CGTGGCATGAACTGGCGCTCTACGCTTTGGAGGTGCTGGCCTGCCGCCAGCGTTTTGTCTGAACAAGTATTTAGTGCTGCTGGTGGCATTATAACAGATAAGCGTATCTGCCTGTCAACTGAAAATGCTGACAGGTTGACTCTTACAAAAATGAACATAGCCTAGATTGACCATGATTTCTTGACTCCACCAGAGGAAAGCAGCTGAACATACAGTAAAGGCACTTTAAATGTGTTGTTTAGAATGTACTGAATACACTGTATTTCCATACATCCCTTCCACCACAAACAAAGCTATATGGTTGAATCTTCCTTTTCTAATCCTCCTTCCATCATATCAACATGCTTATTTGTCACATATAATGCCCTCGCATATATGCCCATCAAATATAATGTTTTACTGGGTCAGCTCAGCTGCAGGCCCTCGCATATAATATTTTAGAGGGTCAGCTCAGCTGCAGGCCCTCACATATAATGTTTTAGAGGGTCAACTCAGCTGCAGGCCCTCGCATATAATTTTTTAGAGGGTCAGCTCACCAGCAGGCCTTCACCTACAATCTTTATCTGGGTCAGCTCACCAGCAGGCCCGCACATAAAATCTTTTACAGGGTCAGCTCACCAGCAGGCCCGCAAATCAAATCTTTTACAGGGTCAGCTCACCCAAAGGCCCTCACATTTAATTTTATAAAGGGTCAGCTCACCAGCAGGCTTTCACCTACAATCTTTTACAGGGTCAGCTCATTAGCAGGCCTGCACATAAAATATTTTACAGGGTCAGCTCACCAGTAGACCCGCACCTCAAATCTTTTACAGGGTCAGCTCACCTTAAACCCTTAAGGACCAGGCTAATTTTCACCTTAAGTACCAGGCCATTTTTTGCAAATCTGACCAGTGTCACTTTATGTGTGAAAAACGCTTTTACTTATCCAGGCCATTCTGAGATTTTTTTGTCACGTGTTGTACTTTATGACACTGGGAATATAGAGTCAAAAATTTATATTTTTATTTAATAAAAAAATACTAAATTTACCAAAAATGTAAATTTCTCTAGTTCTATAATACATAGCAATACCTCCAAGAATAGTTATTAATTTACATTCCCCATTGGTCTGCTTTGTGTTTGGATCATTTTGGGAATGCCACTTAATTCTTTTGGGGACGTTACAAGGCTTAGAAGTTTAGAAGCAAATCTTGAAATGTTTCCGAAATTTTCCAAAACCCACTTTTTAAGGACCAGTTCAGGTCTGAAGTCACTTTGTGAGGCTTACATAATAGAAACCACCCACAAATGACCCCATTTTGGAAACTACACCCCTCAAGGTATTGAAAACTGATATTACAAACTCTGTTAACCCTTTAGCTGTTCCACAAGTGTTATTAGCAAATGGATTGAAATTTCTGAATTAAAATTTTTGGGCACATTTTCCATTTTAATAAAAAAAAATTCCTGTAACAAAGCAAGGGTTAACAGCCAAACTAAACTCAATATTTATTGCCCTTATTCTGTAGTTTATAGAAACACCTCATATGTGGTCATAAATTACTGTACCGGCACAAGGCAATGTGCAGAAGGAAAGGAACACCATATGGTTTCTGGAAGGCAGATTTTGCTGGACTGGTTTATTTACACCATTGTCCCATTTGAAGCCCCCCTGATGCACTTCTAGAGTAGAAACTCCAAAAAAGTGACCCCATTTTGGAAACTACGGGATAAGGTGGCAGTTTAGTTGGGGCTATTTTTAGGGTACATATGATTTTTGGTTGCTCTTTATTACATTTTTGTGAGTCATTGTTACAAAAAATTGAAATTCTTAAATTACATCTCCATTTGCCAATAACTCTTGTGGAACACCTAAAGGGTTAACGATGTTTGTAAAATCAGTTTTGAATACCTTGAGGGGTGTAGTTTCTTAGATGGAGTCACTTTTATGGAGTTTCTACTCTAGGGGTGCATCAGTGGGGCTTCAAATAGGACATGGTGTCCAAAAAAAACAGTTCAGCAAAATCTGAGTTCCAAAAACCATATGGTGCTCCTTTCCTTCTGCTCCCTGCCGTTTGGCCATACAGCATTTTACGACCACATATGGGGTGTTTCTGAAAACTACAGAATCAGGGCAATGAATATAGAGTTTTGTTTGACTGTTAATCCTTGCTTTCTTAACGGAAAAAAATGGATTAAAATGGAAAATTTGGCAAAAAATTGCTGTTTTGGCACCTTTTTTATTTTCTGGGGGATTTGTTTATTTGAGGGGTTAGGTCATGTGTTATTTTTATAGAGCAGATTCGTACAGACGTGGCAATACCTAATATGTCAACTTTAAAAAAAAATGTATTTAGATTTTACACTATAATTTTCTTTTTTAAACAAAAAAATACATTTTAGTATCTCCATAGCCTGAGAGTCATTATTTTTTTTAGTTTTTAGCCTATTGTCTTAAGTAGGGGCTAATTTTTTGCAGGATGAGAGGACAGTTTTAATGGCACTATTTTGGGGGTGCATATGACTTTTTGATTCTTTGCTATTATACTTTTTGTGATGCAGGGGGACAAAAAAAGCATTTTTTTGTTACCTTACATCACAAAAAGTGATGCACCCCAAAATAGTGCCAATAAAACCATCCTCTCATCCTGCAAAAATGTAGCCCCTACTTAAGACAATCGGCTAAAAATAAAAAATAAACTGACTCTCAGACTATGGAGATACTAAAATGTTTTGGTTTTTTTGTTTAAAAAAGGATAATATAATGTAAAACCTAATAAATTTAAAAAAGTAGACATATTTAGGTATTGCCACATACGTAAGAATCTGCTCTATAAAAATAACACATGACCTAACCCCTCAGATGAAAAAAGTCAAATAAATAAAATAAAAACTGTGTAAAATAAGCAATTTTTTACACCATTCTTTTTTTTACTGTGTTCATCTGAGGGGTTAGTTTGTTTTTTTCTGGGCAATTGTCAGTGGCTAAATAGAATTAAAATTGGGGAAGGGGATTATATATTTAGTACTCTATGGAAGTGTGGTACTCCCTGAAGCAACCGTCAATGCAGAGGCCCGGATGATCGGGGCACGTGTCACACTTAGTGGTGGTGTCCTTCCTTATCCCCCTCCTGTGACACACTCTGCACTTTTTTGGGAATCGTACCTTCTTTCCAGTATGGCGGACTACACCTGGAAAGTGTTGGCCAGGGACAATTCGGGCGCCTCCAGTTCCCGAAGTACTCCGGACTGCTTTTTCCCGCTCAGAAAAGATCAGGGCCTTGAGGATTGCCTCATAGAAATGGAGGAATTTCCCTGTGTTGCCATCACTCCGGGACAGCACAAAAGAGTTGTACAAGGCAACCTGTACCAAGTAGACCGCAACTTTTTTTGTACCATGCCCGGGGTTTGCACATGGCATTTTTTCATGGCTTGAGGACTTGATCAGAGAGATCAACTCCTCCCATATACCGATTGTAGTTGATGATAAAATCGGGCTTGAGGACCTTTGCAGCGGTACCTCGTACAGGGACAGGGGTGATGCCGTTACCGTGAATAGTGGACAGTACAAGAACATCCCTCTTGTCCTTATATCTGACCAGCAACAGGTTTCCACTGGTATGTGCAACGGTCTCACCCCTGGGGATAGGTACCTGGAAGGGGTGGGTAGGGAGGCCGCATTGATTTTTCCGCATAGTCCCACAAGTGGACGTGGATCTGGTGGCGAGGGACTGGAACAAGGGGATACTAGTATAATAGTTATCCACATACAGGTGGTAACCCTTATGTAGCAGTGGGTGCATAAAGTCCCACACAAGTTTCCCGCTAACACTCAGAGTGGTGGGACATTCTGGGGGTTGAATACGGGAATCTCGCCCCTCATACACACAAAACTTGTAAGTGTACCCTGAGGTACTCTCACAAAGTATGTACAGCTTCACACCATACCTCGCCCGCTTAGAGGGAACATACTGGTGGAAAATGAGTCTCTCCTTGAAAGCAATAAGAGACAATCATCAACAGCGACCTCCCTTCCACGTACATAAATTTTGCCCCGAAGTGAACGATGACCGCCCTGATTTTGTATAGGCGGTCATAGGCAGGATCACTTCGGGGGAACATGCTGCATTATTTGCATAATGCAGGCATTTCCGGATGGCCTCAAAACGGGAACGTGTCATGGCCATACAGTAGAGTGGGGTCTGGTAGAGGACGCCCCCCACTCCAGTACTGCCTGACACTGGGTTTTTTTACTAGGCCCATGGCAGCACGAGGCCCTAAAATGTCCTCATCTCGGCTGTACTTACTGGGGTCCAGACACCGGACCTAGCCAAAAAGGAGCCCGGGTGTTAAGCAATGAACTGTTGGGCGAACAAGTTAATTTGCTCCACCATCAGATTGACAAAGTGGCCACTGAAAAAAAAAAATTAAATAGTCATATTTAGTGAAGCCCACTGTGGGAATCTGGTTTCCTGATTGGCCAACAAAATCAGGAATCACGGGCTCAAAATCCTCTTATGTACACCATGCAAGTTCACAGGTAGGGGGCTCAGCTGGACTTATCTGGTGGGCCGGAAAGCTAGTATGAGCCCCAGAGCTGCTCGTACTAGTGTGGGCCACAGGGTCCCTGGCATGGGGGTCCCTTTGGGGGCTCATCATCATCACTAAATGATGAGGAGACAGCGGAAGACAAGAGGAAAGTGGGGTCATCCTCGTCCTCACTGGGGCTCTCCGAGTCGGAGGCAAGCGTATGCCTCCTCGGCCGAGAACGACTGGCGGGCCATAGGGGAGTGTGTGTGTGTGTGTGTGTAAAACTTTATTTAGTGTGTGGGGGTTTGGATGTTCGCATACTTGCCCTAAACCAAATAGTCAGCGCACGCACAAAAAAAAAAAATGGATGTGGGGCGGGGGGATTGGCAAGCTGGGGGGGTCTAGGGTCACACAGCTGAGTGTGCTGTGGACCACGAGTGGTTTGCCACGATCGCTGATACGGGGGGGGAGGGCACAGGACCGTGCGGCTGTGATCAGAAATACACAGGGCTTCCTTAAGTACCAGGACATCAGGGTGTACCTGTACACCCTGTGTGCCCAACAGGTTAAGGCCTTTGCATATAATTTTTCAGTTCAAACTCCATGCAGATGTTGCCCTTGGTTGGATTCGAACCTAGAGCCTGCACCTAAAATCTTTTACAGGGTCAAAGCACCCGAACATCCCGATGTGTTCGGCCCGAGCACTACGGTGCTTGATCAATACTACTCCTGACATGTCTGTTTTAAAAGATTCATGCATTCCCCATGTAATAATAATTCTGGAGCATCTATTCTCATGGCTCTATGTTGTGCCATTCCGTTATTATTTCAGCTAGACGTTATGAATGAATTTCTAGCAGTCTGCAGTAAGGGTACAGAGGGGTGGTAACCAGTTGGGGGGTGTACCTGCACAGTCTCACTCTATCCAATCAGTCCTGCCATTGTCATACTGTGCAGGTACACAGTCCCCAAATGGTTACCACCCCTCTGTACCCTTACTGCAGACTGCTAGGAATTCATTCATAACTTCTAGTAGATATAATAAAGGAATGGCACAACATGCAGACATAAGAATAGAGGCTCCAGAATTGTTATTACATGGGGAATGCATGAATCTAATAAAACAGGCTTGTCAGGAGAAAGGTGAAAGGTCCTCTTTAAGCAAAACCACTTGCTACAAAGCTTCAGACTGCAAAACTCAGATTAATTTAACCGTTTCCCACTAAAGCCATTATCTGGCCATTTCCAACACCAATTCAACTTACAGCAAAGCAAAATGATACCATCAAGAGAATATTGCTGCCCTATAGTTTTACGTTACAATTTGGAATTAGTCAGAGATGCACAGGGATTAATGTGCATGTAGCAGTGGGCCCTGGCATGCAACGTGTGAACACTAAAGTATGGGTAACAAGTCTGTTGTTCCATAGCAGCAGATAACACAGATTGAATCAATGGTGGTTCACTGTAAGAGAAAACTTCTAATATTGTAGCAAAGCAAAGGCAAAGACAAATATTTGCCCTTTTCCAGATGTCTCCTTATTGCATATCTTCCACATAAATATGTGTATGATCTTTGTACAAACTATAATATTAGACATGTATCATGTTTTTAACTATGCAGAAGAGATTCCAGCACTTGGATAATCTATTTATTTTTATTTTTTTATTGCCTCTGTTTAAGAAACAAATCAAACCCAACCCCATATGATTCATGTGAAAAATGAAGCATCCACTTAGCTGATCAATCAAGTAGTTAACCAAATGTAGATTATAATTAGTTATTGAACACAGCAAAGCTTTATTGCAGTCTGCCATGCTGAACATAAGGTAAATAATTATTTATTTTGAATCTTAACATTAGATCATTAATGTGCTTTCATACATGCTATTGTGATGTTTTTTAGATGCAGTTTATGAAACTAAAACTAACAATAGATTGAAAAAAAGAGAAGAAATATAATTTTTCTTATATACTTCTACTTCCGTTACGATCCGCACCTGGCATTGGCTTAAAAAAGACGCATTAAAAAACTTTATCAATATGGCACAGGGTGAAAGCACCCTGATAGTAAAGTAGACCCCCTGAATAGTTTTTACAACTGTATTATAAACTGTATTATACTACAGTTAAAAGAAATTCAGAAGTTATTATATATTGAAAATATATCAGTCTTAAAAGCTTTTTAAAGTGATCTTTGAGATGCTACCAAATTATGTTGAGAATAGGTGGGGACATTTATCAGAATTAAATAGACAGAAAATGACCCAGGGGGGCTCAGGAAAATTCAAATATAAAGAGTTTAGTAGCCAAGGGCTTTAAAGTTCCTGTTTTATGGCCTACTTTAAAACGTAACCTTTAATAATATAGTCCTAAAATATATAATGCCCAATTAATTTTAGAAAAATAAATAGTCGAGGGAGATTATAAAGTGGTTGCAGACTAATACATTGACTCTAGAAAGTTGCATTGAAAGAAACAATGCCAGTTTATTAACCTATTAGGCAATATAAAGAAAATATCCCTATAGGTCTCCCTTACTAGACACTCTAAAATAAACACACAGAAACAAGAGGAGATATACATTATGATATAAAACTAGGCGACTATTATTTTTTTAAAATTAATTGGGCATTATATATTTTAGGACTATATTATTAAAGATTAAGTTTTAAAATACAATGTAAAGGCAAGAACGCTCTCCGTGTTGAGTGGATAAAAGGACACTCTGGAACGTTGCAATTCATATAATCGTGCGTGAGCTCCGCACTGTTAAGTATAGAGGGACTTGATTTTATGAATTAGGGCATATGTTATGTATTTATGTGGATTGTTTTAATAAAATATGTCATTTTAGAAGTCGGCCATTTGGTTTAAGTTTTAAAATAGGCTATAAAACAGAAACTTTATAGCCCTTGGCTATTGAACTCTATATTTATCAGAATTAATACATAAAAAATAGGGGAAAAGTAGGAACAGTGATGCAAGTCAAGTAAATGGACTGTCCAAATTACTGTAAGGGAGCAGCCATAATGCATCCAGGAAGACATTCCAGGATAATTTCCAAGGAACTTTAAAAACTTATTTCCAAGAGGAGAATCTCATGCTTGCACAAAAAATATGGGTTAACAGTTAAATGTTTGGGACAACACAACCCAAGACAAGACCCATCATGACTAGGGTGGTCTGGCCCATAGTCAAGTAAAGTAATTTTAGTGTAATGTGGTGGTATATGGTGAGGACTCATCTGGGTGAGCACTAATCACAACCAGGCACTATGAAGAAACTGCATTCATTATTGGGATTGCTTTAGATACAAAAAACTCAACAATTAAACAACACTGGTGGGCCCACCAAAGGGTGAGTAATATTGGTGTATTATTCAATATGTATGAAGTATGAGTTTATTATATACAACTTTTTGCTAAATGCAGTTGGAAAAAATCTGCCACCATCAAGTTCTTCTAATTACTAGGGATAAGCGAATCGACTTCGGATGAAACATCCAAAGTCAATTCGCATAAAACTTCGTCCTAATACTGTATAAGCAGGAACTCCTGACAGTATTAGAATGTATTGGCTCAGATGAGCCAAAGTTATTGCTTCGTGAAGTCTCGTGAGACTTCACGCAATAACTTCATAAATTAATTTGTACTGTAAAAAAAAAACATTTCCTGAACTCGGGTTTGGTTCCAAGTACAAATTAATTTATGAAGTTATTGCAAAGCAATAACTTTGGCTCATCGGAGCCAATACATTCAAACACTTTACGGAGCTCCTGCTCCATACAGTATTAGAACGAGGTTTTATGCGAATCGACTTTGGATGTTTCATCTGAAGTTGATTTGCTCATCCCTACTAATTACTTTAAAATCTGAACAAGTACATGTAATTATTAGTGTTGGGCGAGCATGCTCGGCTGAACACCAGTTCGGCTCGAGCATCGCTATGCTCGGCCAAATATCGCGTGTGCTTGAGTCAGTGTATTTAAATCTAATTTAGCCTCTATTTCTGAAAAATTTTTGGCAGGATTCAAACTCACAACCTTCTACATTACAGCCAAGAATGTTAACCACTACACTATAGAGCTGCATTGCCAGTTACAAAAAAAAATAAAAAAAAAGTTACAAAAAAAATTAAAAAAAATAGGAGACTTCTGCTGTATAGGAATACTTACTAGTAGTAAGTATTGCTATACAGCAGAAGTCTCATATTTTTCATTTTTAAGTAACTGGCCATACAGCTCTATAGTGTAGTGCAGGTATGGCCAAACTGCGGCTCTCCAGCTGTTGAAAAACTACAACTCCCACCATGCCCTGCTGTAGGCTGCTAGCTGTAGTCAGTTTGGGCATGCTGGGAGTTGTAGTTTTGCAACAGCTGGAGAGCCTCAGGTTGGCCATCCCTGGTGTAGTGGTTAACATTTTTGGCTGTAATGTAGAAGGCTGTGAGTTCAAATCCCTTCAGAAATAGAGGCTGAATAAAATGTACATATTTTATTTGTAATTGTAAAAAAAATATGTAATTACTAAAAATATATATATATATATATTCATATTTTTGATATATATAAATGCATAATATGTGGGAAACTACTACAGATCTTTTAGCTATAATATATTTACATATTTTATATATTCTAAATATATAATAATATATGTAAATATATTATGGCTAAAAACACATATATATATATATATATATATATATATATATATATAAATTAAATTTAGCCTCTATTTCTGAAAATTTCTTACAGCCCAGAATGTAAACCACTACACTATTTAAAATAACTACTAGTAAGTATTACTATACAACAGAAATATATATATATTTTTGTAACTGGCCATGCAGCTCTAATAGTGTAGTGGTTAACATTCCTAACATTAAATATCTATGTAACCAGTTTTAAATTTATTTATTTTTTTAATATGTTGATAAATGTTATAATATAATTGTATTTGTATCAGAGTATTTAAAGATTGTGGTTACACCCCATGGCTGTGCATGAATGTCATGCATTATGGGAATGGACACAACTCAGCGTTCTCATGGAAAGAGGCTTGCAAGCCATTAATCATCTTGAAAAGGAATAAAGGATTGAAAAGTACAGATTGTGCTTCAAAAGAGTGATTAGTCTTTATTTCTCACCTATAAGTATTGAAGACAAAGACATGGCTGAACTGACTGTAGAGACCAATTTATCAAACATTATGTGGTACTTTATACATTTGGCACAAATTATGGCAACACAGATGCCTGCAAAACTGACTTATGACAAATCTCCCCTAGAATGCAGAAGGGCAAGCCAATTGTAACCACTTTCCACCAATTCTGCTCCACTGGACAGATGAGCAAATTCACTAAAATTTGCGTTGGTCCAATTCATCAAGAATTGGCCAATAAATTCAATTCAGGTGCCAAAATTGAAAGGGCTTTACATGCCTGAAAAATCTCTCTCCCGCTCTCTTCCTCACACCCTGTCCATCCCTCTCTCCCCCTCTCATTCTCTTTCTCAAAAAATTTAAATGAATCAGAAATCTTTTTTCACAAATTCTGTTCGAATTTCAATTCTAATTAATTGATTTGCTCATCTACACTCCACTTATTTCCAAATGGAAGTCCAGGGAAATATTGATATGGGGAAAGTCCTAAATGTGGCCTTTTTTTGTAGATCAGTGGAAAATAACATAATACTGGGAATTGTCACATAGATATGAATAAAATACTGGTTACTTTATATTAGCAAAACAATGGTGAAGTAATGAGGCAGCTTAATGTGCAAATTGCTAATTTCTCAAGTACAATCACTGCAGGCATAAAGCCTTCTAAAATTTTCTACCCAGCATTCTGGGTTATAATGGTACATTGTGTTTCTGAAGCCCAATTTGATAGGAATAAATTCTTCTCTGCCAAATCTATATCTTTAGACGTAAAAAAATACAGCCTCTTGACAAAGAAATATTACCCCTTCCATGTGCAACATTTCCACATCTAAAATAACACTCCATCTCCCATGGCACATCCTGTCACCACAAGTATGAAGCAGTAATAAGATGTGAAACAAGGAACGCGCCTGTTTGCTTTTTGCTTGCACTCGTTCCACTTTGGTAATCATTTTTCATAAACCTCAACCATGGAGAAGTAAAAACATCTTCCAATGTTATAAAGATTTAAATAAAAGACTTAATACCTCTGCTTACAGTGAAAGTAACATTTTTCAATTGGTCTATTACATTCAAGTTCCATAAATCTTTTCAACATTATAACTACAGCATCTTTCTACCAATTACAGCAAATTAAAACATATATATTTTTTGTAAAACTGTTCCTGTAACTATCAATAAATGTTAGTGCTTTAAAGGCAAGTTCGTAAGTGAATTTGACATTTTTGACACATTAAAGATACTTGCATAATATAAAAATTGAAGCCCACTACACTAAGGAAGCAATTACTAATATTGGAACAGAATATGAATAACCTCCTAAACTTTAAAAACCGTCAGTACATTTTAGTCATTCCTCTACTGATTTAAAATATTGCTTAGAAGAACATCTGTTATGACTGCATGTTATTAAGTTATAACATTTTCAGGTCTTTCCTATGTTTTCAATGTCACTTCTATATATTGATGGTCATATGTTAGTAACTGATGGTTTAACGCTAATCGTTAGTTCTCTGTTGTTGGCTTTTCGGCACTTTGTTTGCATTGCTACTGTAAATTGTGAATATGGCAAACTTCAATAAAATATAAGTTTAAAAAAATCAACACAAAGGGTAGTGGTATCCTATGCTAATGTCCATGTAGGACATTTCCACATGTAATGCAAGTTTGACATAAGTTGCAGACTAGCCTCATGGTTTTGTTCATTACTACTAGCATTAACAATGGTTTGTTTCATCATTCAGGCATACAAATGCTTATACAGTCATGTTTCTAAAATATAAAATTTAAATATCTGAATATAAAACTCTAAAGCAAAAAAAAAAAATCTGAGACAAAAAAAAAATCAGAATACATCTACTGTCTATAGACATGCAGCTCTCTCATCTGATAACTTCTTCTTGCTTTTGTTTATGAATAATTAAAACTTCTACAGTAAAAAATCTACAGTAAAAAAAAATCTGAAGATTCTCAAAAATTCTCTAAGGATATTTCACAAACTCTTGGGAGAATTAACTTTTTTCTAATTTTATTCCTTGTCCATTTGCATATCTTAGTTTCCCACTTGCATTTATATGTATAATAACATTAATAAATGCATATTTTATGTCTCTCACATAGAAAGAGAGAGAAGCTGCAGGGTCTCTACCCTCCACACCCTGTGCTCAGTTTATCATACTAATCTACACAAATTTTTAGGAGGACTTAGAAAGTTTTTCTAACTCCCCTTGGAAAATTCAGATATGGATTGGCTGCTGTAGGCAGCCGCCCCACCATTTTGCCTGAACTAGCTATAATCACCACAGTCTTGGTTCAAATATGCCCTTATCCATAAAGCCTTTTTTTGTCAGAGCAGTGTTTATGCATGCAGCTCACTACATAATTCACATATTGGTTGATAAAGTCATTTTTAATGATAATTAAAGAATATTCCTTTAGCTGCACATAATAAATTACTTATGACATAAAAATTTGTCTATTCAAAGCTGATTTTTTATTATATTTAGGAAGGACATGTCATTAATTATTTTGAGATGCTTAACATTTTACACATGATTTCATTCCATGCATTAGATGGAATGTTTTACTCCATTAGCTTTATATACATTCAGATTGATTAATCCTTTTATACATTTTACCATCATTAATGAACACATTCAACATGTTTAAATAAAAGATAATCCATTAGAACCATTCATTTTTTTCACACAAATTTTCAAATGTAAGTCTAGAACAGGGGTACACAACCTTTTCTAGTTGGGGCCACATTCTCAGACTGAAGCAATCCCAAGGGCCGAAAATAAAAGTTAAAAGGGTAGTACAAATAGAGATGCCTTGCGGTTCACGGCGAACTTTCCTTGTTTGTGATTCGTCGAACATGCAAACATATAGCGATATTCGCACGCGCCATAATCTTTTGCATATCGCTGAACTTTGACCCATGACACATCCATCAGGTGGGACAGGACAGCCAATTGAGACGTTTCAGCACATGGACACACCCCCAACCCTATAACAGAACCTGATCTGGCAGCCATTTCACATTATGTGTTTTGCCAGTGTAGGGAGAGGTTGCATTTTAGAGCAGGGACAGTTAGGGACACCAAATGAGCCCAGTGGGAGCAACGCTGTCAGAACCCACAAAGCCACACTCCCGACGCTCCACATCCTGCCTCTTCTCCTTCTCCTCCCATTTGTCCTCCACTCCACCTTCCACCATGCCGTCGTTGCGTTCATCTGGCACAAGGCAGGCTTCCGTGGCCCAATTGTTTGAGCGTAAAAAAATTATGATGCTGGATAATCCTCTTGCCCAATGGCTGACCGCTGGCTTGTCAGAACTGCTAGCCCGCCAGTTACTGCCATATAAATTGGTGGACTCAGAGGCCTTTAGAAAATTTGTGGCCATTGGCACACCGCAATAGAAGGTCCCCGGAATGAAATATTTCTCCAGAAGGTCATCCCTGAACTATTGTCAAGACCGGCATGCCGATCACATACGTGACACAAAGGGAGGGAAAAGGGAAGGCCCTGTCCAAGGGAGAGGGAAAGGTGGTGACCCCTAACTCACCTTGAGGCTGGCACCTAACTGCCCTGACGTCCCTAGACGGGTTCCTCACCCGTACACCCATCACGTAAGATGAGCCCTAGGTAGTGAATAGGGTGTTGGGAGCACTAGTCCGCACCACTAACACTAAAGGAAAACACCAAGGAGAGGACAGACAATACAGACAAAACATATAATCCCAGGTGGGCGACCACAGTGGACAACAAAAGCCCAACAGGGATCAGGAGGGTGACACTCTGGAACAACAACCAGGAATCACAGCTCCAGTGGGTCAGTATAGAAGTCCAGGCAGGAAGCTCTATATCTGGCAACCAGAGAAGTGGGAGAGGAGAATATAAGGAGGTTGGGAGTGACAGACAAGAAACAGCTGAGGAGAAGAAGCTACGGATCCCTGAGTGAGACAAAAAGGATTGCAAGGCAAACACAGAAAACTATCATTAAGAAACAGCGTGATCTTTAGACATAGAGCGCGCAGCCACACGCTGCGACTTCCTGACCCTGGGTATAACCGAGTCAGACGTGGCTCTTGACACCATCGTGACAACTATATGGCCACATTCAGCGGCAAGTTAATATATCTCTGGCACACAGTATCGGTGCCAAGATACATCTGACCACAGACACGTGGTCTAGCAAACATGGGCAGGGAAGGTACATACTGTAACTTTTACTGCCCACCGGGTGAACCTTCTGATGGCCGTCAAGCATATAACCCGTGGCACCCATGTGGATTTGGTGTTACCGCCCCAGATTGCATGCAGGCCTGCCTCTTCTTCTCCTCCTCCTACCCCATCCTCCTTCTCCTCCTCAGCTGACTCCTCCTTTTCAACTACTACCACCTCTTCCGCTGCACCCAAGCTCCCCAGAACCTATTCGATGTGTCAGGTGAGATGTTGCCATGCTGTGCTGCGGCTGTTGTGCCTGGAAGCCAAGAGCCACACCGCTCCTGCACTGCTTTTAGCTCTGCGGTCACAAGCTGATCAGTGGGTAACCCCATTCAATTTTGACAGTTGGTAAAGTGGTGTGCGACAATGGTGTCAATCTGCGGAGCATGCTTAAACAGGGAAAAATTAGCATGGCACACGTACTGAACTTAGTTGTGCAGCGATTCGTTGCCAAATACCACGGGGTCCAGAATGTCCAGCGGCAGGCCAGGAAAATTTCTGGACATTTTAGAAGATCTTACATGGCCATGGCTTGCCTTGATGATGTTCAGCGTCGACACCACTTGCCCGTCAGACGTCTGATTTGTGACTGCCCGAGGTGCTGGAACTCCACCTTATTTATGCTTGATAGGCTGTTCCAGCAGAAACGTGCTGGTAACGACTATACGAACTCTGCGGCAGGACAGGTTCTGGGGAGTTTTTTTTTTTTTTTTTTACCGCGCCAGTGGCTGCTCATGTGAGACGCATGCAGACTTCTGCAGCCATTTGATGAGATCACCAAACTGGTCAGTCGCAGCCACGGCCTTCTTTCTGGAGCATGCATTGCTTTGTGTCATTGATCAAGCCATCGAGGAGCAGGAGCTGGAAGATGAGGAAGTCGCAATGCTAATTGAATTCCCAGGGGGGATACTCCATCTGAGGCAAGTCAGCAGGAGTCTGAAGAGGAGTTAGAGGAGGATGGTGGCTGGGGGGAGGAGGAGCAAGAAGAGCAGGCTTTAAACGTTTCGGGGATCCCTGGTGTTGTCCTTGGCTGGGGGGGGAGGAGACCGAGAACGACATTCTCCTGAGCGATGAGCAGGAGCCAGGGCGCTCCACCGCTTCCAATTTAGTGCAAATAGGGGCCTTCCTGCTCCAGTGTTTGAAGAGGGACCTCCGTATAAAAAGCATAAAGGTCAAGGACCTGTACTGGGTGGAAAAGTACTTAGACCCCCAGTACAAACACAAAATGGCGAAAATGTTACCACCACATTGTGTTATATGGAACATCCATCTGTCACCATCCACAGTAGCCACTGGGGACTGTTAGGACTTATCACAAATTGGCGATCAGGCAGCCACACTGTTTATTATAAGTCTGCGCAACACTACTTGGCATTTTTTTGCTCAATTGACTAGGTGCACACACAATGTGGCTGTCTGTATTACCACATATCAATTGTTCCCTGCCATCGTTCATGCACTGTGGCTATTTGTATTACCACATTCAAATTGCTCACTTGCGGCATTTATACACTGTGGCCATTTGTATTGCCTCATTCAAATAACTCACTGCCAGCGTTCATACAATGTGGCTATATAGCACCACCTGCAGATTCACTGCCAGTGTTCACACAATGTGGCTATTTGCATTACCACATGCGGATTGTTCACTGCCAGTGTTCATACAATGTGGCTATTTGTAACACCACGTGCAGATTCACTGCCAGCGTTCACACAATGTGGTTAAATCTATCACCGCATGCAGATTGATCACTGCCAGTGTACATACATTGTGGCTGTTTGTATCACCATGTGCAGTAAAGGGAGGGGCAGTAAGGCTACTTTCACACTAGCGTTCGGGTTTCCGTTCGTGAGCTCCGTTTGAAGGAGCTCACGAGCGGACCCGAACGCAGCCGTCCAGCCCTGATGCAGTCTGAATGGAGGCGGATCCGCTCAGACTGCATCAGTCTGGTGGCGTTCAGCCTCCGCTCCGCTCGCCTCCGCACGGACAGGCGGACAGCTGAACGCTGCTTGCAGCGTTCGGGTGTCCGCCTGGCCGTTCGGAGGCGTGCGGATCCGTGCGGATCCGTCCAGACTTTCAATGTAAGTCAATGGGGACGGATCCGTTTGAAGATGCCACAATGTGGCTCAATCTTCAAGCGGATCCGTCCCCCATTGACTTTACATTGAAAGTCTGGACGGATCCGTACTAGGCTATTTTCACACTTAGCTTTTTTTTGCTAAAATAATGCAGACGGATCCGTACTGAACGGAGCCTCCGTCTGCATTATTATGATCGGATCCGTTCAGAACGGATCCGATCGAACGCTAGCCGAACGCTAGTGTGAAAGTAGCCTAATTATGTATGTGTGATTTTAGACAGGGCTGAGCAATAGAAGCAATACATCAGCTGAGGATAGATAGAGTGACTGAGTGGATGCATATGTGGATGGGCTGGAATGCCGGCAGATAGTAATCTGAGTGTGGTGATACAAACAGCCACATTTCACAAACGATGGCAGTGATTAATCGGTATGTGGTGATACAAAAAAGCCATATTGTGTGAACGCTGGCAGTGAATCTGCATGTGGTGATATAAAAAGCCACATTGTGTGAACGCTGGCAGTGAATCTGCACATGGTGATACAAACAGCCACAATGTATGTACACTGGCAGTGATCAATCTGCGTGCGGTGATAGATTTAACCACATTGTGTGAACGCTGGCAGTGAATCTGCACATGGTGATACAAACAGCCACAATGTACAGTCCTGATCAAAAGTTTAAGACCACTTGAAAAATGGCGAAAAATCATATTTTACATTGTTGGATCTTAACAAGGTTCCAAGTAGAGCTTCAACATGCAACAAGAAGAAATGAGAGTGAGACAAAACAAATTTTGTGCATTCAATTAATTGAAAAATTGTTAATTGATTAAACTGAAACAGGCTGTTTTTCAGCTGATCCAAATTTTAGGACCACATGCCTTTAAAAGGCCAAATCTGTGCAAAGATGTGGATTCATTGTCATTTTCTGTCAGGTAGTCACACGTTGTGATGGCAAAGGCAAAAAAACTCTCCCTTTTTGAACGTGGTCGGGTTGTTGAACTGCATAAGCAGGGTCTCTCACAGCGCACCATCGCTGCTGAGATGGGACGCAGTAAGACAGTCATTTGGAATTTCTTAAATGATCCTGGGGGTTATGGAACAAAAAAGTCAAGTAGAAGACCCAAATAAATTTCATCAGCAATGAGCCGGAGGATCCAATTGGCTGTCTGTCAAGACACTGGATGATCCTCGACCCAAATTAAGGCCCTTACAGGTGCTGACTGCAGCCCCATAACCATCAGATGGGATCTGAGACTGAAGAGCTTCTAAAACAAAAAAAAGTCTTCAAAGACCTCGTCTCCTTGAACGCCACAGAACTGCTCGTTCGGACTTTGCAAGAGAGCACCAAACATGGGACATTCAAAGGTGGAAGAAAGTTTTATTCTCTGATGAGAAAAAATTTAACCTTGATGGTCCTGATGGTTTCCAACGTTATTGGCATGACAAGCAGATCCCACCTGAGATGTTTTCTACGCGCTACAGTGGAGGGGGCGCCATAATGGTCTGGGGTGCTTTTTCCTTCAGTGGACCAATGGAGCTTCAGGAAGTGCAGGGGCGTCAAACGACCTCTGGCTATGTCCAGATGTTGCAGAGAGCATTCCTCATGACTGAGGGCCCTCGTCTGTGTGGTAACGACTGGGTTTTTCAACAGGACAACGCTACAGTACACAATGCCCACAGGACAAGGGACTTCTTCCAGGAGAATAACATCACTCTTTTGGCCCATCCTGCGTGTTCCCCTGATCTAAATCCAATTGAGAACCTTTGGGGATGGATGGCAAGGGAAGTTTATAAAAATGGACAACAGTTCCAGACAGTAGATGGCCTTTGTGCGGCCATCTTTACCACTTGGAGAAATGTTCCCACTCACCTCATGGAAACACTTGCATCAAGCATGCCGAAATGAATGTTTGGAAGTGATAAAGAATAATGGCCGAGTTACTCATTACTGAGTTCATATTTGGAAGTTGGATTTCTGTTTTGGGGGGGGGGGGTTTATTTTTTATTTTTTGGAGGTGTGGTCCTAAACTTTTGATCAGCTGAAAAACAGCCTGTTTCAGTTTATTCGTTGTCTTCATTAAATTGAATGCTCAAAAAATGTTTTGTCTCACTCCCATTTCTTCTTGTTGCATGTTGAAGCTCTACTTGGAACCTTGTTAAGATCCAGCCATGCTAGATATGATTTTTTGGCATTTTTTAAGTGGTCTTAAACTTTTGATCAGGACTGTATGTACATTGGCAGTGATCAATCTGCATGCGGTGATAGATTTAACCACATTGTGTGAACGCTGGCAGTGAATCTGCACGTGGTGTTACAAATAGCCACATTGTGTGAACACTGGCAGTGAATTTGTACGTGGTGAGACAAATAGCCACATTATATGAACACTGGCAGCGAATAATCTGCAGGTGGTGCTATATAGCCACATTGTATGAGCGCCGGCAGTGAGTTATTTGAATGAGGCGACACAAATGGCCACAGTGTATAAATGCCGCAAGTGAGCAATTTGAATGTGGTAATACAAATAGCCACAGTGCATGAACGCTGGCAGGGAACAATTGATATGTGGTAATACAGACAGCCACATTGTGTGTGCACCTAGTGAATTGAGCAGGAAAATGTCAAGTAGTGTTGCACAGACTTATAATAAACAGTGTGGCTGCCTGATCGCCAATTTGTGATAAGTCCTAATTGTCCCCAGTGGCTACTGTGGATGGTGACAGATGGACGTGAGTCTGTTCCATATAACACAATGTGGTAATCATATCCATAAACACACAGACAATTAAAGCCCCCAACACCCAGCAATTCCAAGACTACAAGTGACATATTGCCAGTCCCTGATAGTTTAAATTGTTCATGAACTGTCGTCTGTAGGTTTAATTTTAAAGGTACAATTAAATAATTATTTTTATATACATCAAACTTTTTTGTTGGGGCCCCTAAAGGGATTTTTTGGTCTGGATGACTTTTTGTATAACAAGTGAATTTTCAAACCGAGGGCTCCAACCTAGGGCTCATTTTGTTGTTTATTGGGTAATACTGACATACCATATGTGGACAAAATATCACATTATGTGGAACTACAGTTGAAAACAAAAATGTAAATGAACACTTTAAAATGACCTGGATTTCTACACTGATAACTTATTGTCACAACTATTGACACAATCTAAGGTAATAACACAAGCAAACATACAGTATGTACCATTCATGTCTTTTATCAGGCACAGTGAGTGAACATCCACAGAGAAAGGATAAAAAGTTAGTGAGTATCTGTGCTAGTGAGCTTATAGAGCGAAATGGCTGAAGGTGGCTCAGTTAAGAAGAGATTGGAAATGTGGGTTTCACTTGTGCTTTGCCTATTAAATAAAGGCACACAAAGCCTGGTTACTGAGAACTCTCAAGAAATACTGGCTAGTATGAAACATGCCTTGATGAAAACAAGGCCTGTTTCACAAAGAAGCATGATCTGTCTTTCCACAGAACACATTTCCAATACTCTAGAGTCCAGTTATGGTTTACACAATTCAATTAGACATTTGATATTGAGCTTGGTGATGTAAGGCTTGCATGCAGTGGCTCAAGCATGGAAACCCAAGCCATGCAGCTCCCGATACACAGCTTTTTTGCTGATGTTAAAGGATAAGGCCTCATGTACATGAAAGTGAAAAAAAGTCCGTTAAAAACGGACACACCATTTTCTGGCCGTGTGTCCATTTTTAATGTCCGTTTTGAATCCGTTTTTGCATCAGTTTTTAACGGACATGAAAAATGAATAAATTTGATTGCCAGTTATTTCTAGACCCACCCTTCTGAGAACATTCACAGGATGGTAGGCCCCCAGCTAAAATAATGTCCCCCACAGTGTATATAATTTTTTATAGTGCCCCCAGCTTTAATAATGCCCCCATATAGGCTCCATGCTAAATAAATGTCACCCACAGTGTATATCATTTTTTATAGTGCCCCCAGCTTTAATAATGCCCCCATGTAGGCTCCCAGTTAAATAAATGTCCCCCACGGTGTATATAATCTTTTTAACCACCCCTAGCTTTAATAATGCCCCCAATGTAGGGCTCCATCTTAAATAATGTCCCCCCATGGTTTATATAATGCCCCATAGAGTCCCAGAGCCCAAAATAAAATAAAAAACTCTCACCTTATCCACTTTCTCGCGTTGCAGCAGTCTCTTCTCTCTTCACAAAACGGGACCTGCCGAAGGTGCGCAATGACATCACTGCATGCTCCCACATGGTTACGTCACCACGCAGATCGCAGGTCATTTGGCAGGTCTTGCTCAACAAAGAGAGAAGAGACTGCCGCTCTGCGAGCAAGTGGATGAGGTGAGTTCCCCCCCCAAATGGTCTGTGTATCCGTTTTTAACGACCGTTAGACGGGTGCACTCCTGTTAATCGGCCATTAAAAACGGTCCCATTGATTTTTAACGGCCATGTCCTATTTATGGACGGACGCTATTCATTGGCCGTTAAAAGAACGGCCATGTAAATAGCCCCATAGACTTTCTCTGTGCTATAAGTGGTCGTGTGACGGCCGTTACTTAGACGGCCATCACACGGCCATTTTTCACTGTTGTGTGCATGTATCCTGTCATAGTTTCATAAAAAAATTAATTTTTGCATAGGTTACTGTTGCAACAGCATTATGCATAAAACAATCTTTAGTTTATTCACTTACAACTGTTCTCCTTGAGTTTCCCCTTTAGTTACGGCTGCTTTGAATCCTACATTATGAGGATCTTCTCAAGATGGCTCCTCTGCCAATTCTCTGAGGCCAAAACTGCTTTCCCTCAGGTCACATACAAACTTGCTGTAGCCAGCAGCTTCCTGCTAGCCAAATAGGATTGGATTACTGAGAGACACACCTCCTCACTCTGAAGCCTAATGCAGGCATGCAGTGTGAAGGACCGCCCCTCTATCTTCTTAGCCGGAGAAAGATGAGCCATGGCAACGGTCTTTTAATAAAGCAGTGGAAAAGGACAGAGGACATTAATGAAAGCTGTTATTATAAGGTAATTACAGATCTTTTGGCAATCATTGACAGACTAACTCAGGTATACATGCCTAGCTCTAATAAACTAGCAAATAAAAATAAAAAAAGACATAGAAACATATAATGTGTTGGCAGATAAGAACCATTTGGCCCATCTAGTCTGCCCAATATACTGAATACTATGAATAGCCCCAGGCCCTATATTATATGAAGGATGGCCTTATGCCTATCCCATGCATGCTTAACCCCTTAGGGACCCATGACGTACCGGTACGGCATGGATCCCGAATCCTTAAGGACCCATTTAATTCGCGATTCCGGCGCCACGGGGGTTAATCGGAACGGGATGCCGGCTGAAATCATTCAGCCGGCATCCCGTAACAACGCGGGAGGGGGGTTCATTTGACCCCCCGTATCGACGATCGCAGAAAACCGCAGGTCAATTCAGACCTGCGGTTTTCTGCATTTCTGGTCCATTCGGGTGTCCTGTGACCCGATGAACCGGAAAAAGACTGCGATCGGTGGCGTGATTACACACCACCAATCGCAGTACGAAGATTTGAAGAGGTGGTGCTGGCCCTGGTGCTGAACACTGCTGTCCAGGGTGCTGATTGGTGCAGGGGAGAGAGGCGTGAGATTCAAAACTTCCTGCGCTCCTCTCTCCCCTCCTCTTCCTCTCCAGCACCCTCACCGTGCAGCACCGTTCAGCACCAGCTCCTGCGTCCCCCTAATCGTTATCCATCACCCTCCTGCACCCATCGCCACCCAGGTAGGTTAGGGTCAGTGAGGGAGAGGCACCATTAGGAAGGGAGAGAAGGGAAAAGTTAGTTAGGAAAAAAAAAAAGAACTTTTGCACTAAACTTTCTTTGATCCATCTATCAGACCCCAGACCCCCCCGCCACTTGTACCCCCCCCACCAGCCCACCACCACCACCAGCCCCCCCACCCGCCCACCCCTCAGGCACGTCCCCGGTTTGAGGCCACCCGGAAATGTCTTATTCCGATAATGCAGCATGTCCCCCCCCCGAGGTGATCCTGCCTATGACCGGCTGTATAAGATACGGCCGGTCATCGATCACTTTGGGGCCAAATTTGAACAGGCCTACGTACCTGGAAGGGAGGTCGCGGTTGATGAGTCTCTCGTTGCGTTCAAGGGGAGACTCAGTTTCCGCCAATATATTCCCACAAAGCGGGCGAGGTATGGCGTGAAGCTATACAAAATTTGTGAGAGTACCTAAGGGTACACTTACAAATTTCACGTGTACGAGGGGCGAGATTCCCGTATTCAACCCCCAGAATGTCCCCCCACTCTGGGTGTTAGCGGGAAACTCGTGTGGGACCTTATGTACCCACTGCTGGATAACGGTTACCACTTGTACGTGGATAACTTTTATACCAGCATTCCCTTGTTCAGGTCCCTTGCCGCCAGATCCACGTTCGCTTGTGGGACCGTGCGGAAAAATCAACGCGGCCTCCCTGCCCACCCCCTCCAGGTACCTATCCCCAGGGGTGAGACCCGTGCACTTACCAGTGGAAACCTGTTGCTGGTCAGGTATAAGGACAAGAGGGATGTCCTTATGCTGTCCACAATCCACGGTAACAGCACCACCCCTGTCCCTGTGCGAGGTACCGCGGCAACGGTCCTCAAGCCCGATTGTATCGTCGACTACAATCGGTATATGGGAGGAGTTGATCTCTCTGATCAAGTCCTCAAGCCATATAATGCCATGCGCAAAACCCGGGCATGGTACAAAAAAGTTGCGGTCTACTTGGTACAGGTTGCCATGTACAACTCTTTTGTACTATCCCGAAGCGCTGGCAGCACAGGGACATTCCTCCAGTTCTATGAGGCAGTCCTCAAAGACCTGATCTTTTCGGACCGGGAAAGAGCAGGCCGGAGTACCTCGGGAACTGGAGGCGCCCGGATCGTCCCTGGCCAACACTTTCCAGGTGTGGTCCCCCATACTGGAAAGAAGGGACGAACCCAAAAAAGATGCAGAGTGTGTCACAAGAGGGGGATACGGAAGGACACCACCACTCAGTGTGACACGTTGCGTTATCGATTGCTTCAGGGAGTATCACACTTCCATGGAGTACTAAATTTTAATAATCCCCAACAGTCCACTAGAGAACATAAAAAACTGTGGCTCTCAGACTTTGGAGACACGGAAACAATTTTTTTTCCCCAAAAAAATATTAGTTTTAGAGCAGGCATCCTCAAACTGCGGCCCTCCAGATGTTGTAAAACTATAACTCCCAGCATGCCCAGACAACCTACAGCCATCAGCAGGGAATGGTGGGAATTGTAGTTTTACAACATCTGGAGGGCCGCAGTTTTTAGGATGCCTGCTTAGTGTCTCCAAAGTCTGAGAGCCATACATATTGGGCATCGTCGCGTGCATAAAAGTCGTCGCTCTAAAAATTAACTTTTGATCAAACGCCTCGGATGAACGGTGTTAAAAATATAAAATAAAAACGGTGCCAAAACACCAATTGTTGGGCAAAATTTCCATTTGAATCCTTTTTGCCGGTAATAAAGCAAGGGTTAACAGCTAAACAAAACTCAATATTTATGGCCCTGATTCTGTAGTTTGCAGAAACACCCCATATGTGGTCGTAAATGGCTATATAGCCGCACGGCAGGGCATAGAACGAAGGGAACTCCATATGGTTTCTGGAAGGCAGATTTTGATGGACAGCTTTTTTTTTTGACACCATGTCCCATTAGAAGCCCCCCCTGATGTAGCCTAGACTAGAAACTCCCAAAAAGTGACCCCATCTAAGAAACTACACCCCTCAAGGTATTCAAAAGTTACTTTACAAACTATGTTAACCCTTTAGGTGTTCCCCAAAACTAAATAGCAAATGTAGAAACAATTTTAGAATTTAATTTTTTTGTTACATTGCCTAAAAAAAGAGTAATATAGAGCAACCAAAAATCATATTTACCCCTAAAATAGTCCCGAAAAAACAACCACCTTATCCCGTAGTTTCCTAGATGGGGTCACTTTTATGGAGTTTATACTCTAGGGGTGCATCAGGGGGCTTGAAAGGGTGCATGGTGTAAATAAACCAGTCCAGCAAAATCTGCCTTCCAAAAACCATATGACGTTCCCCTTCTTCTATGTCCTGCCGTTTAGCCAAATAGTAGTTTACAACCACGTATGGGGTGTTTCTGCAAACTACAGAATCAGGGCAACCCATTTTGAGTTTTGTTTGGCTGTTAACCCATCTTTTCCAGTAATAAAGTAAGGGTTAAAATGAAACATTAAAAAAAAAATAGAAATTTCTAAATTGTTTCTCCATCTGCCATTAACTCTTGTGGAACACCTAACGGGTTAACAAAGTTTGTAAACCCAGTTTTAAATACCTTGAGGGGTGTACTTTCTTAGATGGAGTCACTTTTTTGAAATTTCTATTCTAGGGGTGCAACAGGGGGCTTCAAATGGGACATGGTATAAACAAAACCAGTCCTGCAAAATCTGCCTTCCAAAACCCATATGGTGTTCCCCTCCTTCTATGTGCTCCCGTTTGGCCAAACAGTAGTTTACGACCACATATGGGGTGTTTTTGCAAACTACAGAATCAGGGCAACCCATTTTGAGTTTTGTTTGGCAGTTAACCCTTGTTTTACTCCTGGAAAAAATTGATTATATTGGAAAATTTTCCAAAAAATAGAAATTTCGAAATTGTTTCTCAAACTGCCATTAACTCTTGTGGAAGACCTAAAGGGTTAATACAGTTTGAAAAAACAGTTTTGAATACCTTAAGGGGTGTAGTTTCTAGAATGGAGTCATTTTTGGGAGGTTTCTATTATCTAAGCCTCACAATATGACTTCAAACCTGAACTGGTCCATAAAAAGTGGGATTTTGAAGATTTCTGAAAAATTTAAAAATTTGCTTCTAAACTTCTAAGCCTTGTAACATCCCCAAAAAATAAAATATCATTCCCAAAATGCTACAAACATGAAGTAGACATATGGGGAATGTAAAGTCATCACAATTTTTGGGGGTATTACTATGTATTACAGAAGTAGAGAAACTGAAACTTTGAAATTTGCAAATTTTTCAAAATTTTGGGTAAAAATTTTATTTTTTAATGCAAAAATGTTAACTTTTTAGCAGTGTCATGAAGTACAATATGTGACGAAAAAACAATCTCAGAACGGCCTGTGTAAGTCAAAGCGTTTTAAAGTTATGAGCACTTAAAGTGACACTGGTCAGATTTGCAAAAAATGGCCTTAAGGTGAAATAGGGCTGAGTCCTTAAGGGGTTAAAGGGCTTCTGCCATCCCACTAGAGTCTTTTTTTTTTTGGCTTCTTATAATCCTTATACTGCGATATATTAATATATAATGCTATTACTCATTTTGGTTCAGTAGTTAATTAAAAAAAAACGGACTTTTATAATATGTAAATTACCTGTCTACCAGCAAGTAGGGCGTCCTCCTTTCATAAAGACACCCCCTCCTCATGTTGATTGACATGGCCAGCGAACGCGCTCGTCTTCTGGCTGGCCCTGTCTGTGTTTAAAATCTGGCGCCTGTGCCGTACCTGTCTTTAGACGGCGCAGGTGCACTGAGAGGAGGATGCTCGCTCCCTATACACCCAAGCATTCTGCTAGCATTTGCTGCTGCTCTATGACATTTTCTATTATTTTAGTCACCCAATAAAAAACAATCAATGAGATTAGTTTGACATGATCTCCCTGAAGTAAACCGATGCTGTTTTTCATCTTTCAATCCATGGGATTTTAGATGTTCCACAATCCTCTCCTTAACCCCTTAGGGACACAGCCTTTTTACACCTTAGGACCAGGCCATTTTTTGAAAATCTGACCAGTGTCACTTTAAGTGCTGATAACTTTAAAACGCTTTGACTTATCCAGGCCATTCTGAGATTGTTTTTTCGTCACATATTGTACTTCATGACACTGGTAAAATAAAGTTAAAAAAATATTTTTTTTTTGCATAAAAAAAGTCAAATTTACCAAAAATTGGGAAAAATTTGCAAATTTCAAAGTTTCAGTTTCTCTACTTCTGTAATACATAGTAATACCCCCAAAAATTGTGATGACTTAACATTCCCCATATGTCTACTTCATGTTTGAATTATTTTGGGAATGATATTTTATTTTTTGGGGATGTTACAAGGCTTAGAAGTTTAGAAGCAAATCTTGAAATTTTTCAGAAATTTACAAAAACCCAATTTTTAGGGACGAGTTCAGGTCTGAAGTCACTTTGCGAGGCTTACATAATAGAAACCACCCAAAAATGACCCCATTCTATAAACTACACCCCTCAAGGTATTCAAAACTGATTTTACAAACTTTGTTAACCCTTTAGGTGTTGCACAAGAGTTATTGGCAAATGGGGATGAAATTTGAGAATTTCCTTTTATTGCCTAATTTTCCATTTTAACCCATTTTTTCCACTAACAAAGCAAGGGTTAACAGTCAAACAAGACTGTATCTTTATTGCCCTGACTCTGCCGTTTACAGAAACACCCCATATGTGGCCGTAAACTACTGTACGGCCACACAGCGGGGCGTAGAGTGAAAGGTGCGCCGTATGGTTTTTGGAAGCCAGATTTTGCTGGACTGGTTTTTTGACACCATGTCCCATTTGAAGCCCCCTGATGCACCCCTAGAGTAGAAACTCCATAAAAGTGACCCCATCTAAGAAACTACACCCCTCAAGGTATTCAAAACTGATTTTACAAACTTTGTTAACCCTTTAGGTGTTGCACAAGAGTTATTGGCAAATGGGGATGAAATTTGAGAATTTCATTTTTTTGCCTAATTTTCCATTTTAACCCATTTTTTTCCACTAACAAAGCAAGGGTTAACAGCCAAACAAGACTGTATCTTTATTGCCCTGACTCTGCCGTTTACAGAAACACGCCATATGTGGCCGTAAACTACTGTACGGCCACACAGCGGGGCGTAGAGTGAAAGGTGCGCCGTTTGGTTTTTGGAAGGCATGTTTTGCTGGACAGTTTCTTTGACACCATGTCCCATTTGAAGCCCCCTGATGCACCCCTAGAGTAGAAACTCCATAAAAGTGACCCCATCTAAGAAACTACACCCCTCAAGGTATTCAAAACTGATTTTACAAACTTTGTTAACCCTTTAGGTGTTGCACAAGATTTAATAGAAAATAGAGATACAATTTCAAAATTTCGCTTTTTTGGCAGATTTTCCATTTTAATATTTTTTTTCCAGTTACAAAGCAAGGGTTAACAGCCAAACAAAACTCATTATTTCTGGCCCTGATTCTGTAGTTTACAGAAACACCTCATATGTGGTTGTAAACTGCTGTACGGGCACACGGCAGGGCGCAGAAGGAAAGGAATGCCATACGGTTTTTGGAAGGCAGATTTTGCTGGACTGGTTTTTTTGACACCATGTCCCATTTGAAGCCCCCCTGATGCACCCCTAGAGTAGAAACTCCATAAAAGTGACCCCATCTAAGAAACTACACCCCTCAAGGTATTCAAAACTGATTTTACAAACTTTGTTAACCCTTTAGGTGTTGCACAAGATTTAATAGAAAATAGAGATACAATTTCAAAATTTAACTTTTTTGGCAGATTTTCCATTTTAATATTTTTTTTCCAGTTACAAAGCAAGGGTTAACAGCCAAACAAAACTCATTATTTATGGCCCTGATTCTGTAGTTTACAGAAACACCCCATATGTGGTCGTAAACTGCTGTACGGGCACACGGCAGGGCGCAGAAGGAAAGGAATGCCATACGGTTTTTGGAAGGCAGATTTTGCTGGACTGGTTTTTTTGACACCATGTCCCATTTGAAGCCCCCCTGATGCACCCCTAGAGTAGAAACTCCAAAAAAGTGACCCCATTTTAGAAACTACGGGATAGGGTGGCAGTTTTGTTGGTACAAGTTTAGGGTACATATGATTTTTGGTTGCTCTATATTACACTTTGTGCGGCAAGGTAACAAGAAATAGCTTTTTTGGCACCGTTTTTTTTTTTTTTTGTTATTTACACCATTCATCTGACAGGTTAGATCATGTGGTAATTTTATAGAGCAGGTTGTCACGGACGCGGTGATACCCAATATGTATACAATTTTTTTATTTATGTACGTTTTACACAATAATTTCATTTTTAAAACAAAAAAAAGTTTTAGTGTCTCCATAGTCTAAGAGCCATAGTTTTTTAAATTTTTGGGCGATTATCTTAAGTAGGGTCTCATTTTTTGTGGGATGAGATGACGGTTTGATTGGCACTATTTTGGGGTGCACATGACTTTTTGATTGCTTGCTATTACACTTTTTGTGACGGAAGATGACAAAAAATGGCTTTTTTTACACCGTTTTTATTTTTATTTTTTTACGGTGGTCATCTGAGGGGTTAGGTCATGTGATATTTTTATAGAGCCGGTGAATACGGACGCGGCGATACCTAATATGTATACTTTTTTTTTATTTATGTAAGTTTTACACAATGATTTCATTTTTGAAACAAAAGAAATCATGTTTTAGTGTTTCCATAGTGTAAGAGCCATAACTTTTTCAGTTTTTGGGCGATTATCTTGGGTAGGGTATGATTTTTGCGGGATGAGATAATGGTTTGATTGTTACAATTTTGGCATAGATGCGACTTTTTTGATCACTTTTATTACCTTTTTTGGGAAGTAAGGTGGGCAAAATTCCAATTTCATCATAGTTTTTAATTTTTTATTTTTATGGCGTTCACCGTTCGGGTAAAGTAACATTACCGTTTTATAGATCAGGTCGTTACGGACGCGGCGATACCAAACATGTGTAGGGAATTTTATTTCTTTCATTTTTAATCAGTGATAAATGTGTTTTTTGATTTTTACTTTATTTTTCACTTTTTTCACTTTTTTTTGACCCAGACCCACTTGGTTCTTGAAGATCCAGTGGGTCTGATGTCTACATAATACAGTACAGTACAATATATAGTACTATACTGTATTTTACACTTTGTCTGAACAGATCTATGCCTTTCAGCACAGATCTGTTCAGAACCATGGACAGCAGGACGCCTGAGAAGGCGTCCTGATGTCATGGGAACCTTCCCCGTCTGCTCAGTTATGGTCAGAACTGCGCAGACGGGGAAGGGTAAGGACGGGGCTTGGGGGGGCTGCCTGGGAGCTCTCTCCCTCTCCATTCGGGGGACTGCAAAGGCACAGCAGCCCCCCGATGGGAGAGGGAGGGAGCTCCCTCTTACTGTTAACCTTTTCCATACAGCGGTCCGTACGGACCGCTGTATGGAAAGGGTTAAACGGCTGACATCGCATCACCGATGTCAGCCGTTTATACCAGGGTGCCAGCAATGTGCTGGCACCCTGGTATACCCACTAGACGCCAACGATTACGCAATGGGAGGCGGGCGGGGGATCGCGATCCCGCCTACCGCACCGCCCGCCGCCCGCACCGCCCGCACCGCCCGCAACCCTCCCCCTGCACCTCCCACCGTGCCCAAATAACTCAGGGGTGCAGGGGGAGGAATACTGGACAAAGTTTTGAATCCTAAAGTTTCTGATCCCCGCGGTCAGGGACCGCGGGGATCATAAACTGCAGATATCGCAGCAAACCGCAGGTCTGAATTGACCTGCGGTTTGCCGCGATCGCCGACATGGGGGGGTCACGGGACCCCCCCGCGCATTTAGCCTAGGTGCCTGCTCAATGATTTGAGCAGGCACCGGGTTCCGATCACTGCCAGCCGCACGGCAGTGATCGAAAATGCACAGGGCGTACATGTACGCCCTGTGTCCTTAAGTACCAGGGCACAAGGGCGTACCTGTACGCCCTGTGTCCTTAAGGGGTTAAGTATGGTTTCCATTAATTTCCCCACTATTGATGCCAGGCTTACTGACCTATAGTTGCACGCTTCCTCCATACTACCTTTCTTGTGACTGGTCACAACATTTGCTAATTTCCAATCTTTTGGGACGACTCCTGTTACCACTGATTGGTTAAATAAATCTGTTAATGGTTTTGCTAGTTCACTGCTAAGCTCTTTTAATAGCTTTGGGTGTATCCTATCAGGCCCCTGTGACTTATTTGTATTAATTTTTTCCTTTGTAAAAACTAAACAGAAGTATTCATTGAGGCAGTCAGCTAGTTCTTTATCTTCTTCAATATACCTTTCTTATTTTGTTTTTAATTTGGTAATTCCTTGTTTTAGTTTCCTTTTATAATTTATGTATCTGAAGAATGTCTTATCGCCTTTTTTCACTGACTGAGCTAATTTCTCTTCTGCCTGTGCTTTAAAAGCTCTTATAACTTGCTTGGCCTCTCTCTGCCTAATCTTATAAATTTGCCTGTCATCCTCTTTTTTTTTTTTTTATAATTACTAAATGCGATCTTTTTGTTTTTAATGATTTTGGCCACTTCTACTGAGTACCACAGTGGTCTCTTCCTTTTTTTGCTTTTACTGACAAGCCTAATGCAATTATATGTTGCCTTCAATAGTGCCACTTTTAAGTAGTCCCATTTCTCCTGGACGCCATTGAAACTGTTCCAATCTGATAGGGGCTCGTATACCTCTAATCTAATTTTAGAAAAGTCAGTTTTTCTAAAATCTAAAACTTTTGTTTTTGTGTGGTGTGACGGTCACTGTACTTATAGTAAACTACACTGGCTGGTGATCACTAGATCCCAAGCTTTCCCCTACAGTAATATCAGATACCAAATTCCCATTTGTGAATATTAAATCTAAAATGGCCTCCTTCCGGGTTGGCTCCTCCACTACTTGCTGTAGAGATAATCCCAGTAGGGAATTTAGAATATCTGTACTCCTGGCAGAACTAGCTATTTTGGTTTTGCAGTTTATATCATGAAGATTGAAGTCTCCCATAAAGATAACTTCCCTTTTCCATGTCATTTTAGCTATTTCCTCAACTAGTAGATTATTTAATTCTTTGAATTGGCTAGGTGGTCTATATATCACACCTACACGAGTTACCTTATGATTATCAAGCTGCAGCGTAACCCAAACTGACTGTAAATTGGTCTAGCTAACTTGTATTAAATTAGATTTTATGCTATCTTTCACATACAGTGCCACCCCTCCCCCTTTCTTATCTTCTCTGTCTTTCTTATATAGAGAGAACCCTGGTATTGTTATATCCCAGTCATTACTCCCATTGAACCTTGTCTCAGTAACAGCCACTAAATCTATATTCTCAGATGTCATTATAGACTCAAGATCATTGATCTTTTTCTCTAAACTGCGAGCATTTGTAGACAAGACTCCGAGCTTGTCATTTCTTAACCTTCTGGCATTGTTCCGGGGGGCAGTCGGACTGCTGGATTATCTGCTGAATTGCCCCCCTTTCCTAGTTTAAATGCTCCTTAGCAAATACTTTAAACTGTTCACTGAGGACATTCGTTCGTGAGATACTGGATCTCACTGTAACTGTGTAATACCAGAGACATTTTAACCCCTTTAGGACACAGTCATTTTTAATTTCCTGACGCAGTCAAATTTAGCAAATCTGAGATGTGTCACTTTATGCAGTAATAATTTTGGAATGCTTTTACTTATCCAAGTGATCCTGAGACCATATATACAGAATGATACTGACAGATAATATGTATACTTTTTTCTCCTGTACAGGGTAAAAGCTTTTTCTTCCCCTTTCATTTCCTTCTTTCTTTCTTCACGGTGCACCCTATTCATATCTTTCACCTTTCTTGCACTATAATAATAATTAATTATTTATTTATTAGTGGCCTTTTTTTGCCATCTTCTCTAGGATCAGGTGATGTGGCGTTTAAATGCTGATTATGGGTGCTCTATGTGTCTGCAACTTTATTACTCAGTGTGTTATTTTAGTATGGTCTGGAATTCGCGGTCATATGTGTATATAACATTTACAAATGTGTATTTACTGGCTGTATCCCTCATTTTTCTGCTACCCCTTTATGAATGATGCGATGTTCATGTAGCCTTTTTTCTTTTAAAAACAAATTTTTATAACTATGATGCTCCGGTACCCATAATGGTTTAAGGACCTGGGTGACGTCGGACTGACGTATTGGTCACATGTACCCCTTGTGATCAGTGCGTCATCGCCGCCTAACGTCAGATCCTATACCTTTCTGCTTGCTCGGCCCTCCTCTTAATCACATGATCTGATATGCGATGCCTGATTGGAAAGCATCGTTCCAGAACACATCTGGTACCAATTTTACTTTATTTCATTATGGGAAGATGCTATAAAAAGAGGAGTTTGTGCAATTGTTTCTTATCCCCGGAAGAAGCCAGGTGTCACTGGCGAAACGACGTTGCGGGAGGAAGGCAGCTGAGGGTTCCACACGCATTATTGGGTAGTTATTGCTTTTCATTTCCACACATAGGTTTGTTTATGCCTTACTTTTGGATTTTCATGTCTGCTGGCTTCTTTTGTCTTACTGGCTTGCTTATGTGTGGCTTCTCTCTGCAGTCTATATACCCTTGTGTGTTGACCCCTCAGCCTCCTCTAGAGTTGTTTTTTCCTCACGGAAGGTTTCCCCCAATCTTGCTTTTTTTTTTTAAGTATATTTTTATACATCTTCTCTTACCCCAAAAAAGGTGGTCAAAAAGTCACAATGGTATATATAAATACTACAGATCGTCCTGCAAAAAATGAGCCCCACACTGCTCAGTAGACAAAACTATAACAAAGTTATGAGAACCAGAATATGGTGATTTAAAAAAAAATATGTTTTCAAAGTTTACATTTTTTTTGTTTCAGTATTTAGGCACATACAACCTATACATATGTGGTATTGTTGTAATCATACCGACCCAGAGAATGAGCAGCACCGGTCAGCTTTGCCACAAAGGGAACACTGTAGGGACAAACCCGTAAAACTTTGGAGGAATTGCGTTTAAAAAAAACCTGCAGATCATCAGTTTAAAAAAACTGCAGAACCCCTTTAACCGGGTGAAACAAGTTTAATTTATTTGCTTCTCATAAGACTAATGTTTTGGACTTGAGACCTCACATATCTGTCTGTTTTTAATGTATTTAATATTTGCCCTAGGTATAAACGTTTGACCTTTTCTTTTTATGTTACAATCAAATCAGGAAAATTAGATGTGATTACTTTTATTGTATAGATCCATGGTGCACAACGCTATTATATAATATTTCGTATTGCTGGTAATGTCTGCAGGATTACAGTGATCCACCGGTTTCTTATTTTGTAGTGCAAGCTACGAACATCTAAGACATATCCAGTCCTAGCATATCAGCAGGGTCTGTTCATATGATTAGAGGGAATACTGTTAACAAAATACAGCTTACCTTTGCAGTATTTCCAGTTTGCTGGAGGTTAAGATGATAACTGGACACCCGGTGGTACTGTGGAGTGAATACTCAGCACTTCCAGGATTATGCATGAAATGACTCAGCTCTTGTTAGTATTACATATCTATTTCTGTAAATTTAACTTAGCACCATCATGCTTAATAATTCCCTAGTTAACTGCTACTGTTATTTCCAATGGAGAGATGTATAAGAATGACTTGTGGTGGAGCAGTTTCTTTTATTTTCCAAAAAGTCTTTGGAAAATGAGACCTGATATCTAATTGGTTGTTATAATCAACTACTGCACTCAGGGGTGTACCTAGCCTTTCTGCTGTCTAAGGTGAAAATTGAAATGGCGCTGCCACTCTATGCCACATTCTCAACCTTTCCTCCAGCCCTACAGTTAAAGACATACTTAGAAAACATCACATACATCCAGTCGTGGCCAAAAGTTTTGAGAATTACATAAATATTGGAAATTGGAAAAGTTGCTGCTTAAGTTTTTATAATAGCAATTTGCATATACTCCAGAATGTTATGAAGAGTGATCAGATGAATTGCATAGTCCTTCTTTGCCATGAAAATTAACTTAATCCCAAAAAAACTTTTCCACTGCATTTCATTGCTGTCATTAAAGGACCCGCTGAGATCATTTCAGTAATCGTCTTGTTAACTCAGGTGACAATGTTGATAAGCACAAGGCTGGAGATCATTATGTCAGGCTGATTGGGTTAAAATGGCAGACTTGACCTGTTAAAAGGAGGGTGATACTTGAAATCATTGTTCTTCCATTGTTAACCATGGTGACCTGCAAAGAAACGCGTGCAGCCATCATTGTGTTGCATAAAAATAGCTTCACAGACAAGGATATTGTTGCTACTAAGATTGCACCTCAATCAACAATTTATAGGATCATCAAGAACTTCCAGGAAAGAGGTTCAATTCTTGTTAAGAAGGCTTCAGGGCGTCCAAGAAAGTCCAGCAAGCGCCAGGATCGTTTCCTAAAGAGGATTCAGCTGCGGGATCGGAGTGCCACCAGTGCAGAGCTTGCTCAGGAATGGCAACAGGCAGGTGTGAGCGCATCTGCACGCACAGTGAGGCGAAGACTTTTGGAAGATGGCCTGGTGTCAAGAAGGGCAGCAAAGAAGCCACTTCTCTCCAAAAAAACATCAGGGACAGATTGATCTTCGGCAGAAAATATGGTGAATTGACTGCTGAGGACTGGGGCAAAGTCATATTCTCTGATGAAGCCTCTTTCCGATTGTTTGGGGCATCAGGAAAAAGGCTTGTCCAGAGAAGAAAAGGTGAGCGCTACCATCAGTCCTGTGTCATGCCAACAGTAAAGCATCCTGAGACCATTCATGTGTGGGGTTGCCTCATCCAAGGGAGTGGTCTCACTCACAATTTTGCCCCAAAACACAGCCATGAATAAAGAATGGTACCAAAACACCCTCCAACAGCAACTCCTTCCAACAATCCAACAACAGTTTGGTGAAGAACAATGCATTTTCCAGCACGATGGAGCACCGTGCCATAAGGCAAAAGTGATAACTAAGTGGCTCGGGGACCAAAACGTTGATATTTTGGGTCCATGGACTGGAAACTCCCCAGATCCTAATCCCATTGAGAACTTGTGGTCAATCCTCAAGAGGCGGGTGGACAAACAAAAACCCACTAATTATGACAAACTCCAAGAAGTGATTATGAAAGAATGAGTTGCTATCAGTCAGGAATTGGCCCAGAAGTTGATTTAGAGCATGCCCAGTCGAATTGCAGAGGTCCTGAAAAAGAAGGACCAACACTGCAAATACTGACTCTTACCATTCCATTCTAACCCCCCTCTGGAGAGAAGTGGGCGAGTCATACTTCCTGCAGGAAGGATTGGGCAGAAGATTTAGTCAGTCTAGCTTACCCCCAGCTAGGGGAAAGGTGTGCAGGGGCAAGTCTCTGCTGGACGTGCTTACACCAGTAAGAGCACCCTAAGCTCTGCTGGCCATGGAGGCCAAAGCCTAAAGCCTCAGGAGCCAGGAGGAAAGTTCCCTGGCATAACCAAGAGTCAGGCTACAAAGTGAAGTGCAGCATACGAAAGAAGCTGAGTTATACAGTCAGCCTGTCAGTACAGCATATTTAGAGAGCAACAAAGATCTAGCAAAGTTGAGCTTGCCTGCCAGTTTCATGCTAAAGCCTGCTGGAACCGTTTTGGAGCACGTCTATGCAAAGTAAAGCTGCCATTGAACTTCATCTCAAGGTCTGGTCCTCTCCTCTATGGACTTCTATGAGTTGCAGGTGTAATTTGATCCTTCAGTGAGCTGCTAGCTTGTCTTTGCTGAAGACAGCTATGGGCAGTAAGAGTTGGGGGGGGGGGGGGGATAGAAGCAGGAGCCTTATAACTGGAGAAAGACACATTTTTCTCTGATAAGATATACTGCAAAGTTTCTTATTTTCACTTGTGCTATTGAGTCATGGGAAAAAAAGAACAGAACCAGAAGTTACTCTTAAAGTACACATAGTGAACTCCTGCATGAGGAATATCCATATGTGATAATAAGCTATTTGTTTAAGTCTGAGATAAAAAATATACCTTTAAGTAAACACTGTGCTGTTTGGTGGCTTAGTGTGACTAAACATTGTAAATATGGCTGCTATGTACAGCAGCCAGACTCCTGCTGCAATGGCCAGGATAGGAGAGTAACCCCTTAGATACTGCATTCAATAGAGACTATGGCATCTAAGTGGTTAAACAGAGAGAGGGAGCCCCTTCAGTTGCTCCATCACCCCCCATTATGCAACTGTGAGGGGAAGGAAATGATTGATATGGCAGCCACGAGGTCTAACAACGGCCCCAAGTCTGCCCCTCCATGTTTGATATGCACGTGTGCAAAACATTATGATTGGTTGGATGAAATTGGTATGAAATTCTTATGATGTCCACAAGAATATATATCTTAGTGGACAGATTCTGAGCCAAGCACTGACCTCATAAAACTTGGTTGTAAAAGGCTATTAACATACACACTAGCCTGTCCCTGACATTTGAGGCAGGGGGCTAGTGGGAGAATCTGCAGACCTTTTTAATGTGCATTTGTCACTGTAGCAAGTTGTCATTTCTTTGGGGAACAACTCATTTGATGATTTGGCCAACTTTTCTGCTACCCACTGGCAACCGGACTTCTACTGTCTCGTAACATATTAAGTTCTGTTTCTTTTATACTTTTTATTTTCAAACAGCTATCACTTGAATTGTATTTGTATGTCATTGTATTTTTACCTTTTGATAACTGTATTGTTTGTATGCTCTGTCCTTTAGATATATACACCAATACTTTTTACAGCAAAGATTAGTCTTGCAGGAAGTGTAAATATAACTAATTGGAGAAAAGACCTTCCCTTATTTAAATATAGCTTTTTATAGATTTCTTTAAAACCACATAGAAAACCCCAAAATCTAAATGAAATAATAATCCAGAAATTAATTGTCATCATATATACATAAGTCTCGGTTTGACAAAATTCATGTATCATGGAGTGTAAGATCAATGGCGTAGGCCTCACGGGACAAAAAACCTCACTGTCCCTATTAAGTCCCTTATCTATCCCTGCCAACAGGCAGAGCACCCGCCCCAAAAGGGGCAACCCTATCTCTCGGTAGCTAAGCCCTTTCTGATGCCTATTGGTGCTCTGACTATGCAAGTCTTTGTCCCAGAGATGAAAAATAGATAAGTCAACATCAAAAACAATCAAAGCGTCCCAATGCGTCCCGACGCAGCTTTTCCCCAGCATGGAATGCTGGTTCCTCAGGGGACAAAAAAGATGAAAGTGTATTGATAAAAACAGAAATGTAAAAAAAAGACAAAAAGAAGTCCTCAAATATTGACCTCTAGATGATAAATGCTAACAGATGGTGGGAGGCCCTATGATTGGGGCTCATATGGAATCCTCAGCTTAAAGATGTTGGCTGACTAGGGTTGATCGAGCACCAAAGTGCTTGGGTGTCAATAGGAAGTCAATAGGAGAACCCGAGCATTAAACCAGGGGGAGGGTGTCTGGTTCACATGAAAAGGTCAGAAATTGATGGAAACACCACTGAAATGGTTTGGGAGCAGCATGGGAGGATGTCTGGATGCATCTAGGACTCCCAGGTCGCTGCTGGGAACGATGTTGTCTGAGTAGTCCGAGTTTTACAGACTGACAATAATATGCACAAAACCGAAGATAAAATAGATTTTAGAGGAAAAATTGTTAGGAAACATTCTTTCATGTATATTTACTTGTATATAAAGTGCAAATGCTGACAAAAATTACAAGGAAAAGGCACTCCGATACAACCTGTATATCACATAAAGGAGGGCCTCATTCACATTGTGGTACAATTGTTCATGTAGTGGGACTCCTACACTCATAAAGCCTATGCACTAAGTGAAAGGGCTGCCAAAAATTACAAGGAACTGGCACTCAAATACACCCTTTATTACACATATAGGAGGGCATCATACACATCCTTTAAAAATTATGATTGATGGCCTGCTGGTGATCCTCAAAAACATTAGGAGCAAAGGCCTGCTGGTGACCCTCTAAAACATTAGGGGCAAGTGCCTGCTGCTGATCTGACCATCTAAAAAATTAGGGGTGAGGGTCTGCTGCTGACCTGGGAATCTAAAACATTAGGGGTGAGGGCCTGCTGCTGAGCTGACCATCGAAAAAATTATGGTTGAGGGTCTGCAGGTGAGATGACTCTCTAAAACATTAGTGGCGAGGGCCTGCTGCTGATCTGACCATGGAAAAAAATCAAGGTTGAGGGCCTGCTGCTGAGCTGACCATCGAAAAAATTATGGTTGAGGGTCTGCTGCTGAGCTGACTCTCTAAAACATTAGTGTCGAGGGCCTGCTGCTGATCTGACCATATAAAAAATTATGGTTGAGGGCCTGCTGCTGAGCTGACCATCAAAAAATTATGGTTGAGGGCGTGCTGCTGAGCTGACCATTCAAAAAATAATAGTTGAGGGCCTGCTGCTGAGCTGACCTTCTAAAACATTAGGAGCGAGGACAGCCTAATAAGCATGTTGATATGATGGAGGAGGAGAACGAGAAAAAGAAAGATTAAACTATATACCCTTTTTTGTGGTGGAAGGGGTGTATGGGAATAAAATCCACATTTAAAGTACCTTTATGTTCAGCCGCTTTCCTCTGGTGGAGTTGAGAAGTCAGGGGCAATCCAGGCCTTGTTAATTTTGAAAAGAGTCAACCTGTCAGCATTTTCAGTTGACAGTCGGATGCGCTTATCAGTTATTATGCCCCCAGCAGCACTAAATACCCTCTCTGACAAAACGCTGGCGGCAGGGCAGGCCACCACCTCCAAGGCGTAGAGCGCCAGTTCGTGCCACGTGTCCAGCTTGGACACTCAATAGTTGTAAGGCACAGAGGGATCATTGAGGACGCTGACATGGTCTGCTACGTGCTCCTTCACCATCTTCCAAAACTTTTCTCTCCTTGTGACACTAGGCCGCGCATCAGGGTGAGGGTGCTGGCGGGGTGTCATGAAACCTTCCCAGTCCTTGGAGAGTGTTGCCTTGCCTCTGTTGGAACTGCTGTGTGTTCCCCTCGTCTCCTCTCCTCGGTTGCCCAAGGAACTATGTACTAGCAGAAAACATCCAGCCGTCCCGATCGCTTTTGGTCTGATCATAATGAAGCAACGGCCTTATCATCTGGGGTGTGGCAACATTGCCAACACACTCATAGAGGTGATGATCGCTTCATTGGGATACGCAAGCCCCTTCACCACAACAAGGTAACGATCACGAAAGGGGAATGTACACTTGTATGTGCCTTTTTTTTTGTTTTGTTTTTGCAGCCACAGTGCAGCGCCAGAGGCCAGAAAAATTAGGCATGTACACATGCCTGAAAAATAATGTTATTGTTGCAGCCGCTGTTGTATCAGCGGCCGGAAAAATTGATGTTTTCAAGGCAGAAAGGTGACTAAAACATTGTGGCTTGAACCCTAGTTGGTGGCGGAGAATTCACGAAAGTCATACGGTATGCAGACATTAAATACAGCAGTGTGGTGACCATTTTGAGGCCAAGGCATGTCATCAGGCCTTTTGTTAGTTAAACATATCCCCTACTGTCAGTCCCTTCGGGATCCATGCCTCATTCATCCTAATGAAGGTGAGGTAATCAACACTTTTTTGACCGAGGCGACTTCTTTTGTCAGTGACAATGCCTCCTGCTGCACTGAAGGTCCTTTCTGACAGGACACTTGAAGCTAGGCAGGCCAGAAGTTCTATCGCAAACTGGGATAGTTCAGGCCACAGGTCAAGCCTGCACACCCAGTAGTCAAGGGGTTCATCGCTCCTCAGAGTGTCGATATCTGCAGTTAAGGCGAGGTAGTCTGCTACCTGTCGGTCGAGTCGTTCTCTAAGGCTGGATCCCGAAGGGCTGTGGCGATGTGAAGGACTGAAAAAGCTCTGCATGTCCTCCATCAACAACATATCTGTAAAGTGTCCTGTCCTTACCGCCTTGGTCGGGGTAGGAGGAGGATTACTTTCTCCTCTTCCCCTGTTAGATTCCCGTTGTGCTGTGACATCTCCCTTATAAGCTGTGTAAAGCATATTTTTTAGTTTGGTTTTGAACTGCTGCATCCTTCCTGACTTCCAATAATTTGGTAACATTTCCGCCACTTTCTGCTTATACCGGGGGTCTAGTAGCGTGGCCACCCAGTACAGGTCGTTCTCCTTCATCCTTTTTATACGAGGGTCCCTCAACAGACATGACAGCATGAAAGACCCTATTTGCACAAGGTTGGATGACGAGCTACTCATTTCTCGTTCCTCCTTCTCACTGATGTCATTGACGGTCTGTTGTTTCCCCCAGCCACGTACAACACCACGGGTCCCAGATAGGTGACAACAACAAGCACCCTGGGATGCCTGCTGTGGTTGGTCTTCCTCCTCCTCAAAGCCACATTCCTCCTCTGACTCCTCTTACTCATACTCCTCTTGCAGCGTTGCCGCAGGTCCGGCAAGCGATGATGACAAGGCTGTTTCTGGTAGTGATGGTGACCACAACTCTTCCTCTTCACGCTCATCTACAGCCTGATCCAGCACTCTTCGCAGGGCACGCTCCAGGAAGAAAACAAATGGGATGAGGTCGCTGATGGTGCCTTCAGTGCGACTGACTAGGTTTGTCACCTCCTCAAAAGGATGCATGAGCATCCAGTAACGTGGCAAAAAAATTCCCAGCTCCGCAGAGGCTGTCCTAGCACCCCGGTCATAGAAAATACTCGTTGACGGCTTTTTCTTGTTTTCTTGTTGGAGCAGGCGGTCGAACATTAGGAGTGTTGAATTCCAACGTGTCGGGCTGTCGCAAATCAAGCACCTCACTGGCATGTTGTTTCGGCGCTGAATGTCTGAAAAGTGCGCCATGGCCGTGTAGGAACGCCTGAAATGGCCACACACCTTCCTGGCCTGTTTGAGGACGTCCTGTAAGCCTGGGTACTTAGACACAAAGCGTTGTACGATGAGATTCAACACATGTGCCATGCACAGCACATGTGACAACTTGCCCAAATTCAATGCCGCCAACAAATTGCTTCCATTGTCACACACCACTTTGCCGATCTCCAGTTGGTGCGGGGTCAGATGGCAAGATATTTTTGTGCAAAAAATATATATATAAAAATTGTATACATATTTGGCATCACTGTAATCATACTGCCCATAGAGTAAAAGTTACATGTTATTTATACGTGGTGAGAAATTTGAAACACATCAAACATATTGATATAGAAAAAACAGTATGATTACAGTGATGCCAAATATGTATACTTTTCTTATATTTTATTTCTATTGCACAAAAATATCTTGCCATCTATTGCTATATTTTGAGAGCCATAACTTTTTTATTTTTTCATTTGTGGAGCTGTGTGAGGGCGTATTTTGCAGAATGAGTTTATTTGTTGATGTGACACACCCCTTTAAGGCCCAAATATCCTTGGTTGTTTATAGGTTAAAGTATAGAAATGTACAGACTGTGAATTTGGATCTTTTCTCTGCATTCTTTTTTAAAGTATTATTTTCTTTATTACTCTCTGCACATCCGCTCAGTAACTTACCTGTCCTTCTCTGGATGGCGCTGGCACTCTGCAGCTCTAGCTCACAGGTATTATTTTTTTTAAACTACATCTAACAAGGATCCAGAAATTCAAGAATCCGCCTTTGCCAAAGATAAGTTTGCCCTGTTGGAGACAAAAATGCAGAATGGTCTAAATTAGCCCTTTTGATAAAAAATCTATAGTATATACATGTCCAGTCCTAGACCTTGGCCTAGATTTATTAAAGATGTTAAATATTGCATCAATGAAATCAGAGGAGATATTTGACAAGGATTCTGCCAAATTAATTAAAACCTTCAATTGCTTGCCTAATAAGAATTTCGACCCCTGCTATGAGCACCATACATTTGTGGTGCCCCTTTGTTGAGTAACGACTGTGCGCAATTATATGGATATCTGAAGGGAAAAGCAGCTGATGATTGGGGGCCTCTGGAAGGTTAGACAATTTCTGTGCAGGTTCAGCACCATTTTTTACTATGAGTTAGATTTGGTGATTCCTGGAAACAAGTCATATTTTTACTATAAGCATTATAGGATTTTTTCCTATTGGTGCCATGAAATGCATTTAATGTCATAAAAGTTCAAGCTGTTTGCAAATAATACACTTGCTTCATGTATAAGTAGAGAGATGGAGACTATATATTATTAGTACTGAATATTTATATTTTTTGTGATGTGATATATTTTACTTTTATAGGCAAGCTACTTACGGTATTTCTCCTTTATTGTAGATTTGTAGCTATTCAGAAAGTGGAAATATTTTCTATTTTTATTTTGTACTTATTTATTCGAGAAGTAGAAAAGGGTCTTGTTGCTTTGGAAGTGTGATCATCAGGACCAGATACTTATTAGTACACAGGAGCAAAGTGTCAATGCAGCTGTAAATTCTCAATCGATCTCACGTTACTTCCCCACATGCACTTCTGAAAGCCATCAACACCTTTTATTGTCATCATAACACATTTTCCTGTTAAACTGCAATGAGAAATCACAGGACAGCCCCTGCGTGTAAAAAAAAAAAGTGTGTTTCCAAGGGTAGAATAAATATTTTTGCCAACTATATTTTTTAAGGCTCTTCTGAGATTCCAAACAACACATGTAAATGGGACAATTACAATGAAAACTAAGATTTCATATCTCTCTTGCTAAAACTAATTTTCTTGAAGTAATAGGATTAAGTAGGAAGTAATGCTTCCAAGAAAACAATTGTCATTAGACTAATGTAAATAAGGTTAGAAAATATATAATACCTACTGTATTTTTGCTCCATAAGGTGCTCTTTTTCCTCCCCCAAAAATGGCAGTGTGTCTTATGGAGCGAATACAAATAGGTGCTTCCAATACAGAAGCGCTCATTAGCATGTAAGATGCGTGGTGAGTGGTGAGTGTTGAGTGTAGCGCTGCTAGCATTGGCTGTACTCATCACTCACTGGTCTTTTTCCAGGTGCTGCGCTATATGTGTCCTGACTCCTGACTGCCTACAGCGTCAAGACATAGTGCACATAGACGAGCACTATGATCTGATGCTGTGCCATGTCATGTAACAGTGCAGCGTGGGCCAGAAGATAACCAGGGATCTCAGAGTGCATGAGAGACTGCTGGACCTGCAGAGTGGCAGTGCCATCCAGAGAAGGAGAGGTAAGTTAATTTATTGTATTGTCTCATCTGAGGTCTGATGAAACTTTGGGGGTATGATGGATCTTGGTGGTCTAATCTGAGTTCTGAAGGATCTTGGGGGTCTGATCTGAGGTCTGAAGGATCTTGGGATCTGATCTGAGGTCTTAAGGATCTATGGGGTCTGATTTGGGGGTCTCATCTGAGGTCTGATGAAAATTGGGGGTCCTGATCTGAGATCTGATAAAAAATAATAATTTCTTATTTTCTTCCTTTATATCCTAGGTGTGTCTTATGGTTCAGTACATTTTATGGCGCGAAAAACATGGTATATAAAGAAAAAGTGGAATTCAAGGGCTATACAATGTGTGCAAATGCATATAACTGAATCAAACACAGGTATATTCTAAACAAGTGTATGTCTCTGTACAAAAAGGGGGTATACTGAGGTAGTGCACATGGGTTATTTCCATCTTATATAACCTTCTATATCTGCATCATTTTATATTGTATATTCTCGACCAAATCATGTAATCCTCAGCAGCTACTGTAGCTGTTTAAGTTTGAAAACACACATAGCTATTTTGTGAAATTCTTCCTCACTTTGTGGTTTTAGCGTTGTTTTTTTCTAACTAGTGGTATTTATTTGTTGCTCTGACGTTTTTTTTTAAATATATATTCAAAATACTAGATGTTGGCACCATTTTTGTGGCATTTCTCCACCTCCTTCTCTATAGGGAAAAAAATGCTAAAAATGCCATTCAAACATTAGGTTAAAAAAAAAAAAACACAGAGACTGCCATAAAAACTGTATGCTGGTGTTGTTTTTAGTGAGCAAATAATGGCACACCAAATTTCTATAAGGGTCTAAGGCCTCATTCACATGGGTACTATTTATTTTTGTTGTTCTGCTCCAATATAGACTTCTCTTTCTACTAGTTTTGATTGAATCTTGGATGGAAACCTCAAACGGAACACCTAATGCAGATATGAATAGGCCCTAAATTTATCCCTTGCCCATAGACTTGTATACATAATTGTCTAGATTACTACACTCAGTGGAGGCCCATTCAATTGAATTCAAGTAATGTCTCTGAGAACAACATGCATTCTCGGGTCAAAATATTAAAGAAAAAGAACAGAAAAATGAATAAAAAAAAAAAAAGGCTGAGGACCAGAAGGGAACAAGAAGATAGAAAAGATGAGGATGCAGAGAACAAGTATATCATTATGCTCAAAATATTAGGGGGTGATTTATCAAAACTGGTGTAAAGGTAAACTGGCTGAGTTGCCCATAGCAACCAACAATTAGATTCCACCTTTCATTTCAGAAGTCCATTGGAAAATGAAAATTGAATAGAATCGAATTGGTTGCTAGCCAGTTTTCCTTTACACTAGTTTTTATAAATGTCCCCCTTAGAAGTGTATCAATACATGCCAAATGGCACATGAGCGAAATGCTACAACAGCAACTAAGACTTAAACCAGTGGATTTTATATATTGATGTTTCCTTATATATTACTGTTCTCACTGCTTATGAAAGTCTACATTTCTCTTGTCTGTACACTTAAATCTTTAATAATCCTGTTGTGAATCTATTATTAGAGACTATGTTCTGAATACCTTGATGTTCTTCTTATGAGGGGGTACCTGACTCCTGCCTGTGTAGCCAATGAACTTTGGTGTCTCCTAGATGAGTTTTATAATATCATTCATATAACTGGTTGTGTATCAGCATTTGTTGGATGTATTGACTATATGGGTTGCTCGCCATGTTATTCTTTTGTATTACTCATACAATTTACTAGTTACCACTTTTTGGCCATTGTTTTTGCCTGTTTGCACTTAGATACTGATGCTTTTCCCTTTTAATGTACCTTATTCAAAGGCACAAATGGTCATGGTCACAGGGGGCATGACAACAAGCAGGTCTGGAGGGGAAGTTGGCAACACTACTTTCAACTAAATCCCATAAACCCCATAATGCAGACCCAGTTGAAATCAATGATGGAAAGAAGATCCATTACCATCCTGCCCCACTACATACTGGCTACTGGCTGCTTTACACCTGTAGTCTACTAGATATTGGGAGCAGATGATGTCAGTTCTTAAAGGGGTTGTCCGGGTTCAGAGCTGAACCTGGACATACCCCCATTTCCACCCAGGCAGCCCCCCATTTAATGCTTCGATGCTCTCCCTTGCCCTGAGCTGGATTGCATAGGGCAAGGGCTTTTTTGTTTATGTTTTTACACTGCTAGGTGGAGGCTTCCACCCAGCAGTGTTTCCAGTGACATCACTGGCACTGATCGGTGGGCTTTAGCGCTGCCCTAGCCTTTTTACAGGCTAGGGCACCGCTAGAGCCCAACCATTAGTGCCAGTGACGTCACCGAGCTCACTGCTAGTCAGAAGCCTCTGCCTAGCTTACCCATGGAGAACCCAGTAGTCACCGGATCTCCCAAAAAAGCCTTTGCCCTGCGCGATTTAGCACCGAAGCTCATGACAGACGGGTACCTGGGTGAAAATGTGGGTATGTGCGGGTTCAGCTTTGAACCCGGACAACTCCTTTTTACAGGCTAGGGCACCGCTATAGCCTGCCCATTAGTGCCAGTGACGTCACCGAGCTCACTGCTAGGCAGAAGCCCCCGCCTAGCTTACCCATGGAGAGCCCAGTACATCACCATATCTCCTTAAAAAGCCTTTGCCCTGAGTGATTTAGCGCGGAAGCTCATGACAGAGGGGGGCCTGGGTGAAAATGTGGGTATGTTCACAGACAAATGACCAGACAGTATTTATCACTAAATAATGTATATTTCATTGTTCACATGAACATTTTATTATGCTGTAATGCATGATCTACACATGATATTCACCAGAATCCTATTGGTGTTTTTAGAATGTTTCATTGACAGCAAACAGGCACATTACTATGTATGATCTGTTTCTATAGTATGCTTGAAAAAGCCAACACATTGAACACGTGTGACCAATAATGCAAAACAAAATTAGTATTTTTTTTATGCAACCTCTTTTTTTGCATTGATCTTATTTGTTGAAGTTTGGGCCTTCCATTGGCATACACCTTAATAACATACATTGGAGAGGTGCTGGCTCATCTACTGTCAGTTGGACAACGTGCCGATTAGCATGACCTCACAATTAGTAACAGTGACAGTAGTGGCTCCTTGACACAGTAGGGAGGGTGTCAGCAGCAGCAGTGATGCCCACGGCAATATATGACAACTGCCTTTAATACTGAGGCACACTAACTGTAAGGTTAAATGCATACAATCAGGATTGCGTGCAGATTTTCTGTGCAGATTTGCATGCAGAATATCTGCACTGTAGGTCGTGTACATTGTATTCTATGAGAATTTGAAATTCTTATCTACACAATGCATATTCTTTCTGCGAGGATTCTGACCTACGGTGCGGATTTTAAAATCCGCAGCATGTCAATTTATTTTATTTTTCCTGTTCGGATTTTCTCCATTAACTTCAATGGGGACAGTAAAATCTGCATGCACAAAATCAGTACCAAATCTGCATATAAATCTGCACCAACTGATACAGATTGTTCGCACATAAATCTTGAACGTGTGCATTTACCCTAACCTTAACATAACATATTAACTATGAATATCGGTGCGCTGCACAGTGATTTATACGCCAGTATATGACACCTGCGTATAATACTGAGGCTCATTCAAGGGGTTGTCAGAGTTCTGAAAAAAAAATATAGCACTGTAAATCTGATGGGCAGCAATATATAACTTAGCTAAGCAAGTTTTAGGCAAAAAATATATATTTCCTCATTTCCCTGGATCTCTTCTGGCCCTTTGCTTACCTTATATATATGAGCAATAGAGATAACCAAATAATGGAATAGACCATCTGTACAGCGGAAAATGAATAGATGATCAATATAAAATGTAACTTTTAATATTTATCTGATAAGAAAAATTGGCCCCAAGATAAATAGATAATGCAATGTAAACATATAATTCAAAATTGAAGCAAGGTAAGTCACCCCACAGATGGTTGTGGCACTAGGAGGCCATAAAACACTTATAATATATGATATATGAAAAAAGTGCTCGGCGGCACCAAAAAGTATAAACCGATGGTCCTACCGCTCCGATGAAACGTTCCTTGTGCAACGATTGCCTCACCAAAATCGATAATGTCAGTACACAGAGGCTGGAAATAGTTGCAAAAACCTGGTTAGGGATACTAGCCTAGCTTGCCCTGAAGTTACCCTGCAAGAACCTGCACTAGCCCCCGCGACCAGGTACAAACAGGAACCTAACCCTAGAATTGATGCGCCCTAATGAGCCCTCTCCTGCTAAATCCCTACATGCGCGTTTCGCTTAAAGATAAGTATAAAGCTCATCAGGGGAAACACAAGGGAGCTTGGGCTGCTTGGTTGACCAGGGCACACAGACAAAGATACTGGCTGCATCCCCTGGACATCAAGGTAATATGTCCAGAGCCCTGATGCAGCTTCACTTGGACATACTGGCAATAGGAGAGGAAGAGGACAACTGATAAAGGACCCTCCTCCTCCTAAGAAAGTTCCTAGCGCATAGACCTGATGTAGTCTGAGGCGGCGGTAAAGACCGCCACCCTTTAAAACGCCGGCTGGTGGCACACCTACTCCTCGTGACAATGCGGGTCAGGCCCGCGCATGTGCAGGAAAGTATACCGCATCGCTAGCAGGCGAGAACACCGGGCGGACGCTAGTGAGTATGGTGATGGTGGTGTCTAATCTCGTCCGTTCTCGCGAGATATCATGACGTAGTTACCAGGCAACCGGGACGCTCTCCCCGACTCCTGTCAAATGCGCTGCCACTGATATGGAGTCACGCTTTTGTTTTAGGTGGCATTAATGGCAAAAACGATTAAAGAAAATTATTTGAATATGCTGGCCAAACAGAGTCACATGGCCAATGGGCGAGGTTCGGGTAACATAAGGAATGAGAAAGGATATGGTGCTGTATGGCAGGCAGTAGGCTATACTAGAGGTCTGCTCACTCCACCCACCAAATATCATCTGCTTGTTCTTTTTCACACTGCTGGGCAATAATAAATATATCTGACTCTTTAATAAAACTATAGTTCTTCCAAAGAGCTGTAAATCCTATGTGTAAGGCCCCTTTCACACGGGCGAGAATTCCGCGCAGGTGCAAAATCGCAGCAAGCTCTATATTGTCAGTTTTTCACGCAACGCAGGCCCCATAGAAGTGAATGGGGCTGCATAAAAATCGCAAGCATCCGCAAGCAAGTGCAGATGCGGTGTGATTTTCACGCATGTCTGATGGCTGCTAGGAGACGATCGGGATGGGGACCCAATCTTTATCATTTTCCCTGATAACATGGTTATAAGGGAAAATAATAGCATTCTTAATACAGAATGCTTAGTAAAATGTCCATTGAGGGGTTAAAAATAATAAACAAATTTAACTCACCCCATCCACTTGATCGCGTAGTGGATCTCCTCTTCTTTCTACTTTCTTCAGGACCTGGTGATGGACCATGCGATGGACCATGTGATGAGCGCAGTGACGTCATCAAAGGTCTTTAGCCAGATCCTGAAGAAAGTAGAAAGAAGAGGAGATCCGCTACGCGATCAAGTGGATGGGGTGAGTTAAGTTTGTTTATTATTTCTAACCCCTCCATCCCTATTTTACTAAGCATTCTGTATTAAGAATGCTATTATTTTCCCTTATAACCATGTTATAAGGGAAAATAATAGAATCTACACACACCGATCCCAAACCCAAACTTCTGTGAAGAAGTCCGGGTTCTGGTCAGGGTACCAAACATGCCGATTTTTCTCAAGCGCGTGCAAAACGCATTAAAACGCTTTGCACTCGTATTTTAGGAAAAACTGATTTGTTACCACGAAGTACGGGCTTCATTGCGAATCATACTTTTCCTAAACTTAATATCGAAATACGCTTTGGATGCTTTGATTTGCTCAACACTAATCACAATATTACACAGGGTATAGAAAAAGCAGAGCCTGCTACAGCTGGTCACTATAACGTTATAATATGATACACTATATACATAGGACAACACAATCTGCTGCAGCTAGTCACTATGACATCAGAATATTATACACTGTATATAAGGGACAACACAACCTGCTGCAGCTAGCCACTATGACATCACAATACGATACACTGTATACAAGGGACAAGACAATCAGCTGCAGCTGATCACTATGACATCACAATATAATACACTGTATACAAGTAACAAGACAATCCACTGCAGTTGGTCACTATGACATCCCAATATGATACACTACATACATGGGACAACATAATCTGCTGCCGCTGGTCATTATGACATCACAATAAGATATACTGTATAGAAACATATAAACATAGAATGTGTCGGCAGATAAGAACCATTTGGCCCACCTAGTCTACCCAATATACTAAGTACTATGGATAGCCCCTGGTCCTATCTTATATGAAGGATGGCCTTATGCCTATCCCATGCATGCTTAAACTCCTCCACTGTATTTGCAGCTACCACTTCTGCAGGAAGGCTATTCCATGCACCCACTACTCTCTCAGTAAAGTAATACTTCCTGATATTACTTTTAAACCTTTCCCCCTCTAATTTAAAACAATGTCCTCTTGTAGCAGTTTTTCTTCTTTTAAATATTCTCTCCTCTTTTACCTTGTTGATTTCCATTATGTATTTAAAAGTTTCTATCATATCCCCTCTGTCTCGTCTTTCTTCCAAGCTATACATGTTAAGGTCCTTTAATCTTTCCTGCTAAGTTTTATCCTGCAATCCATGTACTAGTTTAGTAGCTCTTCTCTGAACTCTCTCCAAAGTATCACTATCCTTCTGGAGATATGGTCTCCAGTACTGAGCACAATACTCCAAATGAGGTCTCACTAGTGCTCTGTAGAGCGGCATGAGCACCTCCCTCTTTCTACTGGTAATGCCTCTCCCTATACACCCAAGCATTCTGCTAGCATTTCCTGCTGCTCTGTGACATTGTCTGCCTACCTTTAAGTCTTCTGAAATAAAGATCCCTAAATCCCTTTCCTCAGATACTGAGGTTAGGACTGTATCATTGATTTTATATTCTGCTCTTAAGTTTTTAGGCCCCAGGAGCATTATCTTGCACTTATCAACATTAAATTTTAGTTGCCAGATTTTTGACCATTCCTCTAGTTTTCCTAAATCCGTTTCCATTTGGTGTATCCCTCCAGGAACATCAACCCTGTTACAAATCTTTATGTCATCAGCAAAAAGACACACCTTACCATCGAGGCCTTCTGCAATTTCGCTGATAAAGATATTAAACAATATGGGTCCCAGAACAGATCCCTGAGGTACCCCACTGGTAACAAGACCACGGTATACATGGGACAAGACAATCTGCTGCAGTTGGTCACTAGGACATCACATTTAGTGTTGAGCGCGAATATTCTAATCGCTAATTTTCACGTGAATATCGGCACTTAGAGAATTCATGAAGATCTAGAATATATTGCTATATATTCATAATAGTGGATATTCTAGATTTTTTTATCACTTGATAAACTTTTCTCACTTATTGTATAGAGTACTCTTAATCTTTATTATGCTATCATCCATACCTATTTTTTTTTATAGTTATTATTTTACCTATCATTAATAACTTTTATTATAAATATTTTCCTACCTATCATTAATAATTTATTTTTATAGATGCTATATTATTTTTAAAATAAATAATTACTAGTGTTGAGCAAACCCAAACTGTAAAGTTCGGGTCCGTACCAAACTTTACGATTTTTGGCACCCGGACCCGAACTCGAACTGCCGGAAAAGTTCGGGTTCGTTAGGTGTTCGGTCATTTAATAAAGCTTGTTGAAAGGCTGCAGGGTCTGCAGGGCAGCCAATCAACAAGCTTTGCTTTTAAGCTGTGTGCCCTTAGAAGCCATCACAGCCATGCCTACTAATGGCGTGGCTGTGATTGGCCGGTGCATCATGTGACCCAGCGTCTATATAAGCTGGATCACGTGTAGCACCGCCCATCAGCTCTCAGTAGTGAAGGGACAGAAAGCAGGCAGCTGAAGTGAGGGACAGTGTTAGTGCGATTTTTTTTGTGTGGTTGCAATACACCATCTTTGCACCCCTGACACAGAAAGCTAATCCTAAATATGGCGGTAAATTCTGTATCCTACAGTGATTTTTTTTTGTGGATGCAATGCAACATTGTACTTTGTACCCCTCACACACAAATATAGTAGTTAATCCGTCTGTTAGTTAGGTGCACGTCATATACCCATTTATTGCGTGAAGTACACCTGCACTGCATATGTGACAGGGAAATTTGTACAGTTCATCTGTCTGTTAGTTAGGTGCACGTCATATACCTATTTATTGTGTGAAGTACACCTGCACTGTATACGTGACAGGGTAATTTATATAGTTGATCTGTCTGTTAGTTAGATGCACGTCATATACCCATTTATTGCGCAAAGTACACCTGCACTGCATACGTGACAGGGAAAATAATATAGTTAATCCATCTGTTAGTTAGGTGCACGTCATATATCCATTTAGTGCGTGAAGTACACCTGCACTGCATACGTGACAGGGAAATTGATATAGTTAATCCGTCTGTTAGTTTTGTGCACGTCATATACCCATTTATTGCGTGAAGTACACCTGTACTGCATACGTGACAGGGAAATTGATACAGTTAATATGTCTGTTAGTCAAGTGCACATCATATACCCATTTATTGCGTGAAGTACACCTGCACTGCATATGTGACAGGGAAAATAATATAGTTAATCCGTCTGTTAGTTAGGTGCACGTCATATATCCATTTAGTGCGTGAAGTACACCTGCACTGCATATGTGACAGGAAAATTGATATAGTTTAAGAGAACCTTTCATCTGTTTAACCCTAGTCTAATTAGGGCCTTACCTTATAGGGCGGACCGCCCATAGCCAGGGAGAATGAGCTCCTCCCTGGATTTGAGCGGTGCGCTCTGATTGGATACTCTCACAGCCAGGGAGAAGAGAACCGCTCCAGTCTCTGCCTAGTATAACCAAGTCGGCTAATTAGAATATAAGGCGCCAAAATCAACGGGGGGCAACAGCGGACGAACGGGGGTCTTTGAAAAAAAAAAAAAGTGTGATGACATCAGTGGGGGTCAACCTATAAGGTAAGTCCCTAATTAGACTAGGGTTAAACAGATTAAAGGTCCTCTTTAATCTGTCTAGTTAGGTGCGTGTCATATACCCATTTCTTGCATGAAGTACACCTGCACTGCATACATGACAGGAAAATAATATAGTTAATCAGTCTGTTAGTTCAGTGGGTGACCTCAAAGAATGAGGAGAGCATCAAATGAGGGACGTGGCCCCGGTCGTGTGCTGCTGGGGTTGGGGGAGCTCCTCTTGCAGGGAGAGGACGTGGTCGATCTGTGCCAGTTACCCGCGCAAACGAAACACCTTCCTCAGGTGCACGTAGGCGACAGAACGTTCAGCGTTATTTTGTAGGCCCAAATACCGGTGTACGAATTGTGAGGCCAGAAAAAGTAGAGGGGGTAGTAGATTGGGTGGCAGACAGTGCCTCCAGTTCCTTCACATTGTCTCCCACCCAGTCCCCTGCTGAAAGATCAGAGTTGGCACCTACAGCACATGGCCATCTGTCTTTCACCTCACCCCCTTGCAAATCAGCCAAGTGGTCTGAGCCCCAAGTCATACAGCAGTCTCTTATGCTTTTTGATGACTCTGCTGGCAGGGTTTCCGAGGGCTGTCCACATATCCCTGCTCCAGAAGTGGAAGAGATGCCAAACCACTTATGTTTTGAGGATGTGGACATGGGAAGACCACCGCAGCACATCTCTGATGATGAAAAAACACAGGTGCCAACTGCTGCAGCTTTCTGCAGTGTGCAAACTTGCAAGGAGGGCAGGGGTGAAGAGTGGGTGGAAGATAATGTGGAGGATGATGAGGTCCTACACCCCACATGGAATCAAGGTCATGCAAGTGACATGTGCAGTTCAGAGGAAGAGGTCATGGTCACACAGCACCAGCCGCACAGCAAAAGAGTGTGCAAAAGAAGAGTAGCCGTACCCTAACTAGTACGCCTGCTACTGCCCACCGTACCCAGGGACTGAGCACACCAAAGTCAGCTCCAAGGAGTTCCCTGGCGTGCCAATTCTTCAGACAATGTGCTGACTGGTTTCCATGCTGTGCAATCAGAGCCGGAAGCGAGGCATAAATGTTCTAAACCTGAGCACCACCTGCATGACCAGGCAACTAAAAGCAAAGCACGAGCTGCAGTGGAGTAAACACCTCACAACAGATCTCAGGCTCCTCCTGTTCCCTCTTCTGCTGCAGTCTCGGCCTCTTCCTCCCCCTCTGGACTGACAGTGGCACCTGCCTCCCCGCAAACAAATGATATGGCAGCAACGCCACCACGTCCGTTACCGTCACCAAGCATCTCCACAATGTGCAATGGAAGCATTCAGCTGTCCATCTCCCAAACACTGGAGAGAAAGAGAGAGTACCCCCCCTACGATCCCTGGCTCTGAATGCCAGCATTTCAAAATTCCTGGCCTTTGAAATGCTGTCATTCAGTCTGGTGGAGACGGAGACTTTTAAAAAACTTATGGCGGTGGCTGTCCCACAGTAAGTGGTTCCCAGCCGCCACTACTTTTCCAGACGAGCAATCCCTCCCTGCATAACCAAGTGGTGGACAAAATTAGGTGTGCAATATGCAACGCCATCTGTGGCAAAATCCACATATTTACTGATACGTGGACCAGTAAGCACGGGCAGGGATGTTATATCTCCCTAACTGCACACTGGGCAAAGCAGTGGCGGCTGGGCCTGAGGCGGACAGCATTTTGGTGCATGTCCTTCCGCCACCAAGGATTGCAGGGTATTTCTCTTTGCCTCCTGTTGCCTCATCCTCCTACTCCGCTTCCTCCTCTACCAACTCCTCTTCTGGTCAGTGTAACATCTTCACCACCAACTTCAGCACAGCCAGAGGAAAATGACCGCAGGCTGTTTTGAAACTCATCTGTTTGGGGGAAATCTCAGCCAACATCTCATAGCAGCTCTGGGCCTAGCCGGCTTGACGCACATCCCTAGCCTGGCGCATGTGCTGAATTTGGTTTTGCAGAGGTTCCTGAAAAATACCCCGATATGTCAGAGCTGCTGCAGAAAGTCTGTGCGTGCTTTTGGTACTCTCACCCTGCTGCTGCTCGCCTGTCTGCTCTGCAGCGTAATTTCGGCCTTCCCGCTCACTGCCTCATATGCGACGTAAACTCCACCTTGCACATGCTGGAGAGACTATGCAAGCAGAAGCAGGCAATAGTGGAGTTTCAGCTGCAGCATGCACGGGTGAGTTGCTCTGCGGAACAGCACCACTTCACCACCAATGAGTGGGCCTCCATGCGGGACTTGTGTGCCGTTTAGCGCTGTTTCGAGTACTCCACCAACATGGCCAGTGCAGATGATGCAGTCCTCAGCGTTACTATTCGACTTCTATGTCTCCTTAAAAAAAACGCTTCGGGCGATGATGGAAGAGGATGTGGCACAGGAGGAAGAAGAGGAGGAAGAGGGATCATTTCCATGGTTATCAGGCCAGTCATTCACAAGTGGCTCGGAGGGTGGGTTCCTGCACCAACAGAGGCCAGAGACAAAGTTGTCCAGCCATGGCAGAGTTCTGGAGGATGAGGAGAAGGAGAATGATGAGGAGGAGGAGGAACTGTGTTCACAGCAGGGTGGCACCCAGAGCAGCTCATGGGCATCACTGGAGCGTTGCTGGGGGATACAGAGGACACAGATGATACAGCTCCCACAGAGAACAGCTTGCCGTTGTGTCACGGGGAGCCGGCGGCAAGCTCTTCATTCACAGCGCCGCCGGCATCCCACACATACAGCGGAGCGAGGAAGCGGTCGGCGTCCTCATATCCGAGGGGACCAGGGAGCGGGGAGGACCCGGCCGCACACGCCTCCTCAGCGTGGCCGGCATTCTCCATCCCTTAGACAACGAGCAGCAGGGGATCTGAGTACCAATGTTAATGAATCGGCGCTCAGCTATTTTATGAGCAATCAGAGTCACCTGACGCTGGCCACGTCACGTGACTCACCTGTAGGGGTTATTTAAACAGGCAGCCAGCTGGCCACAGGTTGCCTGTGATTGGTATTGCTACCCTCACCAGCATTTTGTATTGCTCCTTTCTGTGTGTGTTTGGACCTCGGCACTGTTTTTGACCTCGACCTTGTGACCTCCCTGGAATTGATGTGACCTCTTGGCTTCTGACTCCGGATTGCGTTTTGACCTCGTTATTGTATTGCTCCCTGTGTACCTGTGTGACCTCCTGGCTTTGACCTTGGCTTTCCTCACTCTGTTAGAGTATTTCTTTATTTTCTTAGGCTCCTGCACGTGTCTAAGTGAGGGACTGCCGCCAAGTTGTACACCGTCGGTTGGGATGGGCCATGCAAGTAGGCGGGGACAGAGGTGGGGTGGAGTTTAGGGGTGCACTTATCCCTACCCTCTGTCACGACACATTGCCTCTGGGCAGCCTGGCACACATGAGCGACTACATGCTGAAGTGCCTGCGCAATTACCGCTGAGTTGCCCACATTCTAACCAGTGCTAATTACTGGGTGGCAACCCTGCTGGATCCCCGCTACAAGGACAACATGCCATCCTTAATTCTGTCACTGGGGCGTGATCAGAAGATGCGTGAGTACAAGCGCACGCTGGTAGACATGCTGATGATGGCATTCCCACCTGACAGCGGGGACTCAGTGGAAGCACAAGACGAAGGCAGAGGAGGAGGAAGAAGTCGCTAACACAGCTGTGGCGCTGCCAGCACCTCAGAAGGGAGGGTTAGCATGGCCGAAATGTGAAAAAGCTTTGTCAGCACGCCACAACAACCAGCACCACCAGCTGATATGGAACATTTTAGCAGGAGGCAGCATTTAAGCAACATAGTGGAACAGTACATGTGCACACGCCTACACTTACTGACTGATGAGTCTGCCCCATTCAACTTCTGGGTCTCCAAATTGGGCACATAGCCTGAGCTTGCCCTTTACGCCTTGAAGGTGCTGGCCTGCGCTGCTCTGTGATCACAGACAAGCACAGCCGCCTGTCCACAGCCAATGTGGACAAGCTCAAGTTCATTACAATGAACCAGGCATGGATCCCACATGGATGTCCGTACCTTGTGCTCATTAGACAAGTATACCGGCCGCAATATACTTTTTTTTATTCTGTTATTTTAATTAATTTTCCTATCCACATTTGTTTGTAGGGCAATTGTCCTGCTCTTACCCCGATCTTGTTTCCTTTTACAGCTCTCTAGCCCTTTCTATGACTTTTTTAGAGCCCCAAAGCTCGGGTCCCCATTGACTTCAATGGGGTTTTGGTTCAGTATCAAGTTCAGGTCCCAAACCTGAACTTCCAAGTGTTTGCTTAACCCTAATCTTTACCGATAACACACAATAAACAACATATAACAGACAATAACACAAAGGCTGTATGCCAAAAGCCGAGTATGTGCAATCCAACAGCCTATCCATGAGACAGGTACAGTCAGTGTACCTTTACAATGCTAGCCTTGTGTGCAATGAGACATTCAAGACCAGCTCTCCTCTGACTGGAAACCAGTAAGCCTCAAAGTTGCTTGATTTGTGTTGGATGGCTTGGGGGACCTGCGTACCTAGATCAATATCATTAGGGTGACAAAAATTTATAATTTTTTTTTTTGGGGATGCCAGCTAACTCTTCTCTTACTGCTAAGGGGGGCTGCATAAAAAATCAGTTTTCTAATTGTCCTAACATTTATATTCAATAACCTTTCTATACAGTTTTGTCAGGTAATCTCATTTGCATAAACATAGGCATATGGGAAAGACATGTAAATAGTGTTTCAGCTGAAAAACAAGGCAGATTCTTCTAATTTGCATGTATTTCCCGTATACCCATGTTATGTAAATGAGTTTACATGACAAAACAGTATAGAAAGGTTATTGAATCTAAATGTTAGGACAATTACAAAACTGAAAATGTGTATGCAGCCCTCCTAAGCAGTGAGAGAAGAGTTAGCTGGCATCCAAAAAAAATATTCTATTTTTGTCACCCTAATGATAATGATCTAGGTGTGCAGGCCCCCCAAAGTCATCTAACAAAAGTCAAGCAACTTTGAGGCTCACTGGCTCTCAAGTCTGTGTGTGCATAAAGAGTTGGTCATGAATGTCTCATAGTGCTCAATGCTCTCATTTTAAGGTATGCTAACTGTACCTGTCTCATAAATAGTTTATTAGTCTTTGTGTGATTGTTTGTTATAGGTAAAGAAATTGAACATCAATATGTGCATATTCAGCAAAAAATTATTGCGAATTTGAGTATTGCCTATGCCACTCATCGCTAATCACAATATGATGCACTATATACATAGGACAAGACACTATTTTGTGACTCTATTTTAGATAATCTTTTAAGTGTTCATTTCCACTAATGAGGAAAGGATAATTAGGTTGAATATTGTAGCCACATCATATTACTCCTGTTCGGATCAATCTTTCACAATTCCTGTTAATTAATATAACATTTTCATTTAACCCAGTGATTGCTTGCTTTAGGCTCTCTCCACTTTAGCAAATTTTATACATCATCCTCATGTCTCTTAAAATGCTCAATAAATTATCTCCATGGAGTACACATTAAATATGTAATTCATGCACAGTACAGTAGCTTCATGAGCATAAACATGGTTTCTAACAGCAAAATATTTAGCTTGTCACAAGAAAACAGTACATACATGTCAAAAACAAGCAGGGCTAGGAATGACCTTTCTCATTGACAGTCGAGCAATGACCTTTATAAGCCGCACACACAGAAAGCTCGCTGCTGTGTCAGAGGCTGTTAACATTTCGGAGCTGGCAAAAATGCCAGGCTGTGTGAAATAATGCTTAACTTGGGATGATGGCATCTCTGGCTTTTCGAAGCATTTCTCACAGTGCATTAGTAGGAAATTGTAAAATTATCATGAGCAAAATAAGTTACATTTTGACCAAATGCTAGGAAGCACCATTGCAGACATACAGTAGAATTCATGGTGAAATGTATCCATCCTATTTTATCTGCAAGTTATTTTTCGAATGTAAATTCTATGAAGCATTCAGATGAGTTCTAAATGGCCTTTATTTATAAGCATTTTGAGGTCATGATTTAGCTGTATCCAAAAATTGCCCCCAAAATTTTGGGGGGGGCAGTAAACTTTGTGGAGGATACTGTCAATGAATTGTATAAATCAATGTTTCTCAAAGTTGTTTAGCCAAGTAACCCAACACTGTGTCACAAATATTAATTGCGTGCCCATAAGTAGTTGGCTCCATTGCTTTAGTTTTTTATTGAATTCTGGGGTGCAGACTGATCTGTGTCCTGGCGCAGCTTGTCCTGATGACATCACTTTCTCCAGGAGGTCTCAGTAATGTCATTGTACCTTCTTGTGTTGTTCTACTGCCTAGTGGTCTGAAGCCTATGTGGCTGAATAGCCGCAGACGTGGCCTTGATTGGTGCCCTAGATAGGACTGCTCAGGTGAACTATGATCTAATATTGGTTTCAGTTGAAGTACAATCCATTTCTACCATTTTGTTACCATTTATTGATTTTATGTACATATACTTTATGCGGTTTTTGGCATGAAAGCATTAAAAACACCCAGAGAGCCAGCTGATTTTTGCACTGTTCTTGCTCTCGTTTCCTGTGGATACCAGGTATAGCTGGTAAACTTAGGCCCCTTTCACATGGGCGAGTTTTCCGTGCGGGTGCGATCCGTGCGGCGAACGTATGGCACCCGCACTAAATCCTGACCCATTCATTTCTATGGGGCTGTGCACATGAGCGATGTTTTTAACGCATCACTTGTGCGTTCAGTTGAAATCGCAGCATGCTCTATATTTTCCGATTTTGACGTGACGCAGGCCCCATAGAAGTGAATGGGGTGTGTGAAAATCGGATGGCATCCGCAAGCAAGTACGGATGCCGTGCGATTTGCACGCATGGTTGCTAGGAGACCATCGGGATGGAGACCCGATCATTATTATTTTCCCTTATAACATGGTTATAAGGGAAAATAATAGCATTCTGAATACAGAATGCATAGTAAACCAGCGCTAGAGGGGTTAAAAAAAAATTAAAAAAAATTTAACTCACCTTAGTCCACTTGCTCGCGAAGCCGGCATCTCCTTGTGTCTCCGCTGCTGATGAACAGGACCTGGGGTGAGCTGCTCCATTAAATAGAGCTTAAGGACCTTCGATGACGTCACTCCGGTCATCACATGATCTTTTACCATGGTGAATCACCATGGTAAAAGATCATGTGACGTACCATGTGATGACCGGAGTGACGTCATCGAAGGTCCTTAACCTGTATTTAATGGAGCAGCTCACCCCAGGTCCTGTTCATCAGCAGCGGAGACACAAGGAGATGCCAGCTTCGCGAGCAAGTGGACTAAGGTGAGTTAAATAATTTTTTAATTTTTTTTAACCCCTCTAGCGCTGGTTTACTATGCATTCTGTATTCAGAATGCTATTATTTTCCCTTATAACCATGTTATAAGGGAAAATAATACAATCTACAGAACACCGATCCCAAGCCCGAACTTCTATGAAGAAGTTCGGGTTTGGGTACCAAACATGCGCGATTTTTCTCACGCGAGTGCAACGCATGACAATGTTTTGCACTTGCGCAGAAAAAATCGCGCATTTTCCCGCAACGCACCCGGCTCTTATCCGGGCAAAAAAACTCACGCCCGTGTGAAAGAGGCCTTAGTGTTTTTAAGCATTTCGATCCTAGTGAATTGGGCAGGGTGAGACACATATTTTTCAGCTTTTTATGAACATGGTGCATGTGGCAGAAAAAATAGTGGTGGAACTTGATAAACATGGTAAGCAATGGCAGGAAAATATTAATTGACTTTTTCAGTGGTTTTCAATGGCTTTTGTCAGTAGATAACACCGTGACATGTGTTATGACAATTCCATTTAGTTCTGCTACATCTGTAAATTTTCTTTCTAATGAACACCCTTTCCTGAATACTCTAAGGGAGTCATTTATTAAACAGAAATATGCCTAAATTAGGCATATTTCTGGTGCGGATTGCGGCACAAAGGACCTTTGCGTTGTGCCGCAATCTGTGACTTTTCCCTACTCACACCAGGTCTAAAAAAGTGGGCGTGGCGTTGACGGGGAAGGGGGCGGGCCAGCAGGTCCATCTCATTTACCATCTTCTACACCTGCTTTAGGCATAGAAAATGGTCTAAATGTAAGCCAGCTGTCTTCATTTAGAAGCGGCACTGGATACACCAACCTTATGTAGAGGCTGGCACCTCTACATAACTGCGGCTAATCCACCGCCAGTGCAGGGCCTTATTAAGACCGGCGTCTAAAGCGCTGGTTTTAATAAATGTGCCCTTAAGTTAATTGATTCTAGTTCTATGCAGGTTATCTAGATGGAATAGTCATCATAATTTCTGCTTTCATGCATGTGGGATATTATATCCAAGTTGGAATATCACCTTATGTTCAGTGTATTCTCATTTCTTCTCCTCTGTCTTGAATTGCATTGCAATGCATTACATCTCACTTCAGGAGTAACTCACGCATATTCTGTAACATTCAGAATGTGTTTAAAATCCATGATATGCTAATAATGGACTTAGTCTTGAAGATGATTGAGCACTGATGAGTACAAAATGAATAATATAGCAAAATCTAATTTGCATTTTAATGAACTTTTTTGTTGCTAGACAATCTTGACAGCTGAACTAGAAACTGACTGACCAAAACATTGTGGCTGTCTATTCAGGTGTCATGTACCCAAATGCTAATTCCATGCTGAGTTGTGTCTGGGATCAAACATAGTCTTTTGATCTAGTGAGCCTTAAAGGGTTTCTGTCACCAGAATTAACCCTATTAAAGTAGCTGACATTAGCGATGTGCCTATTCCTACTTTTATCTATGCCCCCGTTACTCCAGAAATCTAACTTTTTATAATATGCTAATTAGCCTTTAGGTGCAGGTGGGGCGTTGCCTCTCCTCCTAGAGGCTTCGTTCTGCCACCTCTGGCCATGCCCTGCAACACTAGATTAACAGGGCCAGGCAGCCTTCACCTTGGCGGCCCTGTGCGCTGGGTAAATCTCGCGCTGTTCAGTATTCGGCGCAGGCGCAGTGAGAACGCCGGCAGTTGAATACTTAACGGGACAGGCAAGGAATGAGGTTTACACGGCAGACAGGGCCGGCAGTAGGAGATCAACGCTGCCTGGCTCTGTTAATCTAGTGTAGCAAGGCGTGGCCAGAGGTGGGAGAACGGCGCCTCTAGGAGCAGGGGCAACCCCCCCCCCCTTGCACCTAGAGGCTAATTAGCATATTATAAAAGTTATATTTCTGGAGTAACGGGGGCATAAATAAAAGTAGGAATAGGCTAGTTAGGGTCTACTGACATTAGCACATCGCTAATGTCAGCTAGTTTAATAGGATTAATCCTGGTGACAGAAACCCTTTAAATACTGTACGTTTGATAGCTGTAATGTTACACTTTTAGAACAGATTTAGAACATGCTGCTTCATGTGTACTTAAGGGTACTTTCAGATGGGGTGGCCATGACATGGCTGACATTTACAGTAGCTCATTAGAAACAGATTAGCTATTTATTGTCAACCTTCATTGATAACCTTTCAAACCACATGTCCATTATAGAGAACCTATCATCATGAAAATGCAGTGCAATCTGCAGGCAGCATGTTAGAGAACAGGAGGAGCTGAGCAGATTGATTTATACACTTCTCAACATTGAAATGGCAACACCAAGAAGGACAAACCATAAGGTTATGCAAATCGAGGAAGTAGCAGGTGTCACTAAGATCAGTAGATGATCAAACTTTCAAGGATCTTACTCCAATCTGTGGGATGTGGGAGGAACATAAAAGCCAGATTGAAAGCAATTTTTTTTTAGCTATATGAAACTTAAAAAATCGTATCAATTCATGTGGGATGACTGCAGTGGCGTGCCTAGGGTGTTTGGGACCTGTGGCGGGTCCTTTCTCTGCCCCCCGCCAATACTTAAAAAAATTGTACCCCCTCAAAGTAGTATTGCCCTCATTGTACAACCTTCACAGTAGTTTTGTACAGATGTGTGCCCCCTCACAGTAGTTATGCCCACATTGTGACCTTTAACGGTTGTGATGGCCTCTGTGTGTCTCCTTCACAGTAATAATCCCCATTGTGCCCCCTTTACAAAAATAATGCCAATTGTCCCTGATTAATAGTAATAATGCCTACTGTGCTAGTAATGCCCTCTGTGCCCCCTCCATAGTAGAAATACCCATTGTGCCCCCTTCATAGTTATAATCCCCATTGTATCCCCTTCATAGTAATAATCACCATTGTGCCTTCTTCACAGTAATAATGCCCATTGTGCCCCCTTAATAGTAGTAATGCCCACTGTACTAGTAATGCCCTCTGTGCCCCCTCCATAGTAGAAATCCCCTTTGTGCCCCCTTCACAGTAATAATACCCACTGTACCCCCTTCACAGTAATAATGCCCTCTGTGCCCCCTTAACAGTAATAATGCCCACTGTGCCCCGTCACAGTAATAATGCCCACTGTGCCCCCTTCATTGTAGTAATGCCCTCTGGCTCTGTGCCCCCTCCATAGTAGAAATGCCCATTGTGCCCCCTTCACATTAGTAATGCCCTCTGTGCCCCCTCCATAGTAATAAAGTCCTCTGTGTCCCCTCCATAGTAATAAAGCCCTCTTTACCTCCTATGTATAAAAAATAAAAAAACATAGTAACTACTCATCTTGTCCCATTCCTGAAGCTCACATACCTCTCTTCCTTGCAGGCACAGATTGCTCTGCAGCACTGTGTGGGCAGAGATTATGCAGATTTCTGGGCTGCAGGCTCTGCCCACACAAGCTGGCAGCGCGATCTGTGCCTACAGGCTCAATGGTGGAGCGGGGAGAAATCTTCCTGCTTCACCATTCAGAATGCTGCCGGCCTGAAGAAGGGGAGGAGCGCTGGGAGCTGAGAGGTGAGTGACAGGACTACAGCTCCCAGTGCTCCAGTAATGAGTGCTTCCATCTGTATTGATGGAAGCACTCATTGCTTCTGGCACCCCCCTGAGAGAGCCCCCCCTGCACCGTTAGTATGCCACCCCCTTAGTACGCCACTGGATGATTGTGCATTGCCTCCTGTTGATGTGCCAGTTTTTGACACTTGTCACAAACTGGAGGGAACAGAAACCTGAGAAACAACAAGGATTACTAGGATGACAGCAAGAGGTGAACAGAGGCATTACATTGATTGGTCATGGAACTAGATTTACAGCCATTTCTCTGAAGGGTCCTAGGAGCCAATTTTCAAAATGACAATGCCAGGCTCGTGCTAATGTGAGCAGCCTGGGTGGCCTGAAAGTGCTACCATGAACTCCAGTGTCTCCACACTTGTCTGCCATTCAGTACATCTGGAACGTCAGTGGTCAGCAATTGCTATGAGAGGTGCACCTCAGATCTTGATGATTTTAGTGGATAATTGCATCCAGCATGGCAGAACATTCCTCAGACAACCATTAATAACCTCATTGATAAGCATGCCAACGTGTGTAAGTGCCTGCATTTCTATATGTGGAGCTATTATTTGATACTGAATAAATTGAGAAGTTCTGAATATTTTGTTTCCATTTTTTGATAATTTGCATATCATTAACATGTCTATAGATATTGTGATTTACACAATTCCATGACTTTTCCTTCTTGGTGTTGCAATTTCAATGAGGAGTATAGTTTTATGGGGAAAAAGTCAGCATACCTTGCAATTTAATAATTTATACCTCTGCTTTTTCTATGCTTAGTCTCTTTGCTGCCTAAGGTGAACACATGGTGGCCCCCTATTCCCCCATACATGTTCACATGGCAGAAATTTCAAGTTGATTTTGGCTTGTATTCTGTATTCCACTTTAGTATTCCACATTCCCCTGTTTTTAAAGGGAATCAGCAAAGCTGTTAATGCAGCTGCAAAATATTTGTGGAAATCAGTCAGGAACAAAATCACAGAAATATAGTGGCCAATATGGGGGAACTGCTCAGACCCCCAACACTGTAGCGTGTTTCTCATTGGGGGAGCAGTCCCACCGCATGTGGACCGCAGCAAACGACCATCCCCAGCAACAAAATGTGTACAATGGAGGATGCCAGCGCGGTCTACATGCACCACAAAGGCATCCTACACAAAACGGAGCATTGTGCGGATGTGCTTGTATGACTAGCTAGTATAGTCTGTGGCATATCCGTTTGGTGCATTTTTTTTTTCTGTGATTTAGAAATCAGTCAGGTAATCATTCATGGATTAACTTCATTGAATGGGGATACATCCATGTATGGATACATGGCATGATAGAAAGATCCACACTGTGCACATACCCCTAAAGAATGTTTGTTAATGCACTGCAGTGACTTGGGAGCAGCTTTGTTGCTATGCATCCCTTCCTCAGTTCTTCCCAAACAATCAGGGAGTACATAGTTAGGCTGGTTGGATGGCACACTGACCCATTTCTATGAGCCCATGCACACATACCTATCTTTTGCAGATCTGTGTGGCCGTTCCACAAATTATAGAACATGTCCTATTATTGCCGTTGTGAGGGTGAGAATGGCCTGCTATAGATGGGAGTGAGAGAAATATGCACACAGAAGTTATCACTACATTACAGAAATGGTCGTGCCTACTTGGTCAGGTTTTACTAAAAGGGGGATGATGCTCGATAGTCTTGAAGAGATGATCTTTGCGTATAGTTTAATATCCAAATTAATAAGAGATATTGGGCGATAGTGACTAATTGATAATGCTTGGTTAAATACTTCTTAGAGATATGGAATTAGTGGTTCTGAATTTTTTAAATAGTATTCATTAGAGAAGCCGTCGGGACCCGGGGCTATTTTGAGCTTAAGAGTTGATGGTTTTATCGATTTCTTATTTAGAAAAAGGGGTGTTAATTATTTCCAATTTAGACTCTGGGATTGTGGGTAGTTTTACAGAGTTAAGAAAGTGTTGTATATCCACCGAGTTTGGTTGTTTTATGGTTTGGTCATCTCAGAGGTTGTATAGTGACTTGTAGTAGTCGCTGAAATAGTTTGTAATATGTTGAGTATTAAGTATTTTACTGTTGTCTTTTGTGTTTATCAGGTGTGCAATTTTTGCTTTAGTTTTCTGGGTTTTAACACGATTTGCCGTAAAAGACGAGGCTTTATTGTTCTGGCTGTAATATTGTAATTTGAGTTTTCGTATATGATTTTCATAATCGTCTAGTAGTATTAAGTGAATCTCGTCTCTCAGTCTAGTTATGTTGGTTAGGGTCTGTGGATTATTATGTATTGTGTAATCTTTTTCCACTTTCCTAAGGGCATCTAACTTCTTTTTTAGTTTTATCTGTTTCTCTTTCTTGTAGTGAATGCCATATTTTATTAAAAGGCCTTTAATGTATGCCTTATGCGCATTCCATAATGAAAATCTATTTATTTCTGGGCTATCATTTATTGTAAAGTATTCTTTTATGTCTGATTTTATAGCATGTTGGATGTCTTTGTTAGCGATCAAGTAGTTGTTGATGCGCCAAATGTATTCTGTGTTGGATATATTTTTCTCCTTTATTGTGGTAGGATGTCCACTATCCCCTATTTTATTTATTTTAGCACTAGAACCTTTTGCCGAAACAATTAGAATGACACCAAAGATCTCAGGTATAAAAATTGGAGATAAAACTCATAAAATAGGATTATTTGCAGACGATATCATCATATGCACAACAAACCCCATTAAATCCCTGAATAAAATACAATCCTTAATCCACAACTTTGGCTTTCTCTCATACTACAAAATAAATGATACGAAATCTCTCATACTAAGCATGAAAAATGTATCATTCAATCCAAATTTCCATACAGGTGGCAGGACAACAGTATTCCCTACTTAGGCATCAGGAAGCTTCATACATTTCCCCCAAAATGGTTTGCCAGATCCCTAGCGTCCTCAGGGGTGTATGCGCAATGACACTATATACTGTTTGTTTCATAATTATGTTGGCTTGAAAGGCCAACATATTGTTCTTCGATTTTTTTGTTTATATTTCAGCTTATTATTCTTATGTCGGCTTGACAACGCCTGTAACATACTGTTCTTCGATTGTTTCAGCTTATTATTCCGTTTTATTCTTCTTCTCCCCCCCCCCTTTTTCTATACGCTCACCCCCCTACAGTTTTAGGGGTGCATACGCCAAACTTTCCACACTTCTTCGACCTATAGTTAGGTAAGTTGCTTGTGCTTTAAGAAGCGATCCCACCCTCCACGCCCCTGCGGCGGACCACCGAAGACCCCTTTTTCGCTATTGACTTTAACGGTGAAAATTTTCAAATCACTCCCACTCACACAATTTTGAAGCTACACTCCCCAAACTCAGACCACATATTGTTGGTGTTAACCCGAATAAAAAGGTGAATTTTGGGGGACACCCAAAAGTGGGTGGAGCTAGCAAAGGCCAATAAAATTTACCTATTTTCTATACGTTACTCCTCCCACAGTTTTAGGAGTACAATTACGAAGCTTTGCACACTTGTTCGGCACATTCCCGAATAGGTTACTTGTGCTTTTTTAACAAATCCCACACTCCGTGCCTGTGGGGCGGGCCACGAAGAGCCCACTTTTTGCCATAGAGTTTCATTGGAAAATTGTAAACTTTAGCCACACGTACAGCTTTGAAGTTAAACTCACCAAACTTGGGTCACTTAGTCATTGGGTCAACCTGAAAATTTCGGTGACATTTCGGGGACTTTAAAAAGTGGGAGGAGCCACAAACAACCAAATCAGATTTTCCCGATTGACTTCAATGAGAAAATTTAAAAAGCTGTCATTCTCATAGTATTTAAGCCAGAGTACCCAAACTTGGCATCGTGGGTCACTGGGTGACTGGGGTTAAAATTTATAAAAAGCGAGTCTACAATGGCCAATCAAATTTCAGCCATTTGTTTAAATGGGAAAATTTAAAACTGCAGCTGCTCTTAGACTGTTAATGGCAGAGTCATCAAACTTGGCACAGTTGGCCACTGGAGGACTGGGATTAAAATTCAGAAAAGTGGGCTGGACCAAAAACAACCAATCAGATTTCTTTGATTGATTTAAATGGGAAAAATTAAAAATGCTACAATTCTCATATTATTGATGTCATGGACCTCAAATATCACAAATATGGTCAATGGGTGTTTCCACTTCAATGTTATAAAATGTGTGTGGAGTCACCAACAACCAATCAAATTTCACTCATTGATTTTCAATAGAAAAAAATAAAACTGCTGCCATTTTTACATGTTAAATTCCATAATTCCCAAACCTTAAAGTGTTAGTCACTGGGTGACTGTGGTTTACAATTAGGAAAAAAGGGGTGGGGTAAAAAAAGCCAATCAGATTTCAGCCATTGACCTTAATGAAAAAAATGATAAACTGCCGCTATCATCAAGGTTGAAATGCCAAGTGCCCCAAACTTTGAACAATTACTCACTGGGTGACTGCAATCAAAATTTAGCAAAAGTGGGTGGGGCCTAAAACACCAGATTTCAGATTTCACCTATTGACTTCAATGTAAAACTTTCAAATACTGCCAGTCTCACAGTTTTAAAGCCAGAGGCCAATCACATTTCAGTCATTTGTTTTATATGGGAAAGTTTAAATTGCCGCCACTCTTAGACTGTTAATGGCAGGGTCCTCAAATTTGGCATAGTCAGTAATTGGGTGACTTGGGTTTAAATTTTAATAAACCAGGTTAAACAGACTTTGCTTATATCTCTAGTGTTTTCAAGCCAGCATCCTGTGGTTTCTTCAGAAACGACACCATCTAGTTTTCTTTAATACTTACCAGAAAAAAAGAAACATGGGGCACAACGCAAAATAGGGGATGGTTGGGGCAAATGGAGGGATAGGACCCAAGATGGGTAAACAGCCCCGGGCCTGAGATACACTTAAGCTGCTCCAGTAGGAAAATAAAAGAAATGGTAAAATAAAAAAGTAATTTATTACTACAGATAACAGTCCAGAATTGTGGTGACTGATTCCTTTTAAAGAGCATTTACTGAAAAGAAGTAAAAATGGCCATCTGTTAGTGAATCAGAAGTTAAAATAGTAGCTATTATGTATTAGTTACTTGGTTATTGCTAATGCAGGGTGTACCTAGTAAAAACTGTAAATTATTATCTTTCCAAACAAAAACATTTTTGCTAAATTTGCACAAAGAAAATTAAAGCTTTTTTTTACGAGCAATTATTTTTTCTATTTCTTTCTTTTAAAATTACCTCTTTTATTCAAACGTGTGAAAATACAAATATAACTAGCAAAGGACACAACTATAGCATTAATTTAATTAGGAATGTTAACAATGTTAAAACTGGTGGGGCTTGTGTGGGTTAATGAGACATTAGTGACTAAGACAAAAGATTATAATGCTGTTACCAGCATCTGGAAAGAGGAAAGCTTGATGAAGAGTTTCAGACTCAAACAATACTTGACACCAGTTGCTGCGTTCTTATGTGTGGCAGGGGGTGATTATTGGTTATTTGCTGAGCTACAGATGCTAAGTGGTAAGACTCTCAGCTGTGTCTTCTGCTGGATTGAAATCAACAGTAAGTACAGTACAAATTCGAAATCAACAGGGTTGGTCTATCTCAGACATTGATGGCAGATTGCTAGGATATGCTATCAATGTCAGATATGTGCGGGTCTCACCTTTGCGACTAACTCCTATCTCCTGTGAGAGTTCCAAAAATAACCAGGCCACGTCTCCATTCACAGCTATAGGACTACCAGATATAGCTAAGCTAGCATTGAGCTATTTTCGGCACTCCCATTGTGCTGAATGAAGGATGGCCACACAAATGCATAGCTGCTCTCCATTCACTTGACGGGCCCCGTTCTGGGTATAGGAGTGGGTCCCAGAGGTGGGCCAACCCCTTTAAGAATCTTTCATATACAGGTGAGATTCAAAGGAGAATTGCTGCTATCATATGACATTATGAAGGTGATGGCAGCATGGGGCCTCTTTGTAGTTAACTCCTGAGTTATGGACAGAGGCAAAACTACCAAAGTACCAGACATTGCATCTACTCTTAGGCCAAACAGCAGAGATAGCTTACACTCAGTGACTAACCAACATCAGAGGTGAGAAGCAGCTACTGATCTTTGTTCTGCTAGAAAAGCAAAATTGCATTTGTTGCCAAGCAGTATGATACATTAAAGGGGTTCTCCCGGAATTAAGAAAATGAAAATACTTAAATATTACTTCATTAGAAATATATTACCAAATACCTGTCATTAGTTATAATGGTGTCAAGGTCCCTCCTGTGACAGAGGTTAGAAGATCTGAGAGACTGGCTGCACGTTATGTTATCTGACAGCCTATCTGTTTTCACTTGTTTCAGTGTTGTTATTAGTAATGACCACACCTCTTGTCTCAGGTGTAGCTTGTGGTCATTACTGCTCCTCTATTTACTCTGGACTTACACTTCATACCATGCGGTTGATATTATCTGCCTGGAGTTGGAAGAGCTGGTGTGTGGTCCTTATCTGAGTTCCTGCTCATCCATTTTCTATTGAAGTTTGGTGTACTCCCCTTTGTGTTTTTTTGTTCCCATTTGCTAGTTGTTTACTAGGCCTCAGGGAGACGCTGGTTCGTTCATCTGGGAAGGAACCAGTGGTCTCAGACCCTGTCACTACTCCTAGGGCTATTCAGGGCTACTAGGGCCTAGGTTTACGGTGTATGAATATTCCCACCTTCAGGGTCTATTTATACTGACAGGAGTCAGGGCTAGGTTTAGGGTTTCCTAGGTGGTGACCTTTTCCCTTTCCCTAGATGTGAGGCTTAGTTTCTGGTCATTTTCCTTCTGTAGTCATTCTATGTACCTCCCCTCCCCCTACATTTTGACCAATGGCTCATTTTGTCCGGGGAGCAATCATTAGGAAAAATTAAATGGCCGCCATCCTCCAAGTCCACATAAAACCTGTCCTAATTACACAGGAGGACAAGTTAAAGAGCTGCGCCATCTTCCTCTCTTACTTGTCAAGGATTATGATCCTGAATACAATTTAATATGATCTTCAGATGAATCTCTGTAGGAATTGAGATCATAAGGAGACATGAAGTACAGAGAGGAGGTGGGGTTGTGATGGGTAAGCAGCAGCACTTGTATGCAGTCTCCATTACCACAGACCCTCATTACCTGTCCTGTCCATCCTCTCTGTACTTCATGTCTCCTCATGAACTCCATTCCTACAGAGATTCAGCTGAAGATCTTATCATCTGTATTCAGGATCATAATCCCTGACAAGTAGAGCAGAGAGGATGATGAGGCAGCTCTTTACCTCAGTTTTGTAAAGTAACTGCTGTGTGATTAGGACAGGTTTTGTGTGTGCTAATAGGACAGCGGACATTTTATTTGTCCTAATGATTGCTCCCTAGACAAAATAAACCATTATAAATAATGAAATGTATTTGGGAATATATTTATACTAAAAGTAATATTTAAGTATTTTCATTTTCTTAATACCCAGAGAACACCTTTAAGTTCTAAAGCCAGGTAGCTGAGTACAATTTTTTTAAATTAAAAATATACATTTTCCTACTGTATTTATATGTGCCCTGAATGGGAGCTGAGCTCCAGTACATGGCAATAGCCTCTACACAGTGGATGGAGCCTTTTGCATCTAGTGCTGTCTATTGTTTAGTTTAGTGTCTGTGGCTGCTGAAAGTGACTGATCGTGGGGGTGCTAAGTGTTAACCTATCCTGGAGATAGGTCATCAATATATCCTGGCTGGAAAACCCCTTTAACTCCTGTAATACTTGATACCTTATTTTTTTTAATAGCAGGCACCTGAAGCTAATGTCCGCAACTGGCGGTAACACTGATTATCAACATTTAACCCTTCAGATGCCATGGTCAAATGTGACCACGGCATCTGCAATGATAAAAATCGGGAGCATATGCTCCAGCTTCGCCCGACGAGGATCGGGGGAGCTGGAATCTGTTTGCAGAAGCCCCTGCCCTCCTGAGTGACAGGAGGATACTGCACATTAGTTCCTATGGAGAGTCTGCCTGTGGCAGGGCTCCATAGGAAGACAGTAATATTCCCATAGACTCCAAACCTAATGCATTGGACTCTATGAGAGAAGCCATCTAATGATTGCTTCTTATAGTTCCCTAGGGGAATAAAATAAAAAAGTGTTAAAAGTTTAAAAATAAAATAAAAAAGTTCCAATCACCCCTCTTTCCCCCAAATGTAAACAATTGAAAAAATAAACATCATGGGTATTGCCACCTGCAAAAACACCAGTACTATTAAAATCTGTTATTAGTCCCATACGTAAACTGAGAAATAGAAAAAACATCAAAGTCATACAAACCCCCAAATGTTACCATTGTAAAGTACAGATTGCTCTGCAAAAAACAAATCCTTACACAGCTCCGTACACATAAAAATAAAAAAAGTTATGAGAGTAAAAATTATTTTTTTTGCATTAAAACACAAGAAAAACACATATGTAGTATTGTTGGAATCATACTGACCCAGAGAATAAAAGTAACAGGTCAGTTTTACTGCATAAGAAGCGCAAAAACAAAACCCATAAAACTGTCGCGGAATTGTGTTTCTTTTTTTATAATTCCACCCCATTTGACATTTTTCCCCCCTTCTCACTACATTGTATGCAAAGTAAATTGTGCCTTTAGAAAGTACAACTTGTCCCACAAAAAACAAGCCCTCATACTGCTATGTGAAATGGAAAATTTCACAGTCATTAAAGGGTTAAGTGTTAGATCTCTCAATTGAAGCAGATTATTATTTTTTGCTTTATATATCAGCCAAACTTCATTATTTAAAATGAAAATGCAAAGCCTGAATTTATTACCTCTGCAAATGTTTTTGCACAACAAATAATTTAGTTTTGCAATCTGTTATTATGCTCAGTATACTGTTTGCATAAACTACAGTAGCTCTCACTTGCTTGGTAATATCAAACTGAGCAGAAAAAAAGAACTTTATCACAGTTACAGAGATTTGTACATCTCGGTATATAATATAAAATATGCAGAGTGTGTATCCATGCACATGCCATTTCTGCAATGGATCAGCTGCATAGGAATATAAAGTTGTGGGAAAAAGTAAGTGACCGGAATTACCTGGATTTCTGCATTAATCTCATGTATATATAAAAAATAATTTCTGTCTGTCTGTTGTCTGTCTGTTCATTATGCATAGCCAAACGACTGAACCGATCTGCATATAGGTCCATCAGTGTCCAGGAAGGTTTTAAACCGCGTCTCAGCTTTCTAGGACGTACCGTTCCTGGGACATTCCGAAAAAGTGTGTTAGCCAATAAGCAGGTCTCTGTGGAGGTCACTGTTAGGCCGGTAGGCTGCTGTGAAGGTCAAAGCTAAGGGGATGGGCCGCTGTGGCGGTAACTGCTAAGGGGGCGTGCTGCTGTGAAGGTCAAAGTTAAGGGGGTGGGCTCCTGTGGCCGTCACTGTTAATGGTCAGGTTGCTGTGGATGGTCAGAGTTAAGGGGAAGAGCTGTTGTGGAGAACACTGTTATGGGGGTGGAGGCTGTGAAGGTCACAGTTAATGGAGCGGGGCACTGTGGAGGTCACTATTAAAGGGGCAGACTGTTGTGAAGGTCCCTGTTAAGGGGGTGGGGTGCTGTAGAGGTTACTGTTATGGGGAACACTGGATATCTTATAACCTCACACACAAACATTAAATGAAATAGTGGAAATATACCGTGTGAAGTCGGGTCATCCTGCTAGTCGCTTATATATATATATATATATATATATATATATAAAAATTAATTTCTGTCTGTTGTCTGTCTGTGTGTTCTTTATGCCCGGCCAAATGACTGTACCAATCTGCATCAAATTTGGCACATGGGTATAGCTGGTGTCCAGGAAGGTTTTCAGCTCTCTAGGATGCACAGTTCCTGAGATATTCACCAAAAAATATATTAACCAATAAGAGTTCACAGCTTTACTCACATTCTCTGTGAACTGCCATTCACACAGTCACATGACCATTATTAACCAATAGAAACTCACAGATTCTTCAGTCTGGACATATACAGTTACACCAGGTTTCCTAACAACACTGTTAGAGGTCACTGTGAGGGGGCAGGGTGCTGTGGAGGTCTTATATTTAGGGGGAATGGTGCTGTGGAGGTCTTATATTTAGGGGGCGTGGTGCTGTGGAGGTCTAATATTAACAGGGCATGGCACAGTGGGAGAGACACTCAAAGAGGAAGGGCCCCTGTGTATATCAACATTAAGGGGTGGGCTGCTATGCAGGGCACGGTGGGGGGCCACTGTTAATGGTGCGGGCCCCTGAGAAGGTCACTGTTAAGGGGGCAAAATGCTGTGGAGGTAACTTTTAAGGGAGCGGACCACGGTGGGAGGTCACTTTTAAGCTGGTGGGCTTAAGTGAAGGCCAATGTTAAGGGGCGGGGACGTGTGGAGGTCACTGTTAAGGGGTAGATCTCTATGGAGGGTCACTGTAAAGGGTGCGGGCCACTGTGGAGGTCAGTGTTAAGGGTAAAAGGTACTGTGGAGGTCAATGTTAAAGGGGTGGGGTGCTGTAGAGGTCTTTGTTAAGGGACGGGCACTGTGGAGGTGACAGTTAAGGTGGCGGGGAACTGTGAAGGTCAATGATAAGGGGGCGAGGTGATATAGAGGTCACTATAAAGGGGGCGGGCTCTGTGAAGGTCAATGTTAAGGGGGTCAGCCACTGTGTAGGTCATTGTTAGCGGGGTGGGGTGTTGTGGAGGTTCAGCGTTAATGGGACGGGCCACTGTGGATAACACTGTTATCGGGCGGGGGGCTGTGAAGGTCTGGTCCTTAAGGTGAAAACACAGTTTACTTCACTAGTAATTTTACACTAAAAACACAGTCTTCCTTCTTTCATCAATTTCCAACTTGTGTTTACAATGTAAATGTTCACTCACTGGCGATGTTGCTACTGTTGACAATGTAAATGTTCACTCACTGGCGATGTTACTATTGTTGATATTAGTAATAGGGACTCCTCTACACAGACATTTTTATCTAGGTTGTACAACTCAGCAAACTTGGTGTTAAAGTGGTCAATGACAGGCCTAAGTTTGAACAGACGGTCAAATGTTGGGTCATTTTGGGGTGGGCACTGTGCATTGTTGTTGTAGTGTAAGAATTTCCTAATTGACTCAAATCGCTTCCTGGTCATGGTGTAACGATCTAGGTTCAGGCTCGGAGTCCAGTAGCTGGAAGCAGCAATGCACAAGCAGAGATAGATGAGAGGCAGCAAGCAGATGGAAGTCAGGACAAGCGTGGGTCTATAGCCGAGGATGTCAGATAAGTGAAGGAGCACAAGCAAGCGTAGTAGAAAGATACAAGCCACGGGTCGGTACACGGATGATAACATTGATATCACAGGAAGCAGCAAGGAGCAAGATATTGGCAAAGAGCACAATAATCTGGCAATGAAACAGAGCCAGGACATGGCTTTTAAAGGAAGTACATGGGAGGAGCCAGGAGTTCAGAGTTCAGCAATGAATTGGGAAGCAATGCATCTAGTACAAGAGATCCGACAAGGTAACAAGTCAGAAGTGAAGGTGGCTCAGCAGACAGAGCTGCAGCCAGGTACTGAAGCATTACTGGGTTCAAATCCTGACATTATCTCCCTCCTTCCATGACAGCCACTGTACATCTGAGGACCTGGTTTGTGAGGAAACCTGTGATGGAATTCCCTTGTTAGCCTGGGGGCGTGCACATTTTCTTCGGGTTCCCAAGAATTTTCCTCTGGACCATATCCTTGCCATTTAACAAGATATTGAAGCTTGTTCCTATGAATACGAGAATCCAGAATACGATCCACAATAAATTCCTCTTCACCCTGTACATCAAATGGTGGTGGGGGTGGCAGAATTCTTCCAGGAAATGGGTTTTCACAAGGCCTTGAGCAGGGAGACATGGAAGACGGGATGAATCCTCATACAGTTAGCAAGTTGCAGCCGGAAAGTTGCTGGATTAATCCGAGCGGTAATTGGAAAAGGTCCCAAATACTTTTGTCCCAATTTAGAGGAAGGAACATGTGTCTTCAAATGCCGAGTAGACAGCCAGACTTTGTCACCAGTTTGAAAAGAAGGGGCTGCTCTTCGATGTCTATCAGCAGTCTTTTTGTACCGTTCCTGAGCTTCCTGTAAAGTCTCAATCAACTTTTCCTGAATTTCCTTTAGAGCTGGTATAGGGGTTGAAACTGGCAGATTAGGGGTAAAAACTGGATGATAACCAGAGTTCAAGAAAAATGGGGTCTGGGCAGTGGAGCTGTGCTTAGAGTTATTATAGGCAAACTCGGCAGTGGGGAGGTAATCCATCCAATCGTCTTGAAGGTAACTGACAAAACACAGCAAGTATTGCTCCAGAGTCTGATGAAAAGCAGAAGAAAGATTGATAGAAACATCTAGAGCTTTACAGAAGTTCCTCCAAAATCCCGAGGTAAACTGAACCCCCCTGTCAGACACCACATTATCCGGAATTCCGTGCAATCAAAATATTTTGCAAACCATCCGATTAGCAGTCTGTTCCGCTGTGGGTACACCTCTGGCTGGGATAAAGTGAGCCATCTTGGTGAGACAGTCCACTACTACTAAGATAGTGGTCATATTGTGTGAAGGCGGTAAATCCACCACGAAATCCATGGAAATGGACCCCCAAGGCCGTGATGGAACTGGGAGTGGCTGTAATAATCCCTGAGGAGCAGATCGGGGATTTTGGCAGATCGGGGCGTCTTGTTTCTGGCACAGGTCAGACAAGAGGCAACATATTTCTTCACATCTTTTTTATAACTAGGCCACCAGAAGGATCGGACTAAAAGATCTTCAGTCTTCGTGGCCCCAAAATGCCCTGCCAGTTTAGGATCATGTACTAGTCTAAGTACTTCAACTCTAGCACATTCGGGAACATATATGCAATTAGAATGCATCCATATGCATCTTCAGCGGTAGCGCAGCGGTTAGGATCATCAAACACTTGCTTCATAGCAGTTATAAACTCATCAAAATTGTTTAGGATGTCACTGTCCTGTTCCACATAAGGGGAGGCCCAAGCTAGGGCTTCATCAATCAGGAGGTTGATAATAAACAGTACCTTTTTCCGTCCAGAAAGAAACACAGTGGATTGCATTTGGAAATAGATCGGGCACTGATTAAGGAAACCTCTGTATTGCCTGCGATCCCCATTGAATTTTTGCGGTAAAGGCATGTGTGCGCTACAGTCTGTAGGGATGATATCCCGGGAGCGCAATTCCAGTATTTGCCTCTGCAAATCATTGATCTCATCTTGTTGTTCTTTCACCATGTTGTGTAGACCTGCGAACCTGTCTTGATAAGTGACACCAAACTTTTGCAGCTCAGCAATTTGCTGCACAAAAGGGGCCACGGCAGCTGCGACAGCGGACTCCATGTTTAGGCCAGATTATTCTGTAACGATCTAGGTTCAGGCTCGGAGTCCAGTAGCTGGAAGCAGCAATGCACAAGCAGAGATAGATGAGAGGCAGCAAGCAGATGGAAGTCAGGACAAGCGTGGGTCTATAGCCGAGGATGTCAGATTAGTGAAGGAGCACGAGCAAGCGTAGTAGGATGATACAAGCCACGGGTCGGTACACGGATGATACAGTCGATTTCACAGGAAGCAGCAAGGAGCAAGATATTGGCAGAGAGCACAATAATCTGGCAATGAAACAGAGCCAGGACATGGCTTTTAACCACCTCAGCCCCCCTAGCTTAAACACCCTTAATGACCAGAGCACTTTTTACAATTCTGCACTACACTACTTTCACCGTTTATTGCTCGGTCATGCAACTTACCACCCAAATGAATTTTACCTCCTTTTCTTCTCACTAATAGAGCTTTCATTTGGTGGTATTTGCTGCTGACATTTTTTATTTTTTTTTGTTAATAATCGAAATTTAACGGAATTTTTGCAAAAAAATAAAAAATTTCACTTTCAGTTGTAAATTTTTTTTAAAAAAATGACATCCATAGTCTTTGATAAAAAAAAAATGTTTGGGTAAAAAAAAAAAAATGGTTTCGGTAAAAGTTATAGCGTTTACAAACTATGGTACAAAAATGTGAATTTCCGCTTTTTGAAGCAGCTCTGACTTTCTGAGCACCTGTCATGTTTCCTGAGGTTCTACAATGTCCAGACAGTAGAAAACCCCCACAAATGACCCCATTTTGGAAAGTAGACACCCTAAGGTATTCGCTGATGGGCATAGTGAGTTCATAGAACTTTTTATTTTTTGTCACAAGTTAGCGGAAAATGATGAATTTTTTTTCTTTTTTTTTTCCTTACAAAGTCTCATATTCCACTAACTTGTGACAAAAAATTAAAAATTCTAGGAACTCGCCATGCCCCTCACGAAATACCTTGGGGTGTCTTCTTTCCAAAATGGGGTCACTTGTGGGTGCCCTGGCATTTTAGGGGCCCAGATGCGTGAGAAGTAGTTTGAAATCAAAATCTGTAAAAAATGCCCTGTGAAATCCGAAAGGTGCTCTTTGGAATGTGTGCCCATTTGCCCACCTAGGCTGCAAAAAAGTGTCACAAATGTGGTATCGTCATACTCAGGAGAAGTTGGGGAATGTGTTTTGGGGTGTCATTTTACATATACCTATGCTGGGTGAGAGAAAGCGGAAATTTTTATAGGACAAACCTCTCCTTCCCCATTGGACAATGTGCAAAGCGCAAATCGCCCAAAGATGTGGCGAAGTACATTATGCACTTTGTCCCAGGTGAAAGGAGAGGTTTGCAGCAGCTCTGTGTGAATGGGCCCTAATAGCCCTGTGTGCCTGTCCTGTGAGATGTGATCCCTATGCTAAGTGTACCTGTGTGTGGTACATCCGGAAACACTCTCCAAAGCATAGGGCAGGGTGGTCAGGGCAGTCAGGACAGAAATAGCGGGTGTCAAGCCTTATTCCACTCCTGCTACAGACACAACATCTTTTTCGGGGTGACGGTTGGGTTGAGGTACCGGCAACGACACTGGGGAAATGTCGCTTGTGTAGACTGCTAACTACTCTGGTGGATGGGGCCACGGAACCTCCTGGATACAGGAGGTTCTCAATGATCTCTTCCTGAAATTTGAGGAAGGATCCGGTTCTCCCAGCCTTACTGTAGAGAACAAAACTATTATATGCAGCCAATTGAATTAAATATACAGACACCTTCTTATACCAGCGTCTGGTGCGTTGGGAAACTAAATACGGAGCCAACATCTGGTCATTGAAGTCCACTGCTCCCATGAGCAAATTATAGTCGTGGACACAGAGGGGCTTTTCAGTGACACTGGTTGCTCGTTCAATTTGGATTGTCGTGTCTGCGTGAATGGAGGAGAGCATGTAAACGTCACGCTTGTCTCTCCATTTCACCGCGAGCAGTTCTTGGTTACACAAGGCAGCCCTCTCCCCCCTTGCAAGACGGGTGGTAACGAGCCATTGGGGGAAGCCCGTGCGACTAGTTCGTGCGGTGCCACAGCAGCCAATCTGTTCTAGGAACAAATGCCGGAAGAGGGGCACACTTCTGTAGAAATTGTCCACATAAAGAAGGTACCCCTTGCCAAATAAGGGTGACACCAAGTCCCAGACTGTCTTCCCACTGCTCCCCAGGTAGTCAGGGCAACCGACCGGCTTCAGGGTCTGATCTTTACCATCATAGATCCGAAATTTGTGGGTATAGCCTGTGGCCCTTTCACAGAGCTTATACAATTTGACCCCATACTGGGCGCGCTTGCTTGGGGTGTATTGTTTGAAGCCAAGGCGCCCGGGAAAATGTATAGGGGACTCGTCTACGCAGATGTTTTGCTCAGGGGTATACAAATCTGCAAATTTCTGGTTGAAGTGGTCTATGAGGGGCCGAATTTTGTCGAGCCGGTCAAAGGCTGGGTGGCCTCTGGGACGAGAGGTGCTATTGTCACTAAAGTGCAGGAAACGCAGGATGGCCTCAAATCGTGCCCTGGACATGGCAGCAGAGAACATGGGCATGTGATGAATTGGGTTCGTGGACCAATATGACCGCAATTCATGCTTTTTGGTTAGACCCATGTTGAGGAGAAGTCCCAGAATTTTTTTTAATTTGGAAACTTGGACGGGTTTCCACCGGAAAGGCTGGGCATAAAAGCTTCCCGGGTTGGCGGATATAAATTAAGTGGCATACTGGTTTGTTTCTGCCACGACTATGTCCAAGAGCTCCGCAGTCAAGAACAGCTAAAAAAATCCCAGGGCCAAACCGATCTGAGCTGTCTCAACCCAAACTCCAGACTGGGCGGTTAAAGGGGTTTGCCAGCACCTCAGGGACTCTCGGGGGTCTACGGGCCTGTCTGTGCGGTGGCTGCTACGGGGTAACTATTGCACGTGCCACCGTACCAGATTCAACTGCCCTTCTGGTGCTCGCCACTTCACCATGTTGTACGGCAGTGCTGGTACTAGGTCCAGGGAGGGCTGCGCTGCTGGTGTATGCCTCACCACGTAATCCGACAGCACCAGCCCCACTCTGCTGCCCTTGAAGCGGATCCTGCGCAACCTGTGGTCTAGCAACACGGGGTCGGGTACGCCTGGTGGTATCAGGGACCTCAACCTCCTCGTCCGAACTTTGGGTCAGACTGCCACTGCTTTCTACAGGTTCGTATTCTGACCCGCTAGATTCGTCACATGAGGGTTCCCATTCCTCATCCGACTGGGTCAGAAGCCTGTAGGCCTCTTCAGAAGAATACCCCTTGTTTGACATTTGGACTACTAAATTTAGGGGGTATTCCCTGAGACTACCCAAGAAAAAAAGCAAGCCTGTCTTACAAATGGGAGGCTAGCGAAGTACCGGAGTCCGCTGCGATTGATAAAAAATATCAAAACTGATTTTTTTATCGCCACAGCACTTGTAAAGTGATTGTGCAGCGGGGCGGGCGTGGGTGAACGCTCGTGTGGGCGAACGATCAGGCCTGATCGGGCAAACACTGTGTTTTGGGAGGAGGGCGAGCTAAGGTGACACTAATACTATTATAGATCTGACTGTGATCAGTTTTGATCACTTAGGGCCGCTTCACACGAGCGGATGCCGTGCGTGGCATCCGCTCCGTGAAAGAGTTCCAAGACCCGCTGCAGACTGCAGAGGCACGGAGCAGTAACATGACTGTTAATGCTCCGTGCCTCTCTGTGATCTCTTTACTACGAAATCACAGTGACAACTGTGATTTCGTAGTAAAGAGATCACAGAGAGGCACGGAGCATTAACAGTCATGTTACTGCTCCGTGCCTCTGCAGTCTGCAGCGGGTCTTGGCACTCTTTCACGGAGCGGATGCCACGCACGGCATCCGCTCGTGTGAAGCGGCCTTTACAGATACTATAAAAGTACAAATGCTAATCAGCGAATCAGTGACTGCGGTGCGGTGGGCTGGGCGCTAACCGATTGCTAACTACCTAACCAAGGGGCCTAAACTATCCTAAAACCTATCAGTCAATACCAGTGAAAAAAAAAAAGTGACAGTTTACACTGATCACTTTTTTCCCTTTCACTAGGTGATTGACAGGGGCGATCAAGGGGTTAATTGGGGTGATGGGGGGTGATCTGGGGCTAGGTGTGCTGTTGGTGTATACTCACTGTGAACTGTGCTCCTCTGCTGAGACCAACCGACGAAAAGGACCAGCAGAGGAGCACAGCAGCCATTTAACACATTATATTAATAAATATAATGTGTTAACTGGCTTCTGATTCGTCCGGAGGCGGTTAAAGGAAGTACATGGGAGGAGCCAGGAGTTCAGAGTTCAGCAATGAACTGGGAAGCAATGCATCTAGTACAAGAGATCCGACAAAGTAACAAGTCAGAAGTGAAGGTGGCTCAGCAGACAGAGCTGCAGCCAGGTACTGAAGCATTACTGGGTTCAAATCCTGACACATGGTGTTACTGTAAATTGAAGTCTGGTAGAAAATGTCAGAACCAAAATATTGCTTAATGTTTTTTTTTTTTTTTTTTTACAACGCCCATATGCAGCACGAGTCCCCAAAACTTCATCATCTCTGCTGCACTTACTAGGGTCCAACCTAGGGGTCTAGCATATGCTGATGTAGGGTTCTGAGCAATTAATTGTTGGGTGTATAAATTGGTTTGGGCCACCATTACATTCACAAAGTTTTCAGAGAAGAAGATTTTGAAAAAAATCAAATTCAGTGAAGCCCGCACAGTCTATCTGTATTCCGGAGCTGCCCTCAAAATCCGTAATTTGGAGCTAATAATTGTCAGGGGGTCGTGTCCATAAGGGTTCACTCTGGTCGGCTGCCTCCGCTGCTACCCTGGAGCGCCTTCTAGAGGGCTCTCATCACCAGATGATGATGAGGGGGTAGAGGAGTAGAGGAAAGTGGCATTCTCTTCTTCCACACTGGCAGACTCAGGAGGCAAGGATGGCATATGCCTCTTCAGCTAAGTATACTGGTTGGGATGAATTGGACATTTTTTATTTTATTGGGGTGTGACGTGTGAAATGTGTAGACCTTTATTTAGTGTGAGGGGTGTGCATTTTGTGTAGGGGCTTGTTATAAATTTGAAATTAAAATAAAAAGAAAGTATTTTCTGCACAAAAAAAAGACTTGCAGTGCTCAATGGTTGCAAAATGCACATACGCATTTTTATATATATATATATATATATATATATATATATATATATATATCCATAGAAAAAGTCAGGCAGCACTCCTTTTGTTATACAGCTGTAGCTGTGAGGTGCCCACGGTGGTCCCTCGATTCAGGACTTTAAGCAGCAAAGAAAATCTGCAGCACTCCTTGAAGTATAAAAAATGTGTAGTTTTATTCACACATGTCAAAATAAGACAACGTTTTGGTTCTATCACAGAACCTTTCTCAAGTCAGGTGAACATAAAGTGCATATGTGCTAGTATAAGTACATCATCACATTGTAACCAATTAATTCATCAACCAATACAAAACCAGTACACTCCCATATTTAAGGCATGTTACAATTCATTCATTATCTCAATGTGCATAGATAGAGACGACTCACAGTGCTTCTTCATTATTTCAATCTCAATCATGATTGTTCATCACCATATTTAGTAAATAAAAGTGCATAGAATAAAGTGCAAAGTGCAGTATAGATCCTATATAATAAAATACCTTGCTGTGGCTACATGCGGTGGAACAGAAGGAGATGGCGTCTAGACTTGTATGGAGGCACGCCACTACTCCGCGTCTCTCCCTCCTCAATGCGCATGTGTCAATTCCTTCCCCACTGACAACGCAGTACATGACTCCTATGCGCCATCCGTAGGCGGAGACCTAGCGTCATGACGTCAGATTCACTCTGTCAGCGGCTACCACGCACACACGCGTGCCAGTACGCTGCGGCAGTGATCCGAGCCCAGTCACAGGTCTTTTCCGCCATTTTTCTTTAGGGCAATCGTTTGGGCATTATCTTGCGCCTTTTACTCCTTCTATTCCCCTTTCCACTTACCAACCAGCTAAGGTAAACGCCTGAACCATACTTTCAAAGAGTACAATTATAACATTCTGACGTGGGTCAATCATGTAACATCCATTGGGTCCACCCCATACAGCATGCTAGATACAAACAGAGATAGGAGCAGCAAAAATGTATTAACTAACCATCCCTCCTGTCACCCTGAATTCGACATTTAACCCTTTGGGTTTCAGAGTATCCAACCGGAAGATCCACCTGAGCTCAGTTTTCTTTAAAATAGTTAATCGATCACCTCCTCTATCTAATGGTTTTACATGGTCCAAGACCTTGAATCTCAGATCATTCTCTTTATGATTTTTTTTTTTTTAAATGTTTCGACACAGGCAAATCACGTCTTTTGTTCCTAATAGATTGTCTGTGATTGTTCAACCTGGTTTTTACATCACACGTGGTTTCGCCCACATAGAGCATTTTACACGGACACCATAAAACATATATCACCCATGATGAATCACCGACCCTTTATGCATCAGTTTGCAATTCATGCATCCCAGACACGGGAAAGATCCCATTCGTCTTGTTTTAAGAAACATCTGCCTCAACTGACCTTTTTCTGGTAGTCTAGAATGCACATCTTTATCCCTAATGTTACCTGCTCTTTTATATGCCATCATAGGCTGTTGTTTAAAGGCAGCTATATTGGGATGCCCACTACTAAGCAGCCCCCAGTGGCGCCTCACTATCCTTTCAATATTTGGACTCAACTCATTGTATGTTGACACAAAAGGTAATCTGTCATTAGCCTGTCTTTGTTTCAACATTAACAATTCCTCTCTCGGGATATCCCTTGCTCTATCAGCATGTTTTTTTACTAACCTGCTAGGGTACCCCCTATTTATAAAGGATTGTTGCATCTTAGTTAATGCTGAAGTCATATTTTCATCCTTGTCCACTATTCTTCGTACTCTCAACATTTGACTGTACGGCAAGGAGTTCACCATTCTCCTGGGATGTCCACTCGTAAAATGTAGTAACGTGTTCTTATCAGTGGGTTTAACATTCAAATCCATATGTATTTGTTCTTCTTCGGTATATACCTGCGTGTCTAAGAACTGCACCCGGTCAGCCGATGCCGTTAACGTAAATTGGATCTCCCGATCAAGGGAGTTCAAAAATGCGTGAAAATCCATCAGCTGTTCCATGGTACCAGCCCAGATGAGGAAAATATCATCTATGTATCTCCACCACGTCAAAACCCGATCGAAGTGGGGAGATACATAGACGAGACGCTCCTCAAATGACCGTACAAATATATTTGCGTAAGTGGGCGCGGCATTGGACCCCATTGCCGCGCCCATTACCTGCAAATAGAACTGCCCCTGGAACACAAAATAATTGTTCCTCAGGGACAACTCCAATAGTGTCAACACAAACTGTCAAACTGCTGCGGGATGCTCCGAACGTTGCAACATCTCCGCTACAGCCACCAGGCCCTTTTCTTGATCAATCAAGGTGTATAATGACACAATGTCAAAAGATGACAAAATCGCCCCTTGTGGGATCCGCATCCCACTAATCTTGCTGATGAAATCTCCAGTGTCCCTAATGTATGATTTAGCACCCAATGCATATTCCCTCAAAATTTTGTCAAGAAAGACATTAATATTTGAGAGAATCGGATTCCTGCCGGAGATTATTGGCCGACCCGGAGGGTCAATCAACCTCTTATGTATTTTGGGTAATACATATATAGTCGGTGTAACTGGAGATTTCACCACCAAGAACTCTTTAAGTTGTTTATCAATGACACCATTCTGTTCCGCAATGGTCAATTGTATATCAATTTTCCGAGCAATATCGAATCTAGGGTCCCCAGCCAAGGGCTCATAGACACCAGGTTCTCCTAATTGCCTGTGTATTTCTTTTATGTATTGAGAGGTGTCCATAACCACGATCCCACCACTCTTGTCCGCAGGCTTGATGGTGAGATCGTGGTTCCTGGACAAACTCTCCAAAGCGGACATTTCCTGTGCCGTAATGTTAGGTTTAACAAGTACATCAGATTTGGTTTGTTGTCTTAACAGGGCGACATCTCTCTTAACCGCCTCGATAAAACACTCTAGGGCATGTGAATTTACAATAGGAAAAAAATCACTTTTTAGGTGTAACCCAAACTGTTTCAATGTTAACCCAACATCTGATACATTAACATCGATAGTGCTCATGGCAGCAGAGGAACCAGAGTCGAACCACACCCTCAGTTTAAGATTCCTGAAGAGGCGGTTCAAGTCCAGTTCCAACTGGAACCAATCAGGCTTAGCCTGTGGACAAAAGGACAATCCCTTGTTCAATACCTTCAATTCATACTCATTCAATGTATAGGATGAAATATTGACCACTACATTGGACTCTATTTATTTTTTGTCACATTCATCTGTCTGGAACTGTTGGTCCTCATGGATCTTTGTGCTCTGGTTTTTCCCAGCTCTTCTGTGTCTACGACCTCCCCTTCTTGTGGGGCGTCTCCCAGGGCACCACGTGTTCCTAAAAAAGTTCCAGGCAGACTAGAATTGGCATCATCACTTGTATCTTTATTTCTCACCCATTTGTTTGTTTCCTTGTTACGTTTTGATGTCTTCTTTGGCATCAGACTCCTGTCCGTATGCCAGGGTTGTTCCCAAATATAGATGTGTCCAGACCCATAATCATTTTGATCTCTATGCCACTTTGACCTTTTAATTTCAAGATCTTTCCGCATTTTCTCCAAAAAGGCTTGTTGTTTCATTAAAAAGGCATCCACCTCATTAGCAGACAAGGTTGATTTTAGTTGTTCAGTGTCCTGCAATTTGCTCCTTAGCACCACCATTTCCTTCTGCGAAAATTAAATATTAAGAACATGACATCCATCGCATAGTTATTTGAAATGGCTTCAAAGCGTGCTCTAAATTCACCATCCTGTGAAAACATATTTGGCTTCAGACGGGATCGCATCCCCCTTGGTATGCGTTTGTTTTTATAATATTGTGCTAATGTCAGTGAGTGTAGCTGAATGGACAGCAGCTTTTTAGTAACACTTTCATAGTCCCTCTTAATGTTAATAGCCGAGGGTACATTCAGGAAGGCAGCATCCCTCTCCACATTTCCCATAATCCTCTGTATATTCACATTGCTGTATGAAAAGACATGTGTATCACTGTCCATTTGTTGCGGTGTCATACCTTCCATGTTGGTAGGGTCGGGTGCAGGGCCTTCAATCGCCAATGGATCCATAGAAAAAGGCAGCACTCCTTTTGCTATACAGCTGTAGCTGTGAGGTGCCCGCAGTGGTCCCTCGATTCAGGACTTTAAGCAGCAAAGAAAATCCGCAGCACTCCTTGAAGTATAAAAAATTTGTAGTTTTATTCACACATGTCAAAATAAGACAACGCTTTGGTTCTATCACAGAACCTTTCTCAAGTCAGGTGAACATAAAGTGCATATGTGCTAGTATAAGTACATCATCACATTGTAACCAATTAATTCATTAACCAATACAAAACCAGTACACTCCCATATTTAAGGCATGTTACAATTCATTCATTATCTCAATGTGCATAGATAGAGACGACTCACAGTGCTTCTTCATTATTTCAATCTCAATCATGATTGTTCATCACCATATTTAGTAAATATTTACAGAAATTTATATATATATATATATATATATATATATATATATATAGTGGGGTTTCGCTCTATAGATAGGGTAAGCGGGCGCAGTACAGAGGCAAAATATTAGTTCTTAACTCAAAACGTCAGTGTTTTTTCACACTTGAGGCAATTGCACAAAACACGTAACTTTGCAGTCTTGGTGTTAATTCTAGTATTTTAGAACTAGTATTTTGCCTCTGTACTGTGCCCGCTTACCCTATCTACAGAGCGAAACCCCACAAAATATATATATACAGTACAGACCAAAAGTTTTCTTTATTTTCATGACTATGAAAATTGTAGATTCACACTGAAGGCATCAAAACTATGAAATAACACATGTGGAATTATATACTTATCAAAAAAGTATGAAACAACTGAAAATATGTCATATTCTAGGTTCTTCAAAGTAGCCACCTTTTGCTTTGATTACTGCTTTGCACACTCTTAGCATTCTCTTGATGATCTTCAAGAGGTAGTCACCTGAAATGGTTTTCACTTCACAGGTGTGCCCAGTCAGGTTTATTAAGTGGGATTTCTTGCCTTATAAATGGGGTTGGGACCATCAGTTGCATTGTGGAGAAGTCAGGTGGATACACAGCTGATAGTCCTACTGAATAGACTGTTAGAATTTGTATTATGGCAAGAAAAAAGCAGCTAAGTAAAGAAAAACGAGTGGCCATTATTACTTTAAGAAATGAAGGTCAGTCAGTCCGAAAAATTGGGAAAACTTTGAAAGTGTCCCTAAGTGCAGTCACAAAAACCATCAAGCGCTACAAAGAATCTGGCTCACATGCGGACCGCCCCAGGAAAGGAAGACCAAGAGTCACCTCTGCTGCGGAGCATAAGTTCATCTGAGTCACCAGCCTCAGAAATCGCAGGTTAACAGCAGCTCAGATTAGAGACCAGGTCAATGCCACACAGAGTTCTATCAGAAGACACATCTCTAGAACAACTGTTAAGAGGAGACTGTGTTAATCAGGTGTTCATGGTAGAATATCTGCTAGGAAACCACTGCTAAGGACAGGCAACAAGCAGAAGAGACTTGTTTGGGCTAAAGAACACAAGGAATGGACATTAGACCAGTGGAAATCTGTGCTTTGGTCTGATGAGTCCAAATTTGAGATCTTTGGTTCCAACCACCGTGTCTTTGTGCGACGCAGAAAAGGTGAACGGATGGACTCTACATGCCTGGTTCCCACCGTGAAGCATGGAGGAGGAGGTGTGATGGTGTGGGGGTGCTTTGCTGGTGACACTGTTGGGGATTTTTTCAAAATTGAAGGCATACTGAACCAGCATGGCTACCACAGCATCTCTCAGTGGCATGCTATTCTATCCGGTTTGCGTTTAGTTGGACCATCATTTATTTTTCAACAGGACAATGACCCCAAACACACCTCCAGGCTGTGTAAGGGCTATTTGACCATGAAGGAGAGTGATGGGGTGCTGCGCCAGATGACATGGCCTACAAAGTCACCGGACCTGAACCCAATCGAGATGGTTTGGGGTGAGCTGGACCGCAGAGTGAAGGCAAAAGGGCCAACAAGTGCTAAGCATCTCTGGGAACTCCTTCAAGACTGTTGGAAGACCATTTCATGTGACCACCTCTTGAAGCTCATCAAGAGAATGCCAAGAGTGTGCAAAGCAGTAATCAAAGCAAAAGGTGGCTACTTTGAAGAACCTAGAATATTACATATTTTCAGTTGTTTCACACTTTTTTGTTATGTATATAATTTCACATGTGTTAATTCATAGTTTTGATGCCTTCAGTGTGAATATACAATTTTCATAGTCATGAAAATAAAGAAAACTCTTTAAATGAGAAGGTGTGTCCAAACTTTTGGTCTGTACTGTATATGGACCTAACTGTCTGTGGAGACTAAGAGCCTGCGAGCTTCTATTGGCTGATAAGGGAAATGTGACCGTGTGTATGGCAGTTGGGATATGAAGAGAAAGACTTGCAGGCTCTTATTGGCTAATGCAGGTAATTTTTTGGGGAATATCTAAGGAACTGAACGTCCTAGAGAGCTGTGACCCCCACAAGATTTATTTCCAGGTAGCAAGGGATGTGTATACCAAGTTTCATTGAAATCGATGGTTGAGTTTTTGAGTGATCGCAGAACATACACACAGATACAGTCAGGTCCATAAATATTGGGACATCGACACAATTATAACATTTTTGGCTCTATACACCACCACAATGGATTTGAAATTAAATGAACAAAATGTGCTCTAACTGCAGACTGCCAGCTTTAATTATTTGAGGGTATTTACATCCAAATCAGGTGAACGGTGTAGGAATTGTAACAGTTTGCATATGTGCCTCCCACTTGTTAAGGGACCTAAAGTAATGGGACAATTGGCTTCTCAGCTGTTCCGTGGCCAGGTGTGTGTTTTTCCCTCATTATCCCAATTACAATGAGCAGATAAAAGGACCAGAGTTTTTTTCAAGTGTGCTATTTGCATTTGGAATCTGTTGCTGTCAACTCTCAAGATGAGATCCAAAGAGCTGTCACTATCAGTGAAACAAGCAATCATTAGGCTGAAAAAACAAAACAAACCCATCAGAGAGATAGCAAAAACATTAGGCGTGGCCAAAACAACTGTTTGGAACATTCTTAAAAAGAAGGAACGCACCGGTGAGCTCAGCAACACCAAAAGACCCGGAAGACCACGGAAAACAACTGTGGTGAATGACCAAAGAATTCTTTCCCTGGTAAAGAAAACACCCTTCATAACAGTTGGCCAGATCAAGAACACTTTCCAGGAGGTAGGTGTATGTGTGTCAAAGTCAACAATCAAGAGAAGACTTCCCCAGAGTGAATACAGAGGGTTCACCACAAGATGTAAACCATTGGTGAGCTTCAAAAACAGGAAGGCCATAATAGAGTTTGCCAAAAAAAAGCTTTCATTGTTCTGGAACAACATCCTATAGACAGATGAGACCAAGATCAACTTGTACCAGAGTGATGGGAAGAGAAGAGTATGGAGAAGGAATGGAACTGCTCATGATCCTAAGCATACCACCTCATCAGTGAAGCATGGTGGTGATAGTGTCATGGTGTGGGCATGTATGGCTGCCAATGGAACTGATTCTCTTGTATTTATTGATGATGTGACTGCTGAGTTAAGCAGCAGGATGAATTCTGAATTCGGGAAATATTATCTGCTCATATTCAGCCAAATGCTTCAGAACTCATTGGACAGCGCTTCACAGTGCAGATGGACAATGACCCAAAGCATACTGCAAAAGCAACCAAAGAGTTTTTTAAGGGAAAGAAGTGGAATGTTATGCAATGGCCAAGTGAATCACGTGACCTAAATCTGATTGAGCATGCATTTTACTTGCTGAAGACAAAACTAAAGGGAAAATGCCCCAAGAACAAGCAGGAACTGAAGACAGTTGCAGTAGAGGCCTGGCTGAGCATCACCAGGGATGAAACCCAGCGTCTGGTGATGTCTATGCGTTCCAGACTTCAGGCTGCAATTGACTGCAAAGGATTTGCAACCAAGCATTAAAAAGTGAAAGTTTGATTTATGCTTATTATTATGTCCCAATACTTTTGGTCCCTTAACAAGTAGGAGGCACATATTCAAACGGTTGTAATTCCTACACCGTTCACCTGATTTGGATGTAAACACCCTCAAATTAAAGCTGACAGTCTGCAGTTGAAGTACATCTTGTTCGTTTCATTTCAAATCCATTGTGGTGGTGTATAGAGCCAAACATTTTAGAATTGTGTTGATGTCCCAATATTTATGGACCTGACTGTATATATACGTCCTTCTTTATATAAGATTTAGAACTGCTCTCAGGTTTGAAAAATAGCAGAGGTGGTGAGCACTATAATTGTTTATGACATCCATTTGTGCATAGGTTTTGAGGGGAATAATTTACCAAGCCCTGCACACCTGAATTCTGGCTTCAAAAAGTTGTAAGTAGGTGCTTTCTGACTTCTTGGGGTCACTTGCAAAAGTTTTGTGACTTTTTAAGCACCATGCCTTCCAGGGTGAACTACAGATTTGGAGTGAAAATGTCACATTTGTGCTACTTTTTAAAAAGTTGCAACATACACCATGCCATGCATTCCCCAAGCATACTTTTATTAAAATGGGTGCAACCATATTGCACTTGCACCAAATTTGTGTGCCATTTTTGTAAATTTGGTGCAGATTGGCATAGCAACTCCAATCGAAAACCTAACCTCAAATGCACCTACATTGATAAATTCCCCTGAGTGTGATTTTCTCAATGTCTTATAGCAGAAATGTGCCTTACATAGCTGGAATATACACTACATATGAAAGGTTACAGCTGACCTACAGTTTGTGCCTAATTGATGTGTGATTATTATAATTTCCATTTGCTCAAAACTCCATTATATTTTACCTTGCTATAAATACTTTAATTGTCTAAACCCATATAAAAATGCATAAATGGCAATAAATGAATTATTCTCTTTAAATTGCTGTATAACAATTGATCTCTTGAAAACAAATGCTGTGTTGTTTTATTGATTGCTGTATTGTAATGTGCATCAATGCTGGCATTGTGCTTCCTGAGGCCAATCTCAGATGTTCTCAATGAGAATTCATATAAATAAGAGCATGGACTATCAGCCAGATAAAGCAGGTGCCTGAAGGTCAGTGCAAAGTTATAAAGACAATAATACAGGGCATTCTAGAAAGTCTAAACATGTGTAACCTTGGGGGCATATTATATAAGGAGAACTGACATTAATAAGGGATTAAAACATAATCGGGATAAAGCAATTTGATTATTTTATCATTTAAATAGATTTAAAACCTCTAATTCCTGACCCTGCATTTGGCCTTCTTTGAAGTCTAAACGGCTTCTGTGACTGTAGCGGTTCTTGCTGAGGAGCTAGAGATAATCATTAACATTATGATTTCTTTCAACTCCTTTCTTACACTTTCTTTCCCTCTAGTATTATTCTTTGACCTCTCATTTCTGTAGCATTATCGATGTTGTAATACCTTCTATGTTTCAAGTCTACAAAATCTCTGGAGACTCTGAATTTTGAATCACAAGGGTTCATCGCATCATCAAGTTTTGCTGGCGTTTCTCCTCTGGCTTATTTCTTCCCAGAAGAAAAAATGTATCATCATAACAGAGACAATAAGTCTGAAATAAGAAGATTCCTCCAGATTCACATATAAAGAACAGTCTGCTGATATGATAAGACTAAGAGCAATCCATAACTGGCAGCTTTGTTGTGCTAATCATGTGTGGTAGCTTCTGTATGAACACATTGATGGCTGCTGTGCAAAAGCCATATTAGGACAGCTCCATATTACTTTTCCAAATATGACTAAATGGAATGATTAAATGATTAAAAACAATAATGCTAATCTAGCAGTTCAAGAACATGTTTTCTGCATTGTGGTTCTAATATGTCTATCAGGATGTGTAAGGGCTCATACACACGACCGTGCCCGGTCCAGGAAACAGGGCCTGTATGTCGGCCATATTTCCTGGACCGACGTCGGCTCCTCTGACTTAGACTCAATGTTTTACAGTATTTTATGATGCATTAAATTCCAATTTGACCATGGGTCTATTGTACTATACTCAACTCATCATATAAGCGCAGTACAATAGACCTGCAGTCACATAGGAATTCACTGCATTTTAAATTACTATGATGCAGTGAGTTTGGGGCAGAGGAGATATTGTACACATGACACTGGGACCATGTTTTCCAAACCAAGCACGTTTGTGTGCATGACTCCTTAGTGTATAGGGACATCATAGAGGGAAGCCTCTTTTTTTTCAACATAGAGCAGCTGCCCTTCTGGAGGGCTAAACATGACCATGCATTACATAGCCACTAATATCACTCCTGTAGAGCCTATTCAGTTTCTCCTGGAGAACTTGAGGGTTTTTAACTGCTGGATCCTCAAGGATGAGCATTAGACAGCAGGTCATTTTTAAAGCTATGGAAACTTTTGAACACTTTTTTTTTGCTACAATGCATATCATTTTTCATATAAAAAGATTTTCCACAGGATTGTATTAAAAATGGTCTGTCACTTGGTTTGTGCAGCTTGCATGTAAAACAATACAGTGCAGGCTGCTCAGTCCTGTTCTGTCTTTATTTCAAGAGATGAGCTTTCTGATGGCTGTCTGCAGTCCCACTCTCCCTTCTCCTGGACACTAATCTAAGCTCAAATCCTGTTGGATTTATGTTTATTTTTGTTGTTGCTAGAGTTTAGATTAGCAGTTAGGAGAAGAGAAGTTGGGTTTAAGACCTGTTAGTCAGCGAGCTACCTGATGCCACAAATAGTGTGATGCCAGCGAAGTGAAGCATTCAAAGCGGAATTCGGTCTGAAGTTTAGGAAAACTTCAATTTGCAATGAAGCCCAATGTCCTCATGCTCTGTGGTAACGAATTATTTTTACCTAAAATGGCGGCTGCTCATGTTACATAGCGAAAGTAAGAAGCCCAGGAATGCAAGATCCCCATAATGCTGTGCAGTCAGCTAATCCGCAGATCCGTCCGCAGCCATCCCCTGTAATGTCACAGCCCTATAAAATCCTCATTCTACACAGTCGCCACCAGGGCTTTTTTTCTCAGAGAAAAGGAGGTGGAACTCACCCCCCCTCCCCTGGCCACGCCCCTACCCACCCCTAGGACCGCCCCCTAAACCACCCCTTTAGAGAACAGTAAGTAAGCAGCCTAAGCAGCGGGCCGCAGTGGCGACTCTAGGAACAATATATAGGGGGGCAAAAATATACCACAGTCAAAAATGGGGGGGCAAAAACAAAATAAGTATATATAAATAAGATTACAAAATACAAGAGAATTGCGGTATGCAGGGATACCTTTATAATAAAGCAATTTACTTACAAAAGAAGCTATTCAGTCGTCTGCTATGCCGTCCTCTGCTTGCTTCCGCGGATTCTTTCCCCTTCTTTCTGTCTCTCGTCAGTGCGCAGGCGCACCGTTATGGTGGATCTGTGGAAGACACACTGTTATGGGGGCATCTGTGGATGACACATTATGCCTCTCATTAGCCCTCATTATGCCTCTCATATCAGCCCTTATGCCTCATTAGCCCCCATTATTCCTCTTATTAGCCCCCATTATGCCTCTTATCACCCCCATATCAGCCCTTATGCATCATTAGCCCCCATATCAGCCCTTATGCATCATTAGCCCCCATATCAGTCCTTATGCCTCATTAGCCCCCATTATAAGCCCTTATGCCTCATTAGCCCCCATTATTCCTCTTATTAGCCCCCATTATGCCTCATTAGCCCACATTATGCCTCTCATTAGCCCCCATATGCCTCCAATTAGCCCCCATGTGCCTCCAATTAGCCCCCATGTGCCTCCAATTAGCCCCCATATGCCTCCAATTAGCCCCCATAGCCCCCATATGCCTCCAATTAGCCCCCATAATGCCCCCAGCAGCCACATTTTTTATAAAATAAAATAAAGAACTTACCTCTCCTGCTCCTGGACGGATGCCGCCTGCAATTTTCTCCCTCCTCAGTCGACTGTGCTCTAAACTGGCGCGCAAAGCGTGAGGTCACAGAGCGACCTCACGCTGTGCGCAGCCCTGCACAGGAAGTGGTGAGTACAGAGCGTTCACCACTTCCTGGTCCTTTGGTACTAATGAGCGCTTCCATAATGGAAGCGCTCATTAGTATTCACCTGGGGGAATCAGCAGGGAGGGCATCCGGGGAGGGGGGCAAGGAACAACATAGGGGGGGCACTCGCCCCCCTCTAGCGACGCCACTAGCGGGCCGGCTGGGCCAGTAACTAAAGGTGGGCGGGGCGAGTGGGAGAAAATAGGTGGCGGAATGCCATTCCGGGGCGTTCCGCCAGAAAAAAAGCTCTGGTCACCATCATTGTCCTGTGAGCTGAGTATAGGGAGAGATGTTACAAGCGTTCATGCACAAGGGACAATGTTGCCGAAAACTGTCTTAAAAATGAATATTGGAGAGGGAGAGTGCAGGGAAAGTTTAGGGAGATTGTAGGGAACATTTCTGAGACCTTAGCGAGAGCGCAGGGAGACAGCAGATTGAGTGTTATCACCATGTACATCACATTCTAGTGCCCCCACATTAATCCCTTATTTTAGTGATACAGTTACATTGTGTCCATAATCCAGGATGGTATAATTTTTTTGTCTTGTACATGTGTGAAGTGGAACAAAATTGATTAGTGAATGCCTTCTGTTAGCTGTTGCATTAAATAGCATCAGTATTAGGGCTGTTTCACACAAATAATCTATTGCGGGAATCATACTTTGTTTGGTGAGCGTGATCCTGCATTCTAGACTTGGAGGAGTGCATGACATTATAATGATTTATAATGCTATGTGCCTCTGCTTGACCTTACCGATACAGAATCATACTGAACGCTTTATGTCACTATGATTCTATAGCAGTAAGGTCAAGCAGAGGCACATAGCATTATAAATCATGATGATGCCATGTGCTCCTTCAAGTCTACAACGGAGGATTGTGCTCATACACAGAGTGTGATTTCTGCATTGCACTCACTCATGTAAAACAGCCCTTAGGCCACTGTTAAATAGTACTAGTATGTAGTAGAATATGGAATTCATTGATTTTTTTTATGCCCCTCTTAGGGGGTCCACGTCTTAATGATGACCATCCTCATCTTTTGCTGGCTTTACTTTTTCCAAATCATCCTTTACAGGCTCCATGTTCTAGAAAAGTCAGCAAGAGAGAGTCAGAGAGAGGAGGAGCTGGATATTCCTGATGACATATTCTCATCGATATTAGATGATGTGGAAAAGTAATTTCAGGATACAAGGATTAAAGATAAGTATAACTTTAATTATAAGGTGAAATGTATATAGTGGTCAACTATTAGCCCCATGTGGCCCCTTTAACTCACAGATGTCGTGATTGTGGTTGATCGCAGCTTCTCAAGGGGGTTAAATGACAGGGTTCGGTGGTATCGCAATTCCCCATCATTGTTGCCGGGTGTCTGCTGTATGATATAGCCGGCACCCACCATTTATTGAGCGGAGCAACAGACCGCACCATACATTCCCTCTGCTTCCATTACATACAGATATGTCACTGCGGTTAAAGGGGTTAGATCCTCTCATAGTTACTGCCTCTGATGCTACTGACACCACTCTCCCAGATTTGTAGTGATTCGTGACTAATTAATTAGTAAGGAATCATGTAAAAAGTCCTGTAAAAATGTAAAATGTTCTAAAAAGTTTTATACTAAATGTAACTGCTCCAATGACTTTTCTGATGCAGTGATTGTATGCCTCATTATAGAACTATTTTCAGTATTGTACATCTTTTTTTCTTTGTGGGATTCTGTTTCTTCTCCTCCCTCTTGTTTTTTATTTCCTTATCTCAATGTTTGGTTTAAGCATTATACTTTATGCTGCATCATGTGTTTATATTTTCTCTATCCATTACTTCTTTTAAACATCTCTCTTTAGTATTTCCTGATTTGTTGTGTGGCCAATACATAGAATTTTTACAATAATTCTTTAAATGGATTGTTTTTGGCAACAGTATATGCAGAATAAAGAGATATACCTTCTATTTGCAGATTACAGTAATATTACCAACAAATGTAGAAAATAAATTAGGACTCAACACTGATTCTTGGGCCACATCTACTCTTTTACCACCATATGATCTCTTCATTTGGTGCAGTGACAACCAGTGGCTTCTTGTGAGTTTACAAGCCCACCATAGCTGTTGCAGAGCCTGACCCTAAAGCTTATGCAAAGGCTTCCTGGCACTTTCCTTTAAAACCTGGATATTTGGTTGAAATGAAACAAACAAGATATGCTTTAACTGCAGACTGTCAGCTTTATTTCAAGGGTATTTACATCCAAATCAGGTGAATGGTGTAGGAATTAAAACAGTTTGCATATGTGCCTCCCACTTGTTAAGGGACAAAAAGTAATGGGACAGAATAATAATCATAAATCAAACTTTCACTTTTGAATACTTAGTTGCAAATTCTTTGCAGTCAATTACAGGCGGAAGTCTGGAACGCATAGACATCACCAGATGCTGGGTTTCATCCCTGGTGATGCTCTGCCAGGCCTCTACTGCAACTGTCTTCTGTTCCTGCTTGTTCTTGGGGCATTTTCCCTTCAGTTTTGTCTTCAGCAAGTGAAATGCATGCTCAGTCGGATTCAGGTCAGGTGATTGACTTGGCCATTGCATAACATTCCACCTCTTTCCCTTAAAAAAAACTCTTTGGTTGCTTTTGCAGTATGCTTTGGGTCATTGTCCATCTGCACTGTGAAGTGCCGTCCAATGAGTTCTGAAGCATTTGGCTGAATATGAGCATATAATATTGCCCGAAACACTTCAGAATTCATCCTGCTGCTTTTGTCAGGAGTCACATAATCAATAAACACAAGAAAACCAGTTCCATTGCCAGCTATACATGCCCACGCCATGACACTACCACCACCATGCTTCACTGATGAGGTGGTATGCTTAGGATCATGAGCAGTTCCTTTCCTTCTCCATACTCTTCGCTTCCCATCACTCTAGTACAAGTTGATCTTGGTCTCATCTGTCCATAGGATGTTGTTCTAGAACTGTGAAGGCTTTTTTAGATGTCTTTTGGCAAATTCTAATCTGGCTTTCCTGTTTTTGAGGCTCACCAATGGTTTACATCTTGTGTTAAACCCTCTGTATTCACTCTGGTGAAGTCTTCTCTTGATTTTTGACTTTGACACACATACATCTACCTCCTGGAGAGTGTTCTTGATCTGGCCAACTGTTATGAAGGGTGTTTTCTTCACCAGGGAAAGAATTCTTCGGTCATCCACCACATTTGTTTTCCGTGGTCTCTCGGGTCTTTTGGTGTTGCTGAGCTCACCGATGCGTTCCTTCTTTTTAAGAATGTTCCAAACAGTTGTTTTGGCCACGCCTAATGTTTTTGCTATTTCTATGATGGGTTTGTTTTGTATTTTCAGCCTAATGATGACTTGCTTCACTGATAGTGACAGCTCTTTGGATCTCATCTTGAGAGTTGACAGCAACAGATTCCAAATGCAAATAGCACACTTGAAATGAACTCTGGACCTCTTATATGTTCGCTGTCATTGGGATAATGAGGGAATAACACACACCTGGCCATGGAACAACTCAGAATTGTCCCATTACTTTTGGTTCCTTAACAAGTGGGAGGCACATATGCAAACTCTTGTAATTCCTACACCGTTTACCTGATTTTGATGTAAATACCCTCACATTAAAGCTGACAGTCTTCAGTTAAAGCACATCTTGTTTGTTTCATTTCAAATCTATTGTGGTGGTGTATAGAGCCAAAAATGTTACAATTGTGCCCATGTCACAATATTTATGGACCTGACTGTATTTCTTAACGTTTAGATGAGACGAATACAAAATAGTTGTAATTTCTCTGTGGTCAGACTGAATTGTGCCTTTAAAGGACATTAACGTTTCTAGAACTGACTCTTTATTATTCATATATCGATGAAAGTTAAAAATTAATAAGATTTCTTGCTCTGATTAATTTGTTTTTATTTTATTGCATACAGTTATAGATGAGTGAGTGCGGATTAGAACACCTGTCAGTGCATAAAATATATATAAAATACAATGCCTTTCCATTTTCTTAGTGCAAGAAAGGCTAAAAATAATCTAACATTTTTACAACCATCTGCCATTTCAGATATAAAACAATTCTGCCTACATTAATAAAGGGGATGGCAAAATAACAGAATTAATGATCCAAGGACCTGTCATTGTGAACCTACTGCGGTATGTATTCAGAGAAGGTTGTCTAAGACAAGTTGTGTTCTCAATATTAAGAACATCTACAGTGTATCTAACTATACTTTATTCTCTTGTAATCTTAATAAAGAAGGATGTATTTCTAGACAAGGAGATGTCTCCTGTATGGTAAATAAGGAACCTCAATTATGGACAAACACAGAAAGGGGGGTTTCCCAAACACAAACTTTTTGAACCCTGTCACACTCAGTTGCAAACTTTCATCTCATTGAGCCAGGTGCTAGACAAACTTTTAGAGCTAAGCAAATCGAACTTAACAAAGTGGAATTAATTCCGAATTTCAGGAAAAGTTCGATCGCACCGAATCCGAATTTCCTCACGCTTCATGGTAATGAATCGCATTTTTTCCTAAAATGGCTACTGCACGTGTTAGGACATGGAGCAAAGAACTCTGGGAACGAGGGATCACCCACAATGCCATGCATTCAGCATCCAGCCAGCCCTATGATGTCACATCCCTATAAATAGCCTCAGCCATCTTGGATTCAGACATTTTCCAGTGTACTTAGTGCAGGGAGACATGTCAGCAGGCACTAGGGACAGTGGTAGAAAAGACTTTAAAACGTTTATTTTGCTGTATAGAAGTTCAGAGAAATGATAAGGAGGAATTATTTCACAGTATTGAAGTAGAACAGGGTTCAGTAGGGGAGTTTACAGCCTGTGTAATAGTAACAATCCTATTACACCTTGTTGCACTGACTGGGGATCCGAATTGCCATTATACAGCTCTGTAATTCCAGCAAACCGTTCTTGTTATTAGGGTGAAGCGCTGTTCAATACAGTCATTAACAGGGTTTATTACAAGGAAATACTTCTATGTCTTATTTGCCCTTGTGCGGTGCAGTTACATGTTCCAAAGCATTTTTTGGCTTGCGTTAGTGAGAAAAAAGGGCTTATTAGCAGTTGTATGGTGAAGTGAGAAAATTACTGCCCTTTTCGGCGTGTATTAGTGGAAAAAATATATATTATTTGCTGTTCAGCGGTGCAGTTATATGTTCTAAAGCTTTTTGAGGCGTGTATAAGTGGAAAAAAGTAAGGGCCTATTTGCCGTTCAGCGATGCAGTTATATGTTCTAAAGTCCTTTTTGCCATGTATTAGTGGCACCAAAATAAAGTATTTGCCGTTGTGAGGTAAAGTGAAAAAATTACAGCCCTTTTTGGCGCGCATTAGTGGAAAAAAAATATATATTATTTGCCGCTCAGCGGTGCAGTTATATCTTTTAAAGCCCTTTTTGGCATGTATTGGTGGCAAAAATATATATATTATTTGTCGTTCAGCGGTGCAGTTATACATTATAAAGCCCCTTTTTCCGTGTATTAGTGGCACCAAAAAAAAAGTTTTTGCCGTTGTGTGGTAAAGTGAAAAAATTACAGCCCTTTTTGCTGTGTATTAGTGGAAAAAAATATATATTATTGTCATGGAAGGTGAACAGGAAACAAGACAACACAAAATGAATAAACGACTGACTGGATCCAAAACTAAGGAACAACAAGGGAGACCCCTGCATCAGACCTGGCACTCTCCCTAACTGCTCAGCCTATGCGAAAATCCCAATGGTAGATGATCGCGTATCCTCGTACCTCGACTGTATAACACCTGAACACCCTATAATAGTGAGGGGACACGACCACCAGCTCCCTACACTAGATACGGAGGGAGTCAGGGTCACCTGGGATCCAGCAAACAGAAAAACACAAAATAATGCACAACACTTATCTTGTAGAAGACAGGGAAGTAGGATCAGCATGCACACACACTCCAGGAAGAAATATAAACCGCACACTGATGCACTAAGGGGAGGAATTTAAAGGGATGCAATCAGTACAACTACATGACAGCTGAGAGAGGCTAACAAGATGAGGAACTGAAAGCAAAACAAAGGAAGCTCAAGGAGGAGGTTCTGAAAGGCATCTGTCAGAGCTTCTCAGATGTCTGGTGGTGACAATTATTTGCCGTTCAGCGGTGCAGTTATATGTTTTAAAGCCCTTTTTGGCATGTATTGGTGGCAAAAATATATGTATTATTTGCCATTTAGCGGTGCAGTTATATGTTCTAAAGCCCTTTTTGGCACGCATCAGTGGCACAAAAGAAAGTATTTGCCATTGTGTGGTGAAGTGAGAAAATTACAGCCCTTTTTGGTATGTATTAGTGGCAAAAAAATACATATTTGCTGTTCTGCAGTGCAGTTATATGTTCTAAAGACCTTTTTGGTGTGTATTAATGGCACAAAATAAAGTATTTGCCGTTGTGTGGTGAAGTGAGAAAACTAAAGCCCTTTTTGGCATGTATTAGTGGCAAAATTAACATATATTTGCCATTCTGCGGTGCAGTTATATGTTTTAAAGCCCTTTTTGGCATGTATTAGTTGCGCAAAAAATGTGTTTTCCGTTGTGTAGTGAAGTGAGAATATTACAGCCCTTATTAGGCATGTATTAGTGGCAAAAAAATATATTATTGGCCGTTCAGTGGTGCAGTTATATGTTCTAAAGCCCTTTTTGGCGTGTATTAGTGGTAAAAAATATATATATTATTTAACGTTCAGCGGTGCAGTTATATGTTCTAAAGCCTTTTGCGGCGTGTATAAGTGGAAAAAAGTAAGGGCCTATTTGCCGTTCAGTGGTGCAGTTATATGTTCTAAAGCAGGGGTGGCCAACCTGTGGCTCTTGAGCCACATGCGGCTCTTTGCTTCTTCAAGTGAGGCTCTAGCTGTGAAGCCAGGAAGCACTCTCCACCCCATGCTCAGATCTCTTTTCCTGATCGGGCACTGTTACTACTTTGCAGCTCCAGCTCACTCTTCACTATGTCCTAAAGCACACAGTGGGAGACACGCACTATGACCTGACATTGTGCTCATCAGGTCACAGTGGAGAGCGTGTCAGACCTGCAGAGTAGCACGTGCCCAAGCAGGAGCCCAGTGCCTGATCAGGAGAGAGAAGAGATTTTTTTTTAATTTATAGAACTGAGCATGGGGGTCTGATCTTAGCATGGGAAGTTCTGATCTGAGCATGGGGGGTTCCTGAACTGGACAATGGGGGTCTGATCTGAGCATGAGTGGGAAGATCGGAGCATGAGGGTTCAGATTTGAGCATGGGCAGATCTGATCATGGGGGTCTTGTTTGAGCATGGGTTGGTCAGGTCTGATCATGGGGGGTCAGATCTGAGAAGGGGGAGATCTGAGCATGGGGGGGAGATCTGACACTGGGAGTCTGATTTCTGTTGCCTGATCCGAGCATTGAGGGTCTTATTTTGGAGGTCTGATTTGGAGGTCTGATGACGTTTGGGGATCTTATTGTAGGTCAGATTAGGATTGGGGATCTGATTTAGGAGTCTGATCTGAGGTCTGATGAAAAATGTATATATTTTTTTCTCTGCTAATAAAAAATAAGAAAAAATATTTTTAGCAGACCTCAGATCGGATGAAAAATATTTATTTTATCTTATTTTTCTTTGTTAAAACCTAGGTGCATCTTGTAGCGCGAAAAATACAGTGACTCGTGTGTAATTGTATAGCTTGCGGCTCCTGGTAGTCATATGTTTTTGTTTTTTTTGGGCTCTATGTGTATGTAAGGTTGGCCACCCCTGTTCTAAAGCCTTCTTAGGCGGGTATTAGTGGATAATAAAAAGGGGCTTATTAGCCGTTGTGTGGGAAAGTGAGAAAATTACAGACTTTTTTGGGGTGTTTTAATTTCCTTTTTATTTAATGATTTGATCTAACAGTATGTCATACAGAGAAGTGCCAGGCCCTACACAGGGGAGTGGCAGAAGCCTAAATGTTTCTGGTGCAGGCACAGGTCACATCAGAGTAAGGGGGCATGGCAGCAGGAGTCGCAGCTCCCGGTGTCAGCTAGCCTGAGCTCCCGGTGTCAGCTAGCGGTCGTGTCTTGACCAGAAACCCAGCGATTCTTGAATATTTTACTCGGTCATCAACTTCGTTCCAAGTGATATAAGACACCCCCAGCCAAGAGTGGTTGGGTTCGTCAGACACAACCCTTAGTTGGCACTACTCGATGATGATGAAGCCGATCGCACTTGGGAGCCGGGTGCATATGGAGCTTCATCATCAGGAGAAGAGGGTGGCAGCTTGCCTGTGAGGCAGTGGCTGAGCCAGCAAGGTTTTAGCATGGCTAGGAGCCGGCAGGGTGGCAGCAGTGGGAGGTCGGAAGCCAAACGTGCCCGGGGTAGACCACCTGCTTTGCAGCAGCCTACCTGCCCAGGAAGTAGTTTGTGCAGGGGTTCACAGAGGCAGCGGCGGTAGCAGTCAGTCAGTGCAGACTGTTGGCGGGAAAATCACCTACTCGGCGGTGTGGCAGTTTTTTGTTAAGCCGCTGGAGGAGGTTAACATGGCCGTATGGAGAATATGTGGGCAGAAGGTAAAGCGTGGCCAGGGTGCCAATGTTGGCAACATAGCCCTGCGTCAAAATATGCAGTGTCACCATAAAGTGGCCTGGGAGAACCGTGATTCCGATGTGGTGGTCAAGTCTGCCGCAGCAACCGCTGCATCACCCAGTGGCACGCACCTGATTTCAGGCAGTCAAGGCTCCACCACCTCAGTTGAAAGGAGCTATCTGCCCTTCCCATCATCTGCTGGTCCTGATGCTCCTCCTCCTACTCCTCGTCAGTCATTCTGTCAGCAATCGATCACCGAAGCGATTGCCAAGAGACAACAGTATGCGTGCACTCATCCATAGGCGCAGAAGCTGAATGTTTTCCTGACCAAGTTGCTGGTGCTCCAGTCCCTTCCTTTCCCAATGGTGGACTCTGCACCTTTCAGAGAACTGATGGCTTATGCCAAGCCGAGGTGAAGAGTCTGAAGCTATCATTTGTTTGCCAAAAAGGCAGTACCAGCCCTGCACACGCATGTAGAACATTAGGTGGGCCAGTCCTTAAACCTGTCGGTGTCTGACAAAGTGCACGGTAGCGCAGACATGTGAAGCTGTAACTACGGTCAGAGACAATCCTTCGAATGTGGTTCCTGCACAGCCACCCCAGCAACTTGGCCAGGTGACGCCGCTTCTGCCTCCACGTTCTCACGCCGTTGGTCCTGCGACAATGACAATGTTCTGCAACAAAAACAAAGACAGGTGCTCTCTGCGGTCTTACTAACCCTCATACTGGTGTAAAATTAAGAGATTAGCCAACATATCCTACTTGGAGGACATGTCTGAGCCCGAGCACCGTGACAAGGTTTCTCAAGTAGCTCGGGCTATATCAGCCAGTCTTGGTGGGGCTCAGAGCTCTCTCCCTCCTCCTACTGTATGCATCGTCACATGCTGGAGGTCACTAGGAGATTGCTCTGAGTCGGACCCTGCGCTCCTGTAATTCGCCCACTGGCCCCTGGTATTGCCCATACGGCCCAGGTAGGTTTAAGGTTAGGTCCTGAGATACTTACGAAACCTTGGCGCGGTGCTCAGGCTCAGATATGTCCTCCAAGTAGGATATGTCGGATAATCTCTCAATTTTACACCAGTATGAGGGTTAGTAAGACCGCAGAGTGCACCTGTCTTTGTTTTTGTTATATTATTTTTACTGTTTATCACATCCACATATTTGCTATCCTGTGTAGGATGTCCAATGTGGTACTTGTGGTCCACTGAAGGCATCCTCCCTTGTATGCATTTTTGCTGGAGACCGCTGTGACAACTCCAGCCCCCCCTCTCAAACTACATAGTGACGTCTGTGCTTCCTGTTCCTCTCCAATGAGGTGTCACTATGCTAAAGAGGAGCAAACGTTCCCCTATGCAAAAGATCAAATTTTTTAGTATGGGTATAACTATAGCCATAGATCTTGCTATTGGGCCCAGAAGTTAGAGAACAATGTCAGATACAAGAACATTAACATAGTAACATAGTACATAAGACCGAAAAAAGACATTTGTCCATCCAGTTCGGCCTGTTATCCTGCAAGTTGATCCAGAGGAAGGCAAAAAAAACTGTGAGGTAGAAGCCAATTCTCCCCACTTTAGGGGAATAAAAAATTCCTTCCCGGCTCCAATAAGGCAATCAGAATGACTCCCTGGGTCAACGACCCCTCTCTAGTAGCTATAGCCTGTAATATTATTACACTCCAGAAATACATCCAGGCCCCTCTTGAATTCCTTTATTGTACTCACCATCACCACCTCCTCAGGCAGAAAGTTCCATAGTCTCACTGCTCTTACCGTAAAGAATCCTCTTCTATGTTTGTGTACAAACCTTCTTTCCTCCAGGCACAGAGGATGTCCCCTCGTCACAGTTACAGTCCTGGGGATAAATAGATGATGGGATAAATCTCTGTACTGACCCCTGATATATTTATACATAGTAATTAGATCTCCCCTCAGTCGTCTTTTTTCTAAAGTGAATAACCCTAATTTTGATAATCTTTCAGGGTACTGTAGTTGCACCATTCCAGTTATTACTTTAGTTGCCCTCCTCTGCACCCTGTCCAGCTCTGCTGTGTCTGCCTTGTTCACAGGAGCCCAGAACTGTACACAGTACTCCATGTGTGGTCTGAATGATTTGTAAAGTGGTATGACTATGTTCTCATCATGGGCATCTATGCCCCCTTTGATGCAACCCATTATCTTATTGGCCTTGGCAGCAGCTGCCTCACACTGGTTTTTGCAGCTTAGTTTGCTGTTTATAAAAATTCCTAGATCCTTTTCCATGTCAGTGTTACCAAGTGTTTTACCATTTAGTATGTACGGGTGACTTGCATTATTCCTTCCCATGTGCATAACTTTACATTTGTCAGTGTTAAACCTCATCTGCCACTTATCTGCCCAAGCCTCCAATCTATCCAGATCGCTCTGTAGTAGTATACTGTCCTCTTCAGTGTTAATTACTTTACACAGTTTAGTGTCATCTGCAAAAATTGATATTTTACTATGCAAGCCTTCTACAAGATCATTAATAAATATATTGAAGAGAATAGGGCCCAATACTGACCCCTGAGGTACTCCACTAGTGACAGTGACCCAATCTGAGTGTGTATCATTAATAACCACCCTCTGTTTTCTATCCCTCAGCCAGTTACTTACCCACATACAGACATTTTCTCCCAGTCCGAGCATTCTCATTTTATATACTAACCTTTTATGTAGTACAGTGTCAAATGCTTTGGACAAGTCCAGATACACGACATCCATTGATTCGCCGCTGTCAACTCTAGAACTTACCTCCTCATAGAAACTGATAAAATTAGTTTGGCATGACCGATCCCTTGTAAAGCCATGCTGATATGGCGTTATTTGCTTATTTCCGTTGAGATGCTCTAAGATAGCATCTCTCAGAAAACCTTCAAACAGTTTACCCACAACAGATGTTCAACTTACCCGCCTATAGTTTCCAGGCTCTGTTTTTGGACCCTTTTTGAATACTGGCACCACATTTGCTATGCGCCAATCGTGTGGGACATTCCCTGTCAGTATAGAGTCTGCAAATATCAGACATAAGGGTCTGGCTATGACATTACTTAATTCCCTTAGGATACGAGGGGTGTATGCCATCCGGTCCTGGCGATTTGTCTATTTTAATCTTTTTAAGTCGCTGTTGTACTTCTTCCTGGGTTAGACAGGACACTTTTAATGGGGAATTTATTTTTACATTCTGCATGTCATCTGACAGTTTATTTTCCTCAATGAATACATTGGAGAAAAAAATATTTAACAGCTTTGCTTTCTCCTCGTCGCTCTCTGCGACTTCCCCCTCATTACTCTTTAAAGGGCCGACACCTTCAGATTTATACTTTTTAACATTTATATAATTGTACCTGTTTGTGGGGAATAACAATAAGGTGGCTTTTTTCTACAATGTCGGCTTTCTGATTTTGTGTGCTATTATACATACCTTTCATATATTGCTACTTAATTTTCTTAAAATAGGTAGTGGAGACCCTATCTTATTTTGCTGTGGGGTCCTATGAATTATAGCTGTGCCCCTTAATTTTAGGACCAATTAGAGAGGTTTCTGGGCAACCCTAGTTCAGTGAAACTAAATTCTATTACAATCAATACAAAAATTGACTTTAATGTGTAATACACAGTACACATTTTATTACAATTAAAATTTGACATTTTATAATTGCTAGATGTGTTTGGTGTTGCAGCTAAACTACATTGAACTAAATGAGGACCACTTTTCAAAACCCTGGACAAACACTTTTGATTGATTCAAACATGGCCAAGGTCTTTAGACCCTCTTAAATTAACACAACGGTAAATATAAATGTAGTATCTTTTCGACCGTCTCAAATACTATATATGCAATATATTTACAGTAAGTGCCATTTATAACCCGCCATGCAAAATATAATTTATGTAAAAACAAGTTCACTGAGCACAAATTATTTGTTAATTTCATGAGTGAAAAAATGTTTTGACCAATTGAAATAACATGTTTTGCAATAATTTCAACAGTCATTTGGCACAGATGGCCTCAGTCATTATTGTTATTTGTCTCAGTCACCAGAAACAACAGCTGATTATAAAAATAAATATGTGACAACACTAGAGATGAGTGAATTAAAAAAATAAAATATTTGCAGATTCGCCGAATACATTACATCAAACTTACCGGGTCCATTTGCGCGCAAAGGGCCGGCCTCCTCCATCTTGCTTGAGGATCTCGGCCGAAATCACGTGTGGCACAAGATTAGGTAATCTCACGCCGCACGGGATTTCGGCAGAGATCTTCAAGCAAGATGGAGGCAGGCGGCCCTTTGCGCCCAAATGGAGGTTTGAATTTCAGGATTAATCGATGTGCTGACACAAAGCACAAGAAAATTTGACTTCTAGGCGAATCTAATAAATCCTGAAATTTAGATCGAATTCCACTTCGTGGGGTTCCATTGGCTCTTCTCTACCCACTTCAATGGCAAGACCCCTCTGCTTCTCAGCAGCTATGTGGGCAGACAGGTGCTTGGAAAACTCTTTCAGTCTGGTGTATGAGAAATTATATATCAGTGTTATGCTGTACAGATTCCATTGTTTTTGAGGAGCAAAGCAGTCTGTGTCGGATCCAGAGTTTCCTCCAAGGCGGTGCACTGCAGGATTTTTCTTTTAGAAAAGTTTTGCAATGCAGACCGTTGACGTACAGAGGTCAAGCTTCCGGGAGGATACCTCGAGCTCTAAAAATGACTGCTCCTTCATGCCGATGACCTACTTCTGGCGGTTAACACCCCATCGATTGCTGTTTGCATATCCTAGCAATAAATGATGTTCCCGTTCACTGACTGTAAACAGGGATATTGACAGACAAACGTATCAAACTCTGCCTCCATCTTTCTTGGTGCCACGTCTCCAGTCCCCTGACCAGCCAGATTCCCCGTAGTCCTGGCAACTGACAAATAACGTGGCCTCATCAAAGGGCCTGAGCAAACGGCAGGTGTCACGCATGAGCTGCCACTGGCTGACATCGAAGTTACACAGGGGCCTACTCCTGTCGACTTGGATCATCAAGAAATCATTTATGGCCTTTCGCTGTTCGTACATTCGGTCCAACTTATGGAGGGTGGAATTCCAATAGTTGGAAACGTTGCATATCAGCCTATGTTGGGGGATGCCGTTCTGCCACTGCAGATCAAGGAGGGTGTATGAGTGGCTGAAGTGCATGCAAAGTTTCCTGGCCATTTTTAGGATGTCTTGCTGATGGGAGGAAGACTTCAGGAACTGCTTGACAACCAGATTGAACACATATGACATGCAGGGCACATGGCTCAGCCCTCCTTGACGCAATGTTCTTCCCGTTGTTGGTCACCATGGTTCCGATTTTGAGTTGTCGCAGAGAAAGCCAGGATTCAATTTCTTGTTGAAGGACACGGAGCAGTTCCTCCCCTGTGTGACTCCGTTCATCCAGGCAAACCAGGTGCAGAACAGCATGAGAGTAATGAGAGGGGTCGCACAAGGCTTGCATACACTACATGCCTCCAACATAATTTTTGGATCTCTACATGAAAATAATGAATTTGCTGTGTACATTCATCCATACATTTTCCGAAAAAAAAGAAGGTGTCACATAAAGAATTTCACCACTAAGTACTTCAGTCCGTACCGCAAAAGGAGCTGTACATTCATCCATAAATTTTCAGAAAAGAAGCTAGTGTCACATAAAAAATGTCACCACAAAAAGAGCTTTGCCACATATAACTGCACCGCTGAACGCAAGTAGGTCCTTAATTGAGAGGTGTCACACATGGCTTGCATACACTAGATGCCTCCAACATAATTCTTGGCTCTCTACATGAAAATAATGTATTTGCTGTAAATTGCGAGAGGAGCATTGCTGGAGACATTGACTTCACAAGAGATACAGAGCAGCGGAGTTCAGCCACCTCTATTTGCTTCTCGCTATTTGCTGCTCCTGAATTTAAATTGGGACAACCAGCTTCAGCTTCCTCTGATGCGTATGCCTACGGAGTCCTTTTGTTATGGCTTTGCACAGGGAGCAAGATTGTTACGCACAATTCTGATGGAACTCCTGATCTTAAGAAACTGGACTTGGACTGCAAAACAGAAGTTCTCCTGTCATGTCTTGTGTGCTGTGGAAATCAAAAGCAGACGGAGCAGATAAAAACACATGAATGTTTTCAACTTAGTGAAGCTGCTTGAATAAATTGTGAATATATGGTAAAGGCAAAGTCTGCTGGTGTGTTGTCATCAGCATTTTCATTATGTTTACTGCAGGACCCACGATGGCATAATTCGGGCCATACCGCAATAGGAGGTGTATAATCACCCATCAATTTTCCCAAAGAAAACATGGTTGAAATAAAAATTTTCACCAAAAAAAGGATAATGGAATTCGGTTCATACAGAAGAAAGTCTACTATCACCCATCAGTTTTCTCAAAAAAGCCTGTTTCCCATAATATAACTGCACGGCTGAACGGCAATTAGGCCCACATTTTTTTCTATTTTTACACAAAAGGCTTTTCAACAGATAAGTGCAACAATGAAAGGCGAATATATTTGTATTTCGCCACTAATACACAGCAAACTGGGCTGTAAAATATCTCACTGCACCACTAAACGGCAATTAGGCCCAATTTTTTAAATATTTTTACACAAAAGGCTTTTCAACAAATAAGTGCAACAATGAAAGGCGAATATATTTGTATTTTGCCAGTAATACACGGCAAACTGGGCTGTAAAATATGTCATTGCACTGCTGAACGGCAGTTAGGCCCTAATTTTTTCTATTTTCACACAAAAGGCTTTTAAACAGAGAAGTGCAACGATGAATGGTGAATATATTAGTATTTCACAACTAATACACGGCAAATGGGCTGTAAAATAACTCACTGCACCGCTGAGAGGCAAATATATTTTTCCACTAATTGTCACGACCATGTTTATGGCCGTGACTCCTTGGGAGCCGCATACAGTTGCCCGCGGTTTGGGTTGTAGTGTCAACCGCAGCTGGAGGCATAATGTTGTTAGCCTCAAGTGCGGTTGCCGCGGACAACAGCTATGTGTGCGGTCCCCTTGGAGTTGTGTGCGTGTTTGTATGCACTTTTGTATGTCTGTGTGCACTCTGTTTTTGTTTGGTGCACAATGACATCTTTCCTTCACTGTGGCTGTCCGTGGCAACGTTTGGTTGTATTGTGTACATGTGGTGGCAGTGTCCCGGCCTTCGGGCTGACTCCCAGGACATGGTTGCCACCCATGTCATTGCCTGCGGCAACAGCCACGGTGTGTGCTTGGGTTTGACACTTTCCCTTTAAGTTGTGTTTTCTCTTCTGTGGTATTGGAAGGGTTAACTCCCTTTCTGTGTGTGTGAGTCACAGGGTGTGTCTGACTGTTGGGTGTGGCCTCTTGGCCCTATAAAGCCTCAGTTGTAGGCAGTAGTCAGAGAGGGTGCTTCAGCCATGCTTGCTGGAGACATCCTCCTGGTTACTTACCAACTGCCAGTGGGGGCCATCCTTCTGGTCATAGCAAATATAATTTTGTTTGGTGTATAGAAGATGTGTTTGGTTTTATGCTTGTTTATTGCACCTATGGTCCTGGGTTCCCCTGTGATGTGTGTTGTGTGCTGAGTCCTTGTGTTTGTGGATAGCAGTACTTCCACATGGGTTCCAGGCTTTGTGTCTGTGGCAGGTGAGTGTTATGTTTGTGGCAAGTGCCTGCCATTGCCATAGGTTGTACTTGTTCTCCCTTCTTTGCAGCTTGGCCAGTGAGACTCCTGTTCCTCCGTATCCAGAAGGAACAGGTTGTCTTACTCTGACTCCTAGTCCAGGGACCGGTCGGAGGGTTAGTTAGGGCTCCGAGGTTCCTGAGCACGGGTCCTCCTACCTTAAAGGTCGGCCCATGCAGCTAGGAGTTAGGGTCAGGTTAGGGACGCTATAGGAGGTGACCTGCTCCCTAATCCTGTTGTCCTGGTCAAGCAGCGACCATCTTCCGGCATCGCACGGCTGAGGGTTTTCCCCATCCTCAGCCGTGACACTAATACACGCATAAAAAAGGGCTTTAAAACAGATAACTGCACCGCTGAGCTGCAAATATATTTTACTTTTGCCACTAATACATGACAAAAAGGGCTGTAATTTTCGCACTTCGCCACACAATGGCTAATAAGTAGGGTTGAGCGAACCCGAACTGTAAAGTTCGGATTTGTACAGACCTTTTTACGATTTTTTGACCCCGGACCCGAACATTTCAGTAAAAGTTCGAGTTTGGTGTTCACCGATTTAATGGCGCGTGTCTACTAATGTGGCATGGCTGTGATTGGCCAGTGCAGCATGTGACATAGCCACTGTATAAGCTGAAGTCACGTAGCGCCGCACGTCACATCAGCTCTTACTAGTGTAGGGAGAGGATGCTGCAGCTGTGAGGGAGAGATTAGGAAACAATTCTGGTGTTCTTGGTGTTAAATCTGCAAACTACAGAGATTATTTTTGTGGGTGCTATGCTACATTTTTGTACCCCTGAGCCCAGTGCCACAGAGAAATAAGCTTTAATCAGTCTGTTTGAAAGCTGGGCGCCGGCAACCATTTTTGCAAGTGCAGTGCACTTGCAAGTGCATGTTTGCCAGGGACATTACTTTCATCCTGTTCTGGTAGCTCAGGGGGCGACATCTAGGCATTTTTTAAGGACACCTACACTGCATATGTGCCAGGGGAAGGGAAAATAATATAGGTAATCCGTCTGTGACTTCAGGGCCCCAGGGGGAAAACATAAAAAAAAAATTCTGTGAAGTACCCCTGTGCTGAATATCTGACAGGGAAAATCTATTCATTAAATCCATCTGTTAGATTCCAGGGGGACAAATTCCCTTTTTTTGGTGGTCAAGTACCCCTGCGACCTGAAGTGCATACCTGCCAGTAAATAGAATTCAATTACATTAGTCTGTCGCATATTTGTGTGATCTAAAGCGATTTTTTCTCTTTCTGACACCGGCACTACATATCTGAAAGTCAAATAAAACCAGTAAGGCCCCTTTCACACGGGCAAGTATTCCGCGCGGATGCGATGCGTGAGTTGAACGCATTGCACCCGCACTGAATACCGACCCATTCATTTCTATGGGGCTGTTCACATGGGCAGTGATTTTCACGCATCACTTATGTGTTGCGTGAAAATCGAAGCATGCTCTATATTCTGCGTTTTTTAAGTAACGCAGGCCCAATCGAAATGAATGGGGTTGCGTGAAAATCGCAAGCATACGCAAGCAAGTGCGGATGCGGTGTGATTTTTACGCACGGTTGCTAGGAGACGATCGGAATGGAGACCCGATCATTATTATTTTCCCTTATAACATGGTTATAAGGGAAAATAATAGCATTCTGAATACAGAATGCCTAGTAAAATAGCGCTGGAAGGGTTAAAAAATAAAATAAAAATTTAACTCACCTTAGGGCCCTTTCACACCTGCGTTATAGTCTTCCGGCATAGAGTTCCGTCGTCGGGGCTCTATGCCGGAAGAATACTGATCAGGATTTTCCTAATGCATTCTGAATGGACAGTCCGTCCTTCAGGATGCATCAGGATGTCTTCAGTTCCGGAACGGAACGTTTTTTGGCCGCAGCAAATAGCGCAGCATGCTGCGCTTTTTGCTCCGGCCAAAAATCCGGAACACTTGCCGCAAGGCCGGATCCGGAATGAATGCCCATTGAAAGGCATTGATCCGGATCCGGCCTTAAGCTAAACGTCATTTCGGCGCATTGCCGGATGCAACGTTTAGCTTTTTCTCAATGGTTACCATGGCTGCCGGGACGCTAAAGTCCTGGCAGCCATGGTAAACTGTAGTGGGGAGCGGGGAGCAGCATACTTACCATCCGTGCGGCTCCCGGGGCGCTCCAGAGTGTCATCCATGCTCCCAGGCGCATGGATGACGTGATCGCATGGATCACATGATCCATGCGCATGGGGCGCTCTGACGTCATTCTGGAGCGCCCCGGGAGCCGCACGGATGGTAAGTATGCTGCTCCCCCGCTCCCCACTACTACTATGGCACCCAGGACTTTAATAGCGTCCTGGCTGCCATAGTAACACTGAAAGCATTTTGAAGACGGATCCGTCTTCAAATGCTTTCAGTACACTTGCGTTTTTCCGGATCCGGCGTGTAATTCCGGCAAGTGGAGTACACGCCGGATCCGGACAACGCAAGTGTGAAAGAGGCCTTAGTCCACTTGTTCGCGCAGCCTGGCATCTCCTTCTGTCTTTATCTTAACTTTATGTAGCAACAAGGACCTTTGGTGACGTCACAGTCATCCCATGATCCATCACATGATCTTCTACCATGGTGATGGATCTTGTGATGACTGTGATGTCACCAAAGGTCCTTGTTGCTACACAAAGCAAAGATGAAGACAGAAGGAGATATGCGAACAAGTGGACTAAGGTGAGTTAATTTATTTATTTTTAACCCCTCCAACCCTATTTTACTATGCATTCTGTATTCAGAAAGCTATTATTTTCCCCTATAACCATGTTATAAGGGAAAATAATACAATCTACAGAATAACGATCCCAAGCCCGAACTTCTGTGAAGAAATTCAGGTTTGGGTACCAAACATGTGCGATTTTTCTCACGCGAGTGCAAAACGCATGACAATGTTTTGCACTCGCGTGGAAAAATCGCGGGTGTTCCCGCAACGCACCCGCACATGTTTCCGCAACGCCCGTGTGAAAGGGGCCTAAATACTGCTGTTATTGTCGGTTGACAAATTCCCATTTTTTGTGCTATAAAGTAAATTTTTTGGTCTGCGCTGCATTTCTGGCAGTCCAATAAAACCAGTAAATACTGCTGTTACAGTGTTGGTTGAAAAAAGCACACTTTTCGTGCTAGATAGTGCATTTGCGGCCTGCGATGCATTTCTAACAGTCTGCTAAAACCGTTAAATACTGCTGTTATATTGTTGTTTGAAAAAAACACCCTTTTTGTGCTGGATAGCGAGTTTGCGGCCTGTGCTGCATTTCTGACAGTCCAATAAAACCGTTAAATACTGCTGTTATATTGTTGTTTGAAAAAAAAATAACTTTTTGTGCTAGATAGTACAAAAAAACGTTAAATACTCCTGTTAAAGGGTTTCTATCACCTCGTTTGGACATAATTAGCTATCAGACACTAGTGATCCACTAGTGATCCACTAGTGTCTGCTCTACCAAACAATGCTATTATAATACCTTTGTGTGCAGCCGTTTGCCTAAAAAACAAACTTTTATTGATATGCTAATGAGCCTCTAGGTGCTATGGGGGGAGTCTTTTCAGCACCTAGAGGCTCGGTCTACTCACACAAAATGCCGCCCAGCACGTCAACAACTACTCACAACAGACCGATGAGTGGTTGGTGCCAGTGAGCCCTCAAGCCCGGCCTGGTGGTGTGCGATTATTGGCGAAATCTCGTAGCAGCTCTGGGCCTAGCCGGTTTGACGCACATCCCTTGCCTGGTGCATGTGCTGAATTTAATTTAATAACTTAAACCCACCCTCTCCACCCATTCAGATTTCAGCCATTGATCTCCCTTGGAAGTGGTATCCCTTTCTCAGGCTCCCTCTCCAGCATGGAACCCTGATTCTCCATTACCCAGGATCACCATGGTAGGCGCATAAAAGAACATTGAAAATTGATAGGGAAGTTATCCAATTGGATCGTGGACGTCACAGGGACGTGCAACATGGTGAAGCAGTATGTATGCACAAGCCTACATGTACTGACTGATAGGTCTGCCTCCTTCAACTTCTGGGTCTCCAAATTGGGCATATGGCCTGAGCTTGCCCTTTACGCCTTGGAGGTGCTGGCCTGCCCTGCAGCCAGTGTATTGTCTGAACGTTTGTTTAGCATGACAGGAGGGGGTTATTACAGACAAGTGCAGCCGTCTGTCCACAGTGGACAAGCTCACGTTCATCAAAATGAACCAGGCAGGGATTCCACAGGATTTGTCCGTACCTTGTGCAGAATAGACATGTATACCGGCCTCACCCAGCCATTGTTGTACTCCAGCACACTTTCTCTTTGTTTTATTTTTTATATTTCCCAATGTTTTAGGGTCTAACCAAATTTAAACAAAAAATAATATAATTTTTTTTATAAAAACAAAACAAAAAAACAGTATTGGCTACCTCCTCCTCCTCCACCGCTGCTTCCACCTTCACTGCCACATCCACCGCCTCCTCAACCTCCTACTCCATATGGACCTCCTCCTCCTAGCTCAAGATTATTATTTTTATGTATTTTATGTTATTTTAAGTCATTTCCACATTTGTTTGCAGAGCACTTGCCATGCTCTTAACCAGATTTTGCTGACATTTGCAGCCCTCTAGCCCTTTCCATGACTTTTTTAGAGCCATTTTAGTGCTCCAAAGTTCCAAACTTGTTTGCGAATTTCATCCAAACCGAACCCGAACCCGAACTTCCAGGTGTCCGCTCAACTCTACTAATAAGCCCCTACTAATACAAGCCAAAAAATGTTTTAGAACATATAACCGCACTACACCAAATAAAACATAGAAATATTGCCCTTTAATAACCCCTGTTAATGCCTGTATTAAACAGCACTTGTACCCTAATAAGAATGGTTTGATGGAATTAAAAAGCTGTATAATGGCAATTTGGGTGCCAAGTCAGTGCTGCAAGGTCTAATAGGAATGTTCCTATTACCCAGGCTGTCACCTCCCCAAATGAACCCTGTTCAACAGAAATTATGTGGATTGATTCCTCCTTATACTTTCCCTACAACTTCAATAATCTTTCCCTGCATTTGTAAATCTTTATTTATTTTTTTTACAATTATGTTTTTTCTATCACTGTCCCTAGTGCCTGCAGGATTTAAGATGGCTACCGTATTTATAGGGCTGTGACATCACAGTGCTGGCTGGCTGCTGTTTGGCTGCATGCATGTCAGTATGGGCAATCCCGCCTTCCTAGAGTTCCTTTCTCCATGTTGTCACATGTGCAGCAGCCATTTTAGGAAGAATTATATTAGTTACAACAAAGCGCGAGAAAATTCGCATTCGGTGCAAATCAAATTTTTCCTGAAATTTGTAGAGAATACCACTTCGTCACCTTCGATTTACTCATCTCTAGACACCACTCTATATTAATGCAGTGCCACGTGCTAAGGTGAAGTACAGGAAAAGATGCATCCTCAGTGGCTTAGTATGATGGTAACCTAATATTACATTTACCTGTATGTATATGCTTTTTTTGCATTGAGATCTTTAGTCTAGGTCTACTTTTGAAAAACATTTTACATCAAACTTATATACATAAAAAGTATGGATGCTATACAGTATATCACAAGAACCCAAAAATACATTGTATAGCGTTTTCTTTTAGACACTTAAGGAGCAGCAGAGAAAGATAAGTGAACTCTTCACTGAACATCCTAATGATGATATGGTAGATAAGCAGAGGTAATAAATGCACAATTTCCTTTAGATAAATATTCTCCCTTCATTGACTCCAGATGTTATATCATAATTATGTAGTGGGTACAATGATCAATTAAGTAGACATTATAGACACATCTATCTGATTCACTCCATGTTAATGGACTAGTGCTGTAGGCTGCATAGAAAAGTATGTACTAAAATGCTTAGTTTACGGAGTATAAAACATCATCTTAGGGGTATCCCACAAATGTAAAACTTTTTTTTACTCACATATCTGGAGGACTTTCTTCCTTTTCTATAGGTGGCCAACATTAAAAAATTATGTAGAGGGTACAATGCTCAATTAAGTAGACATTATAGACACATCTATCTAGACTAATATTATGAACCTGTATAGCAATCTATATGGCAGTCATTTTTCATAATAACGACTACTTGGCTATTAGACAAGTAATATCTTTTGCGTTGTTTTGTATGGTATGTCCCCTGAGGAACCTGAAATCAACTAGGAAAAACGCGTAGGAACGGTCAGGACAGTCTCTTGGACACTTGACTCTGATATTTGTTGTATCACGATTTATTCCACTGTATGTCATTGGGTGGTTTCCTGTCACCCCACTTGGGGCATTGTATATGTTTTTTTATTTTTTGGTACTTCTATTAGTCTAGGTCCAAATATAGGGCCATCATTCCACTTTGCTGGAATATTTCCCTGTGTAAGGGTCATCCTAGGGTCATCAGGAGGCACGAGACACGGGATCACCCCTATCGGGGCGGCAATTCCGTTTGCAGGTAGGGCGACAACAATAGGGCCAGAATCAGGGATATTGCCCCCAAGGCCTATGAAACGTTTGTCTGCCTACCTGCAACTATAGGCCATCGGAATATCTATTTCGTATTTAGGTTTTTGATTTCTTTTTAAATTATATTTTCTTTTGTAATAATGGTTTATTGGCTTTTGCTATTGAATTATTTAAAGTTATGTTTTAGAAAAGTGGTGCTCCTGTGAATTCAACATTAGATAATCAAGCAGGGGATTCTTCCAGGATCCTTTGCACTTAGCTCTTCTTCACCTCTTCCCCCTGCATAGAAAACAGTCCATCACTTATAATACCAGAAATGTATATGTCCTTTTCTGCTGTCTACAGGAAGATATAACTATATACCTGTGTACATATACAAAGAAAGTCCAGCTCACCCACAATCCAAGAACACCTGCGTGCACGGAAAATGGCTGGTGAGCCTCTGTAGCGTTAATACTTGAAAGCAAGGAATTCCAGCACTTACGTTTTTGGAAGCTAAAATTTCGTCTTTTATTCAGGCAGTAGACAAATTGTGGAGAATTATATAATGTTATCTGGTGTGAAAGTAATGGACCTCAGCAGCGGTCCCCTTAAGGGAGTAGGTTCGATCTCCTAAGCAAGTTACAAACAGAAAGTGCGGGAACCGCGCTCTACCAAACAGTTAATGTCAGTTCTTGAACCTTGCAACCATAGAGGACCGAACGTCCACTTCAGCTCGCTGAGGCGTTATTCGCAGAAAATTAATGTTCATACGAAAAGGTGTATAAACCGCCTCCTACTGGTCCACAGATCTCATGAAGGTTCACCAACCATGGAATCCAAAACACCGGACACGAATACCTTCAAGAAGGAATAGAACAGATGGTGCAATACCCTCAGGATCTTTAAAGGTAAGAGGTTTATTGTACTTACAATTATCACATTCCAAACTTGCACATAGAAATGCCCGACCCGGGTTTCGCTATTTTCTTCTTCAGGGGCTGCGATGCACTCACCGCTGCAAACACGAGTAAAATGTCTTCTACCCCGGAACTGAAACGGACTTCCGTTCTCAGATTGCTTATCACCTCCCTTCTGTTTCCTGTCCCAGCGGCTCCGAATCACTCTGTACTCCGGCCGGCCGGCAGTGACATCCCAGTCGGCTGTGCTCCGCTAAAGTTGTGGAGCACAGCCGACTGGGATGTCACTGCCGGCCGGCCGGAGTACAGAGTGATTCGGAGCCGCTGGGACAGGAAACAGAAGGGAGGTGATAAGCAATCTGAGAACGGAAGTCCGTTTCAGTTCCGGGGTAGAAGACATTTTACTCATGTTTGCAGCGGTGAGTGCATCTCAGCCCCTGAAGAAGCGAATAGCGAAACCCGGGTCGGGCATTTCTATGTGCAAGTTTGGAATGTGATAATTGTAAGTACAAAAAACCTCTTACCTTTAAAGATCCTGAGGGTATTGCACCATCTGTTCTATTCCTTCTTGAAGGTATTCGTGTCCGGTGTTTTGGATTCCATGGTTGGTGAACCTTCATGAGATCTGTGGACCAGTAGGAGGCGGTTTATACACCTTTTCGTATGAACATTAATTTTCTGCGAATAACGCCTCTGCGAGCTGAAGTGGACGTTCGGTCCTCTATGGTTGCAAGGTTCAAGAACTGACATTAACTGTTTGGTAGAGCGCGGTTCCCGCACTTTCTGTAAGTAGACAAATTGTACAGGACATCCACCCAAAAACCAAAAACGTAAGTGCTGGAATTCCTTGCTTTCAAGTATTATAACTATATACCTCAATGAATTTGGAAGTAGGGATGAATGACTGAAAGGTGTCTGGACCATTTCACCTGCTTCTCGATGAGATCACTATGCTAGCAGGAAGGGGACAAGGAAGCTACAGAGCATGTTAGTCAACTACTCAATGCAGGAGAAGGTGTACCAGAAGTATAATGTCAACGTTTCTAATGTGACAGGTGTTAGAAGATCCAAAAGACTGGCTGCACGTGATGTGATCTAACAGCCTCTTTGGTTTTACTGGTTTCAGTCTGGTTGCTGGTAATGATCACACCCCTTGTATCAGGTGTAGCTTAGTGGTCATTCCAACTCCCTTATTTAGCATGGCTTTACCCATCATGCTATGTGGTTGATAGCATAAGTTTGGTATTGGAACTGCTGGTGTGTGGTCCTCTTCTGAGTTCCTGCTCATCAATTTAAGTGTTACTTCCCTTTTTATATTTTGTTGTTTTCCCTCTGTCTTTTGTTACTAGGCCTCAGGGAGACACTTGTTCTTTCATATTGGAAGGAACAGGCCGTCTCAAGCCCAGACACTACTCCAAGGCAATTCAGGATTTCCAGCATCTCGGGGTCCTGTGTATGAACATTCCTACCCTCAAGGTCTGTTCATACGGATAGGAGTCAGGGCTAGGATTAGGGTTTCCATAAGTGGTGTCCGATTTCCTTTCCCTAGCTTTGAGGCTTAGTTCCTTTTCCCTCCTGTTGTCGAAGTGGTGTTTCCCTCCCACATGACTACGTGACATATAAACAGCAAAGCAAAGCAAAATGTAATGTAGATTAAAAAAACTTACAATATTTTTATTGCATGTGCATTGCAATAATAGAAAACTTAGATTGTGAGCCCCTGTAAAATGCTGTGGAATATGACAGTGCTAAATTAGTGCATAAAGTAAAATAAATACATTTTAAATGCCCTAGTTATAGTATAATATAATCCATTTTGTGGGATGACCCCTCTAAGTAACCCTATACAAAAATACAGTCCAAGATTCCAGTATAGACGTACTGTACATGTCAGGCAAAATATGAAACGCTTAATACTTCACACATTTCCTATGCCAGGGATGGCCAACCTGTGGCTCTCCAGCATGCCTACAGCTATCCTATCAGCCTACAGCAGGGAATGGTGGAAATTGTAGTTTTACAACAGCTGGAGAGCCGCAGGTTGGCCATCCCTGCCCTAGGCATTCTATATCTGGATCAACTTGCGGGATAACAGGCCGAACTGGATGGACAAATGTCTTTTTTCGGCCTTATGTACTATGTTACTATGTTACTATGTTACTATACAGGTCCTTCTAAAAAAATTAGCATATTGTGATAAAGTTCATTATTTTCTGTAATGTACTGATAAACATTAGACTTTCATATATTTTAGATTCATTACACACCAACTGAAGTAGTTCAAGCCTTTATTGTTTTAATATTGATGATTTTGGCATACAGCTCATGAAAACCCAAATTTCCTATCTCAAAAAATTAGCATATTTCATCCGACCAATAAAAGAAAAGTGTTTTTAATACAAAAAAAGTCAACCTTCAAATAATTATGTTCAGTTATGCACTCAATACTTGGTCGGGAACCCTTTACAGAAATGACTGCTTCAATGCGGCATGGCATGGAGGCAATCAGCCTGTGGCACTGCTGAGGTGTTATGGAGGCCCAGGATGCTTCGATAGCGGCCTTAAGCTCATCCAGAGTGTTGGGTCTTGCGTCTCTCAACTTTCTCTTCCCAATATCCCACAGATTCTCTATGGGGTTCAGGTCAGGAGAGTTGGCAGGCCAATTGAGCACAGTAATACCATGGTCAGTAAACCATTTACCAGTGGTTTTGGCACTGTGAGCAGGTGCCAGGTCGTGCTGAAAAATGAAATCTTCATCTCCATAAAGCTTTTCAGCAGATGGAAGCATGAAGTGCTCCAAAATCTCCTGATAGCTAGCTGCATTGACCCTGCCCTTGATAAAAACACAGTGGACCAACACCAGCAGCTGACATGGCACCCCAGACCATCACTGACTGTGGGTACTTGACACTGGACTTCAGGCATTTTGGCATTTCCCTCTCCCCAGTCTTCCTCCAGATTCTGGCACCTTGATTTCCGAATGACATGCAACAGTCCAGTGCTGCTTCTCTGTAGCCCAGGTCAGGCGCTTCTGCCGCTGTTTTTGGTTCAAAAGTGTCTTGACCTGGGGAATGCGGCACCTGTAGCCCATTTCCTGCACACGCCTGTACACGGTGGCTCTGGATGTTTCTACTCCAGACTCAGTCCACTGCTTCCGCAGGTCCCCCAAGGTCTGGAATCGGTCCTTCTCCACAATCTTCCTCAGGGTCCGGTCAACTCTTCTCGTTGTGCAGCGTTTTCTGCCACACTTTTTCCTTCCCACAGACTTCCCACTGAGGTGCCTTGATACAGCACTCTGGGAACAGCCTATTTGTTCAGAAATTTCTTTCTGTGTCTTACCCTCTTGCTTGAGGGTGTCAATGATGGCCTTCTGGACAGCAGTCAGGTCGGCAGTCTTACCCATGATTGCAGTTTTGAGTAATGAACCAGTCTGGGAGTTTTTAAAAGCCTCAGGAATCTTTTGCAGGTGTTTAGAGTTAATTAGTTGATTCAGATGATTAGGTTAATAGCTCGTTTAGAGAACCTTTTCATGATATGCTAATTTTTTGAGATAGGAATTTTGGGTTTTCATGAGCTGTATGCCAAAATCATCAATATTAAAACAATAAAAGGCTTGAACTACTTCAGTTGGTGTGTAATGAATCTAAAATATATGAAAGTCTAATGTTTATCAGTACATTACAGAAAATAATGAACTTTATCACAATATGCTATTTTTTTTAGAAGGACCTGTATAATGCCAAAAGGCAAAGTATAAAATACTCCTTTCCAGATTCAATGTACCATTTGTTGCAACAAGTGAGGACATTTGCATTTCTTCAGTGCATGAACAATCGTCAAACTATGGAGTGCTCTTGTTTGACGAAGGCAATTAAGTGCAATTCAAAATGCCATTCTAGCCTTTCTTTTTGCAACAGGTGAGGACAATACTGGTCTCTTTCCTTTGTTTTTCAGTAAGAAAGTTCTGTTCTTTCTCTATTTTGTAACAAGGAGTATAGTTTATTTTGCATTTCATATATATAAAAGACTGAAATAGCACAGACATTTCATTATTTGCCTAACTACATTTCATGCATTGCTTGTAACATATATACTTCTTACAAACCTTATAAATTATATGGATTATATGTGAAGCATAACCTAAAATAAGTAGTCACAATGAAGAGTGAATGACTAATTTGGCTTTCTTTATTAAAATATAAAATTCATGCAAGAGCAGGCAATATGTTATAGAGAAGGCGAGGCTGAGCAGATTCATGCACATATTTGTGGGAAAATATCCAGTATAACTAGTAATTTATTCATTTAAACATCTGCTCATTCTTGGTTTAGGTGCCCAATGGGTAGTCCTACTCAGTGACTGACAGCTATCTCTGTAGTCACACTCAAACTCAGTCACTAAGTTGGACCAATCACTGAATTCCTAAGCCCAGGAGGCCTAAGCAGAGGTTAGTGTAAATGTATACATTCCAAGTTTCAATGATTCTATTCCCATACAACTATATATTATTCTGCTCAGCTAGTCCTGTTCTACAAAACGGTGCCTGCATATTGGTCCACATTTTCAGTTTGACTGCTGGGGAAGAAGACACAGAAGCTTCTATGGGGACCAGCAGTTGATGGTGTCTAACTCAACTGAAAAGCATTGGTGATGCACAGTTAACCCCTTAAGGACCTCCGCAATATATGTACGGCCGAAGTCCGGTCCCTAAACATGGTGCCCGCTCGCACGTGCAGCGGGCGCCAAAGCCCCAGGGTTTCTGCTATTTCAAATAGCAGAGACCCGCGGCACATGTATGCGATCAGCCATAAGGCTGATTGCATACATTTTACCCTTCAGATGCCATGGTCAAAGGTGACCACAGCATTTTTGCAGTCCGGAAGCGGAAGTCGCGCGTTTCTGTTCCGGTAACAGCGTTCCCCGACTAAGATCGGGAAACCTATTACATCGCTGAAATTTCCTGAAGCTTCAAGCAGGCTTCAGTGTCTATTTAAGGAATATACCAATACAGGCCAGTAGGAGGCAGCATTGTATTGTTATATTGTAAATGAAGTGTTTAATGATGGCTATATAGCCATCAAGGAAAACAATGGGTAATCTAACGATTGCCAGTTATTGTCACCCAAGGTGACTTAATTTTTTTTTTTAAAAAGGAAAAAAACATTTTTACAAATATAAAATAAAATAAAAAAACATAAAAGTTCAAATCACCCCCCTTTCCTTAAAATAAAAATACTTAACCAATAAAAAAATAAACATCATGGGCATCACTGTGTGCGAAAATGCCCATACATTTAAAATATAACAATATTAATGGCATACGGCAAATGGTGTAACGGAAAAAAAAAATACAGCCAATTTGCCATTTTTTTCACTTCAACTACCCAATAATAGTTTTTTTTAAAAGTGATTAAAAAGTCACACACACTTCAAATTGGTATCACTGAAAAGAACAGATTGTCCCACACAACATGACCCCTTACACAGCCCTGTACACATAACAACAAAAAAGTTATAGGGGTCAGAATATGGTTATAAAATATATTTTTTCCTCAAAGGTTTTAAATTTTTTTCAGTATTAAAACGCAAGAAAAATTACACAAGTGTGGTATAGTTGTAACTGTACTGACCTGGAGAATGAAGATAACAGGTCAATTTTACCACATATTGAACAGTGTAAAAAAAATAAAAATCTTTATCAGAATGGCTTTTTTTCACAATTCTACCCCATTTGGATTTTTTTTCCCGCTTCCTAGTACATGGTATGCAACTGTAAATGCTGCCATTAGAAAGTACAACTTGTCCCGCAAAAAATAAGCCCTCATAACGCTATATGAATGGAAAAATAAAAAAGGTACAACTATGGGAAGGCGGGGAGTGAAAAATAAAAATGCAAAAAAGGAAAATCTCAGGGTCCTTAAAGGGTTAAAGCCAATACTGGAAGGCGAAGCAGAAGGAAAGCTATGCGTTCAAGAAATAGAGGAAGACAGTGAGGTCAGAGTAGAGTCCAGAAGAACCATAGTTGTTGATGATGGTTTTTGCAAAGTGGGACACCATTCCAATTTTCACAGTGGGGCTGCATGGTTATTCATCCTGCCCTTGAAACTACTTCATATTATACTAGCTGAAGGACCCGGCTTTGCACAGGTATATTTAATCTATTTCATTTAATGTTTGTGTGTGTCGTTATATTGACAGTATCCACTATATCCACTATAACAGTGACATCCACAGCAGCCCACCCCCTTAATTTTGACCTTTACAGAAGCCTTCCCCTTTAACAGTAAGTTCCACAGCACCCCACCCCCTTGACAGTGACCTCCATAGGGGCCCACCCCCTTAACAGTGACCGTTATAGCACCCGCCCCTTAACACTGACCATAGGTTACAGTCCCCTTAACTGACCTCCACCATTCCTGGCTCCCTCTTAACAGTGACCTCCACTATACCCTGCCACTTTAACAGTGACCTTCACAGATCTCCGTTCCCTTAAAATGTGACTTACAGAACACCCCATCCCCTTAACAGTGATCTCTACAGCACTCCGCCCCTTAACACTGACCTCCATAGCGGACCGTCCCCTTAACTGTGACCGCCAACGTTCCTAGCCCCCCTAACAGGGACTTTCACAGTGCCCGTCCCTTTAACAATGACCTCCACAGCATCCCGCCCCCTTAACAGTGACCTCCACAGCAGCCGCTCCTTTATTAGTGACCTCCACAGTACCCTATATCCCTAACAGTGATTTCCACAACACCTCACCCCTTAACAAAGACCTCCACAGCAGCCTGCCCCTAGGGTGGCCAGAGGTCTGGTTTTAGGCCGGACAGTCCGGCACAGAGCCTGGACGGACACAGGAATGTCCTTTTGAACAGCTTGCTCTCAGACAGCAGCACTGTGCTTTCTGAGCGGAAGCTGCAGGGAGAAAGTCACCATTCCTCCCAACCCTGCAGCTGACAGATGTTAATTTTTACCTTCATTTTTTCAATCCCTGTCGGCTGCAGAGTGGAAGGAAGCATGGCCTAACCGGATCAGGGGCATGACTTAGCTGGACCTGGGGGCAGAGTTTTTAAGTCTGTCTTTTGAGGGTGGCCTGAATGACCACCCTACCTGCCCCTTGAACTGTGACCTCCACAGCACTGTTCTCCCTTAACAGTGTCATCCACAGCACCCTGCCCCTTTAAAGCTTACCTGCAGCAGTGAAGAAAAATGGCTGGGTTGTTATGGAAACCTGGTGTAAAACTGTGTGTATATGGAGACCAAGGACCTGCGAGATTCTATTGGCTGATAAGGGACATGTGACTGTGTGTATGGCAGTTGGGATATGAAGATACAGACTTTTTAGGCTTCTGTTGGCTAATGTAGGTCATGTAATGTTCCATATTTGCATTTTTGGGTAATATCTCAGGAACGGTACATGCTAGAGAGCCGAGACCCGGTCTAAAACCTTCTCAGACACCTGATGTACCTGTGTGCCAAATTTCGCTATTGTAAATGAGACGGAGCATGTTCCTTTAGCAGACATACATACACACACACACACATACACTCAACTTTATATATTAGATATGTGCTGAAATGCATAGAATATATACAATCTGGCTGGTAAAATGGAGGCCAAGCTTCAAGCTGTATGTATTTGGCAAATTGGTTACCATCTGATTCTGTTGACTGTTGTACATTTTCAATACAGAAAACAGTACTTCCCTTTTGCCACCCTACAACATCCTTGTTCCAACACATTTCGCACAACTCTACGAAAACTTCCTAATACCACGCTTGTTGTTCAGAACATAATATATGTTATCACCAACTACTGAAGCACTGGTTCCCTCCTAAATCCAGATTCTCCACATATGGGCATTACAGGGGGCATTTACTAATTGAAATTATTTTCATTCATTTTCATCTACATTGTTCAGTACAGTCCTCTGTCTTAAAGGGGTTGTCCGGGTTCAGCGCTGAACCCGGACATACCCATAATTTCACCCCGGCAGCCCCCCCTGACTTGAGCATCGGAGCAGTTCATGCTCCGATGCTCTCCTTTGCCCTGCTCTAAATCGCACAGGGCAAAGGCTCTTTTGTTTACTATCACACACTGCCGGGCGGAAGCAGTGTGTTCGGTGACGTCACCGGCTCTGATGGGCGGACTTTAGCGCTGCCCTAGCCGTTTTACTGGCTAGGGCAGTGCTAAGGCCTGCCCATCAGTGCCGGTGACATCACCGGGCTTCCTGGCAGCCCCATGGAGAGCCCGGTATGTCACTGGATCTCCAAAAAATTCCTTTGCCCTGCACGATGAACTGCTCCGATGCTCAAGTCAGGGGGGCTGCCTGGGTGAAAATGGAGATATGTCCAGGTTCAGCTCTGAACCCAGACAACCCCTTTAATGTAATGGGTCTCGAGGGAGTCGACAGTTTAGACCAGGCATCCTCAAACTGCGGCCCTCCAGCTGTTGTAAAAATACAACTCCCACAATGCCCTGCTGTAGGCTGATACCTGTAGGCTGTTCGGGCATGCTGGGAGTTGTAGTTTTGCAATAGCTGGAGGGCCGCAGTTTGAGGATGTCTGGTTTAGACTAATGTTGGGAACAGTCAGTACAACGAATGAAAGCAGGCAACAGATCACCTATGAGACTATTAGATGTGAATGGCTTTTAAGGCTTTATGTTTTATTCCAGTTGACTTTCACTGTTATTTTAATAATTTAATTTATGCAAAAACTTCCCCCCACCCCTTATGTCAAAGAAAATGTCCCTACTACAAAGTGTATTGCAATGTATCTTTAAAGGATTCACACTAATATATCAAGCTTGTTATTAATGAGTGTTATTAATGAGGACATATAAAAGTGATAAAAATAAGCGTTTTGGGAAATAAACACAATGTCTCACTTTATGGTGGAATTTCCTAACTTTATAAGATATTTAAATGTTTTTCAGCATTTAGTTTTTATTTGGAAGTTACAATACAGTGTTATCAGTAATCGATATGAATAAAGCAAATCACCATCCGTATCATAGGTAACATAGTATGTCAAACCACTTCATTTCAATGGCATTCAATTTTTTGTTGAGTGTTTTTAGTGCAATAGGTTTTCACATTGGTTTTGCACAGAATAGATGATTTATTACATTGTCCTGAGGAAAGAATATATTAATACAAGGTAGAAAGCTGAAACCTTAAGAATTCTGCACATTTAGAGATTTCATATAAAGTATAAACATTTTTCTGCTTGCATTGCTCGAAAACAAGCACGTGGTAAATATACAGCAACAATAAAATTAAAATAAAATCATCCAGATTAATACAATTAATTTTAAAAGTATTTCATTGGTTTCATTGGATTTGTCTTGCACAAATCAATTAAAATGTAATCTGCCATTTTATATATCAGAATCCAACCAGAACACAAAGCTACAGCACACTGAAAATATGAACATGAAGTTTGTAGCAAATATATGTTGATCAAAATCATTTGTTCCCAACTACCATGGCAAGGTGACTTCTTTCAGACCAGCATCAGTGGCAGTGCTTGCACACTATAAGAAAAAGCTTCAGTCTCTCTCATGGCTGGAGCAACATGACGGCACATAGGCCGGCACATTTTCCCACAGTGTTCAAGTACGGCCACCACTGCTATATTGCTGTATAATGTAATTCAAAGGGAAAGGAAAGAATACTGAGATAGGAGCCGCACGTCTTAAAAAAGTATCAAATTTATTATAGCAACAGGCACGACAAAAAATTAATTAAAATCATTGTATACAATAAATCAAGGCCACGTGAACCAACCATACGCACATGCCACCCTGACTCACCACAAAGCCATAAACATGCCCCCACATAAATGAATATGTAACAATTTAAAGTGCATGAAGTCCATCAACAAGAAATTAGAAAAATCATAATACTTATCATTGAGGGTAGCATAGGGGGGTTAGCGTGGTGGTCAGGAAAAACGCCCAACGCGTATCACCAGGCTCTGCTGGCTTCCTCAGGGGTGCCTGGCGATACGGGTTGGGCGTTTTTCCTGACCACCACGCATACCCCCACTATGCTACCCTCAATGATAACTATTACTATTTTTCTAATTTCTTGTTTATGGACTTCATGCACTTTAAATTGTTACATATTCATTTATGTGGGGGCATGTTTATGGCTTTGTAGTGAGTCAGGGTGGCATGTGCGTATGGTTGGTTCACATGGCCTTGATTTATTGTATACAATGATTTTAATTCATTTTTTGTCGTGTCTGTTGCTATAATAAATTATAGATACTTTTTTAGATGTGCGGCTCCTATCTCGGTATTCTTTCCTTTCCCTTTGAATTACATTGTGTATTATATACCGTGTGCCGGCACTCTTACCTTATGCCGATGTGCCCCCATTTTTTGTATTAAATATTGCTGTATAATGTCATGGGAAGCCAGCAAAGGAGACAATATTGACAACAACAATACTTTAGTAAGTGTAACAAATGCCAAGTGAGACGACCCTTTTAATTTATTAGATAGAGATAGACTGAGATATCAGTTCATCTAATGATCTGTTTCAGTCTTTAGGATGTCAGTACAGAACATGTGCTATGGATGTAGCCTTACTGGAACACAATACAACTGTGTTCAACAGACCGATAGGGAGCTATCCGGCAATGCTTAGTATTAATATGTTCAAAATGCTAAAACAGATCTGTCTTGTCTCTGCTGGTCACCTAATACTCCTGTCCTAACATTACTTTTGGATAAGACATTGGCTTGTAGGGCAATATGGAAGTTTATCACCTTTCATGCAAGCTTGTTTTATAAAGAAGTAGTTGCATTTTGATATCATTTTCTTAATCAAAAAAGTGTTGCTAAAATTCTCCCTGCCCTCCTGCTTATTGTTTCTAATGAGATTCAGTATTTCAGTGAGGTTTAAAGAAGAATTCTGGTTTTGCAGCTTTCAGAATGAATTGACATTAAACAATGTTACCACTTACTAATAGTGATTGTTTATCTGTAATGCCCCGTTTTCCTGCACTCCATTGCAGTCAAGTAACATTTTCTGTTGTGTTAGTTACCTGTCCCATTGACATGTCTACTCTGAGGTGTGTTAAGGCTTGTTGTAGGGCTTTGCCCTGTAGACACATCATCAGTGACCTTGCCTCATAGGTCAGTTCTGCTCAGTCTCCTAAACCCTGTGTTGTTGTTTTTTTTGCAGGGCCACAGAACAGACATACGGATGCGGACAGTATAAACTAAGGTTATATGCATGATGCTTTAGAATGTAATATTACAAAACAGTATTTGTATCCTTGTAATCATAATGCGCTGCACAATATAGTGAACATTTTATTTATGGTGATTGGTAAATTATGCAATTTTTTCCCTTCGTTTAAGTAATATACTATTTATTTAGTTCATGCCTGTGAATAAAATAGATTTTTAAGCACAAAACAAATCCTAAAAAACTGGTCTGTAGTGTAATGGCAACTCTTTTGCTTGCCATACAGAAGGGCTGGGTTCAAATCCTGACAAAGACCTGTTAAGTAATTTCTTTAGTAAAAGTCTTTTTGCTAGAAGAGGGCCTTTCTCACTTTTCACAGTGGTCAATGTTTAGGAGCTAAAAGTGAGATTAAAAATGGATTATGGCTCATTTACTATGCTCAATATGTACTCTAAACGTCATCTTCTAATTTATATAACTCAGTAAGGTTCATAACTCAGTAAGGTTCACTGGTGGTGTTATTTATTTTTTCGTATAACCGAAAAACCCCTTTAAAACTATATGAAACAGAGAAAGTAATTCCAGAGAAGAATAAAGTGATAAACAGTAAATTACAGGGAAATAGCAACTTGGATTTGGTTTTCTTTCAGCAAAACATGTTTTGCTTTTGTTTTGGTTCCATTCTAATTAGAAAATGTAAATTACAGGAAAAATTAAATCAACGATGTAATGTTACATTTTCTTTCTATATGTACATAGTTAATTACATACTTTATAATGGCAAGAAAGCCAACGGTAGATGATATTTTTTGTCATTCAAAATCCCTGTCACAGTTACATTTTCAAATTTATTACAGACATTGATAGCCTATCGCTAGGATTTGTCCCTCTCCTGCTTCCAGAACACACCCCCAAAGTGAAGGAGAGCACACAGCAGAAGCGCGGGCACCCTCCATTCACTGCTATAGGAGTTCCGAAAATATCCGAACACTGGCTCGGCTATTTATGGCAGTCCAATAGCAGTGAATGGAGAGGTGGCCGTGCATGTGCGGTGCACTCTCTATCCACTTCGTTGGGACTTCTGAAAAGAGCCAAGTTGGCTCACTCAACTATTTTCTGACCTCCCATAGAAATGAATGGAGAGAATACATGCATGCGTAGTATGCTTTTCTTCACTTTATTGATCCTTTCTGGAGATAGGAGCTTGTCCCAAAGGTAGGACCTGCACCTATCTGACATTGGTGGCATATTCCAGCGATATGCCACCAATGTATAAGATAGGTATAACCCTTTAATGTTACTATTAAGTATTAGTTAGGAATGAGAGAATTGACTTTGAACACTTCATCCGAAGTCGATTCGCATAAAAATTCATTTTAATACTGTACAGAGCGGGCGTTCCATACAGTATTAGAATGTATTAGCTCCGGTGAGCCAAAGTTATTACTTTGCGAAATTTCACGAGACTTCATGTAATAACTTCGGAAATTAATTTCTACTCTAAAAAACCTTTGTATCGAACTTGTCCCAAAGGTAGTACCTGCACCTATCTGAGATTACTGACATATCTGACAACGCCCGTTGCGTACAGTATTAAAACAAAATTATGCTAATCGAATTCAGATGAAGCATCCAAAGTCGATTTGCTCATCCACAGTATTAGTGTGTGAATAAAAGAAATCAATGTCTGTAAAGTACTGTAGATACAGCCCCATCAAGTTTTATGTTTGATAATGAAATGTTTTAGACATTGTAATTAGAGATGAGCGAATTTCATATTTTGAAATTTGTTCACGCTTCGTTTACTGGTAACAGGTGAATTGCGTTATGGATTCCGTTACCACGGACCATAACGCAATTATATCACCGAATACATAACGGAATGCTTTAAGAGGCATTCCGTTATTCATTCTGTTATAATGGAAGTCCATGGGCTGCAAAATGGATCCGTTCCGTTTCTGTTATACAGGGGAGTACTCTCCTGCATAACGGAAACAGGGTGGATCCGTTTTGCAGCCCATAGACTTATATTATGACGGAATGAATAACGGAATGCCTCTAAACGCAATTCACCTTTTACCAGTAAACGAAGCGTGAACGAATTTCATAACCTAAAATTCGCTCATCTCTAATTGTAATAAAGCTACTTTAACCGCCTCCGGACCGCCTAACGCAGATCTGCGGTCCGGAGGCGGCAGCTCTGCGCAGAGTCACGCATACACGCGCCATCTCGCTAGAACAGTGATTTCCTGTGAGCGCGCGCACACAGGCGCGCGCGTTCACAGGATCGGAAGGTAAGCGAGTGGATCTCCAGCCTGCCAGCGGCGATCATTCGCTGGCAGGCTGGAGATGTGATTTTTTTAACCCCTAACAGGTATATTAGACGCTGTTTTGTTAATAGCGTCTAATATACCTGCTACCTGGTCCTCTGGTGGTCCCTTTTGTTTGGATCGACCACCAGAGGACACAGGTAGCTGTGTAAAGTATCACAAATCACTACACTACACCCCCCCTGTCACTTATTAACCCCTTATGAACCCCTGATCACCCCATATAGACTCCCTGATCACCCCCCTGTCATTGATCACCCCCCTGTCATTGATCACCCCCCTGTCAGGCTCCGTTCAGACGTCCGTATGATTTTTACGGATCCACGGATACATGGATCGGATCCGCAAAACACTTACGGACGTCTGAATGAAGCCTTACAGGGGGGTGATCAATGACAGGCGGGTGATCACCCATATAGATTCCCTGATCACCCCCTGTCATTGATCACCCCCCTGTCATTGATCACCCCCCTGTAAGGCTCCATTCAGATGTCCGTATGATTTTTACAGATCCACGGATACATGGATCGGATCCGCAAAACACATACGGACGTCTGAATGGAGCCTTACAGGGGGGTGATCAATGACAGGCGGGTGATCACCCATATAGATTCCCTGATCACCCCCTATCATTGATCACCCCCCTGTAAGGCTCCATTCAGATGTCCGTATGATTTTTACGGATCCACGGATACATGGATCGGATCCGCAAAACACATACGGACGTCTGAATGGAGCCTTACAGGGGGGTGATCAATGACAGGCGGGTGATCACCCATATAGATTCCCTGATCACCCCCCTGTCATTGATCACCCCCCTGTCATTGATCACCCCCCTGTAAGGCTCCATTCAGATGTCCGTATGATTTTTACAGATCCACGGATACATGGATCGGATCCGCAAAACACATACGGATGTCTGAATGGAGCCTTACAGGGGAGTGATCAATGACAGGCGGGTGATCACCCATATAGATTCCCTGATCACCCCCTGTCATTGATCACCCCCCTGTAAGGCTCCATTCAGATGTCCGTATGATTTTTACGGATCCACGGATACATGGATCGGATCCGCAAAACACATACGGACGTCTGAATAGAGCCTTACAGGGGGGTGATCAATGACAGGCGGGTGATCACCCATATAGATTCCCTGATCACCCTCTGTCATTGATCAACCCCCTGTCATTGATCACCCCCCTGTAAGGCTCCATTCAGATGTCCGCATGATTTTTACGGATCCACGGATACATGGATCGGATCCGCAAAACACATACGGACGTCTGAATGGAGCCTTACAGGCGGGTGATCACCCATATAGATTCCCTGATCACCCCCTGTCATTGATCACCCCCCTGTAAGGCTCCATTCAGATGTCCGTATGATTTTTAGTGAACTGATTGTTAGTGAACTCACTATGCCCATCAGCGAATACCTTAGGGTGTCTACTTTCCGAAATGGGGTCATTTGTGGGGGTTTTCTACTGTCTGGGCATTGTAGAACCTCAGTAAACATGACAGGTGCTCAGAAAGTCAGAGCTGCTTCAAAAAGCGGAAATTCACATTTTTGTACCATAGTTTGTAAACGTTATAACTTTTACCCAAACAATTTTTTTTTTGCCCAAACATTGTTTTTTTTTTATCAAAGACATGTAGAACAATAAATTTAGCGAAAAATTTATATATATGTCGTTTTTTTTTGCAAAATTTTAAAGCTGAAAGTGAAAAATGTAATTTTTTTGTAAAAAAATCGTTAAATTTTGATTAATAACAATTGATTGAATTGATTTGGGTGGTAAGTTGCATGACCGAGCAATAAACTGTGAAAGTAGTGTAGTGCAGAAGTGTAAAAAGTGGCCTGGTCATTAAGGGGGTTTCAGCTAGCTGGGTTGAAGTGGTTAATATGCCATAAATTAAGTCATTAAATATTAGCACACTTCTTAATTGGGCATTGTTCTACTTTGCTCCTGAAAATCTCTAGTGTTTGGATCTACCTAGAATGCCTGGACTGTTTTCTCAAAATGTAAGAGCCTATATACTACATTTCAACACCATCTTTAAATTCAAAACTATTTTCTTTGCAGCAATAAATATTCTAGACTGCCAATATGTTATGCATCTCAAAATAGAGTTGAAGCATGTGCAGCATTTGAAGCGGAATTCGGCCCGAAATTTAGGAAAACTTTAATTAGCAATGAATCCCAATTTCCTTGCTCTTAGTAGTAAAGAATCAATTTTCCCTAAAATGGCAGCTGCACATGTTACAAAGTGAAAGTAAGAAGCCTGGGAATGTGAGATCACCCATAATTAGGGTTGAGCGCGAATATTCTAATCGCAAATTTTTATTGTGAATATCGGCACTTCGAGAATTTCGGAAAATCTAGAATATAGTGCAATATTTGCAATTGCGAATATTCTAGATTTTTTTTTCAACAGAACTACTGCTTCTTGCTTGTGGGCCAATGAGAAGACTGCAATATATTTGTCAAAGCTTAGCAACATCCCTAGCAACCAATAGGAAAGTTGCCTACCCCTTACTATATAAGAACCTCCCCAGCAGCCATTTTCAGCTGTTTTTTCAGTTCCGAGAGAGAGCAGTGGCATTGCTGTGCTCAGTGCTTTGCAGACTTATCTTGATCCTTATTTAATTACATTAGATAGTTAGCTCATATATATAATACAGATATTTAGTGGGAGACAGTGTAGGTTAGATAGTGATACAGTGTAGCTGATAGGTACCAGGGTGTTAGGTAGTGTGATAGGAATTACTGTGCTGTGATAGGGATTAGTCCATACATACATGCTACAGACATTGTGATGTGATGTCACAAAAATACTTAGTGCACCAATCAGTAATATTTCCTCAGACCTGATAAAATGTGAAGTTTTATGTATTGCGAAAAAAATATGTGCATCATTAGTGCCAATTTGTGCAATCGTGAATATATTGCATATAAAGCAATTGTTCTGCCATGCATGCAAAATGTAAATCAAAAACAGTGCTGTAATATAAAATTACTTACAGTGATCAGGAGTTCTTCCTCACACTCACAAAAGTTGCTGTCAACCATTTTCTCCAGTCTCAGGAAACGTCTAGCAGCTTGACAAATGTAGCAAAAGTGAGAAACACCTGTATGGCGCGCGCAATACGCGCAAACTACATTGCCTATTTTCGCAATCAAGAAAATAATGACTGGAGATCGCAAATTTTAGAATTTGCGAATTTATGTCGAATATTAAGCCATAAATTTGTGAAATATCGCAAAAACGAATATTGCTTATGCCGCTCATCACTATTCAGCAACACTGTCCCTAGCACATGAGCACTTACCACATCTCTCCCTATGCTCAGCTCACAGGTGTAATGACCGGCGTCAAGCAAAGGGAGGGAAAAGGGAAGGCCCTGCCCAAGGGAGAGGGAAAGGTGGTGACCCCTGACTCACCTTGTGGCTGTCACCTGACTGCCCTGACGTCCCTAGACGGGTTCCTCACCCGTATGCCGATCACGTGCCTAAACCCTGGCTTTCCCTAAGATGAGCCCTAGGTAGTGAACGGGGTGGTGGGATCACTAGTCCGCATCACTGACACTAAGAGGAAAACACCAAGGAGAGGACAGACAATACAGACAAACATATAATCCCAGGTGGGCGACAACAGCAGACCACCAAGGCCCAACAGGGATCCGGAGGGTAACGTTCTGGAACAACAACCAGGGAACGCAGCAACACAGCTCCAGTGGGTCAGTATAGAAGTCCAGGCAGGAAGCTCTATATCTGGCAACCAGAGAAGTGGGAGAGGGGGATATAAGGAGGTTGGGAGTGCTGGACAAGGAACAGCTGAGGAGAAGGAGCTACGGATCCCTGAGTGAGCCAAAAAGGGTTGCAAAGCAAACCCAGAAAGCTACCATAAACAAACAGCCCTATTTTTCTACATAGAGCGCGCAGCCAACCGCTGCGACTTCCTGACCCCGGGTATAACGGAGTCAAGCGTGGTTCTTGACACCCTCGTGACAACATGACAATGGTGGAGACCGCACGGGATGAGGGTGTGAGATGGAGAAACAGTTCGCCTTGTTTGAACACTGTTTGTGTGGATTCAATTAAATGTTCTGGACTGATGTTCTGCTGTTTGGCCACAAGATGCCGCTGTTTCCTAGGCACAGCTGACTAACTGCATATATATTTCCATATTCATGAGAGGTGTAGTTTTCAGAGCTTGGAGAAGAAGAGGAGGTAGCCATCTTAAGGAGCAGAGACTGAAGAGCTATTTGAGCAGAGAAGCGGGTGGCATTTAGGTGTGAGATCATCCTTCAGTGACCAGAGCTGCAGCTAAGTAAAGTTGATCATGTCCAAGACCCTGATCCTGTCCAGGGGAAGGAAGATCCCTACCAGGAACGCTGATGAGAGCAGAGGAACAAAGCAACATACACAGCGGTACCGCATGCTTGTTGGAGAGACATTTGTTCTGTTCAGAGTCACCAGCGGATGCAGAGAAGACCCGGGTTGGTAAGATTGTGCATGCACCTCATTACAGTGTTGGTGCCTAGAGACTGAGACCAGTGTTAATACTGTTCATTGCAAGGACTCCATAACTTAAAGAGACATTTCACATTGGAGAGCTGATAAAATTCCCACAAACTCAAGCCAGGCTGGCGTTCTGCTAAGAAGAAATACTCAGGCACGTGCTACAGGACCAGCTATGAGAGGGGGAATACTGTAGATCTATGTAATATTTTAAGCTGTTATGCTGCACCGCAGGCCAGCCCATACCGCACACCCATATAGTGATTCTTGTTCTTTTAGGGTAAAACCAGGTAAGGTGTGGCAGTTTAGTTGTGCCCACCAGTAAGTAAATTACAGCACTGCATCCATGGGCGGATGCTGTGCTGTGCAGCACAAGGGTCTCAGCCTTCAGGCTGGGTGTATTTAAATTTATCTTCCCAGCATTTGTGGTTGTGTTCATTACCATGTTTTAGTAAAATTCTGTTTTGGCAAAAACTGGTGTTGGAGTTGCTTTCTTCGTTCGTGACTTCGCTGTATCCTGGGGAGCCCATCCCGGTACATGGCTTGCAAGGGTTTTATAGGGCTGTGACATCACAAGTGATGGCTATCTGCAGATTGGCTGGCTGCACGGCATTATGTGTGATCTCTCGTTCTCGGGCTTCTTACTTTCACTTTGTAACACATGCAGCCTCCATTTTTAGGAAAAACAGATTTGTTACCACGAAGCACGAGGAAATTTGGATTAGTTGCAAATCAAAGTTTTCGAACTTCGGACCTAATTCTGCCTCAAATGCTTGGCTTTTCTCAACCCTTGCTATATATTTTCCATCATCTATCTACAATCTATCTTCTTTTCTGTCTATCTAAAATGCAAACAAACAAAATCAGACCAGCACCTCCAAAAAATATGAAAAAAGGGGCTCAGGTGCACGCTTCCATGGCTGCAATATAAAAGCAAACAAGGGCTAGAAGTATCAGCACACTGCCATGCACAAATACACATGCAAAACACTAGAAACATGGATAAATATGAATTGTATTACTGCCATACTTACTTAATGGAAATTAGAAGCTCTTTGCAAACATTTTTGACCAAAAAGTTGGCTTCCACCAGACAGGACCTACACTAAAATACTTGTCGACACAATTCAGATTTTAAAAAATGTACGCAGAGGGCTTCTAATTTTTATATAGCAGTGTTGTAGTTTACATTTATCTTCATGTGTCATTGCGCATGGCAGTTTGCTGCTACTTGTAGTCCTTGTTTGTCTATCTCTGTATTTTGAGGTAACAAATCATGAATAGACTATTCTTACTCAATTCTAAATGCAGCTTGCAAGAAGTAGGATCTATCTCTCCCTTCTCAGGTTAAACTAATGAATGCTGACATGAAAATTACAAAGTTAGTGTCTTCTTTAGAACTTCAATTTCAGCTAATAATCAAGAATGGAAGGCTCATCTTCCAGGAAAACACTGCAGTAATTTTACTTACAAAATTCTCTCTTTTAAACCACAAATGCAGCTCTATCACATTTTTTTTTTTTAAATAATGAAATATATTTTAATAAAAGTTTTTTTTTTTTCTGTGCTGTAAACTTTAGACTAAAAAAAGTTTGAGTTTTATGGTGTACAGGTATAGGCCATGTCCAGCTTCACAACCATTTTTATTTATTCTTCCAGTGCACCTCAGATGTAAAATGAAGTAACTTTGTATATAGTCTTAATCTACAGCTCCTATTACGGTCTATGGGTTTCCATAGTAACAGACAGAAAATGCACCACTTGTAGCCTGATATTGCAGTTATATTATCTTCCATCTGTTGCCTACTGATTGATAATCTACCATATGTACAGTATGCTAAACAAATAATGAAAACACCTATGGAAAACAATACGACTGCAGATAGGGTTTGTTTTTTTGTATGTTACCATGGAAACATAGGACTCCATAGCAAAGGTAAAGTCAAAACAATAGGAATTTTATTTTAGACAAATTGCAAAGTTGCTTCTTTTTAAATGCATTTCAACAGTCAAAAAAACTGCTTTCAATGTTGGGCATAGCCCTTAAAGCTTACCATGAAGACATGTAACCTATATAGGATAGATAAACGTTCATAAAAAAAAACATTTCTGCAGATTTAAAGGGGTTGGCCCTTGAAAAGTATTCTACAGTTTTCAAAGCAGCACCTGGATCTGAATACTTTTGTAATTGCATATAATTAAAAAAATTTGCATAGCCACTGAGTTAATCAGTAAAATATATCTGTATAGCGCCACCGGTTCTTTATTTATTTTTTCTTATTTCTTTGACCTGCTCACTGAGAAGGTCGCACATGCTCAGTTTCATCCTTCAACTTCCTGCTGAGCTGTGATAAGGAGAGAGCTCCAGCAGAAAAGACACTCCCCTTGAGCTGTCAGCTTGATATAAATCTAGCAGAGCAATGAATGGGGAAAGTTCTGGATCCATGTGAGATGCAGGACTGGTTCTAGCTTTGTTAGAAAGAAAGAGATTGTCATGGACTATATGATGTCTGATGTCCATTTGTAACATTAATCATGGAATAACTCCTTTCAGTTGATGTGTAGACTGACTGGGAAAAAAGTTATGTTATTTTAAAGATTTTCTTCAGCAATCCATTGTGAGATAAAAAGCTTAAAACTGAACAGTACAATGTGATAATATTTAATGGTTTGCACTCTGCAGGCATTTATTGCTGTGGTTTATGTCAATATTCAAGAAGTCACCTTTGGGCAAAGAAGAAGAAGAGCACGTCAGGACTGCTTAGAAAAGTACAGAAAATGATTTCATCATTTATATTTTTGAATAGCCAAGTCTTATTGCTCAAAAAATAAAAAAAGATGACTATGTCTGGCGGAAAAAAGACTGTATATATTACTGACAGGCATATACGATCAGGGCATATTAGTCTAAGGAGACCTGTGATGGATTCCATACAGTGGCATCTGTCTCCTATAGGGTCCCATTGTGAAATAGAAGTCATCCTTTTTTTTTTTGCAGTGGCTCTCTGTATTGGAAAGCGGAGTCTGTTGCGATTGTTTATGCAGTTTAAAAAAAACGTAATGCTGTTGCATATCAAACAGATGAGGCCGACTAGCAAATGGGGGCCTATGGAGACATTACAGTTTATATCAATGTTTAAGCATGAGGCATTTCTCCATACAAGCTGGCATCCATGTACAAAGCAGAAGATTGAACTTGGAACCATATGTCATTGTTCTAGTACTTGGTAGCTAGACTATAAAATAAAAGCATTTATTGGCCATGTGCCTTCTAATTTAAAAGGTTTGCACTAAAACTATGTGTAGTTTACTATTTAGGACAAGAGCAGGACAAATATACCTTTTGTGGAGCTTTTATTATCAGAATAAGGACTAGTGTGAATATTAAGTTTTATTCTGTAAGGCACTGTTCTTGTAAGTGCCCAAGAGGTGGAGCTTCACTGTGAAGAAATCTATGTATTGAGTTGCTTCACAACCCCTTCCTTCTCACATTAAGAGATACTAAGCATGGCATGTAAGACTCTTTGAGGAAAGGAGATTAGTTATTTAAAAAAGGTACAACATTTGGCCAAATTTTGTGGAGTTTGAAATAGAAGAAAGTTGATAAATTAACCTCAGAACAAGAGGGAAGTAGCTGAGTATGGATTATGAGACGAGATGGGCAAAGTTTTGAAAAATTTGATTCAGCAACTTCGCCAAAGTTAGCCAAGGAATTTGATTTGTTCTAAATTAATTTCTCACAAATCAGGTATACTCAGGCCACTCTGCCTTAGGTCTCTTGCACATGACCGTATGGCTTTTTCAGTATTTTGCTGTCCGCAAAAATTGGATCCGCAAAAAATACAGATGACGTCCGTGTGCATTTCGTTTTTTTTTTTTTAAGACCTTTATAGGTGATGACGTGCATTCCGTTTTTTGCGGAACGGAACAGCTGGCCCCTGAAAGAACAGTACTATCCTTGTCCATTATACAGACAATAATATGACATGTTCTATCTTTGAACAGAACGGAAAAACGGAAATACGGAAACTGAAGGCATACAGAGTACCTTCCGTTTTTTTTGAGGATCCATTGAAATAAATGGTTCCATATACGGTCCGTATACGGAACGCAAAAAACAGAACATAAACGGGAAAAAAAAACAGTTGCGTGCAAGAGGCCTTAGGGTATGGCCACACGGATTGGCCGTACTGTGGTCAGGTTGCAGCCAAGCTGTGCTGAAGAACCACGAGGCCAATTAGCCGGCAGCTGCCTTTCATTTAATAATACAGACCACACTGTATAGCCCTTCTTCATTGTCAATGGCCACACAGCACCTTTAATACACCTTTAAGTGCTCTCTTGCCCCACAGTTGAGAGCCCTTCTTCTGCCGTCTGCTTTTCCTTCTTTTCCACATAATCTAACATCGATGAGAATATGTCACCAGGAACATCCAACTCCTCCTCTCTCTGCATCTTGTTGACTTTTGTAGGACATTGAGGCCAAGCAGGATGATTTGGAAGAAGTAAAGCTAGCAAAAGATAAACCTTTTTAGAAACACTGTCCCTAGTCGCTTGTCACGTCTCTTCCTATGCTCAGCTCCAAGAGAACGTGTGGGAAGAGGGTTTTATAGGGCTGTGATACCACAGGGGATGGCTATATGCGGATTGGCTGGATGCATGGCATTATGGGTAGTGATGAGCAGCATGGGCGATATTTGTTTTCGCAATATTTCGCACATTTTTCCCCTAATATTCGCCATAAATTTGCAAATTCTAGAATTCGTGATCTCCAGTCATTATTTTCTTGATTGCGAAAATCGGCAATGTAATATGTGCATTTTGCGCGCACAATACACGCGTGGCTTACTTTTGCTACATTTTTCAAGCTGCTAGAAGTTTCCTGAGACTGGAGAAAATGCACAGTACAGTAATTCCTATCACACTACCTAACACCCTGCATTGGAACCTTCTGCTACACTATATCACTATCTAACCTACACTGACTATCTCCCACTAACTATCTGTATTATATATATATATATATATATATATATATATATATATAAATATATAGATATAACTATCTAATATAATTGAAAAAGGATCCAGATGACTTAGCAAAGCACAGAGCACAGCAATGACACTGCTCTCTCTCTCTCTCTCTCTCTAAGAACTGCAAAAAAATGCAGAAAATGGCTGCTGGTGAGTTTCTTATATAGTAAGGGGTAGGCAACTTTCCTATTGGTTGCTAGGGATGTTGCTAAGCCCTGACAAAGATATTGCAGCCTTCTTACTGGCCCACAAGCAAAAAGCAGGAGGGTACTGATGAAAAAAAATCTAGAGTATTTGCACTATATTCTACATCTTTGTGAATTCTTAGGGCCAGCTTTATCATTACTCTGACAGCTCACTCCACTTTCACATATGGCTAAAGTCAGTTTTAGCCAAGTCAGATTTATGATCGGCCCTTTAAGACTGTAATAAATGTGGTTTGACGGTAGCAGTTTATCCGTCAGTAAGCAGCTTTACAAAAGTCGCACATCTTTACGAAAAATTCGCACGTTTTTATGAAAAAGTCGCATGTTCTATTAAAAAGTCTCATAACATAAGCATGGTCCTCACTGGAGTGAAATTACGACTTTTTTGCGACTTTTTAAATAGTCCCAATAGTAAATCTGTCTAGAGATTTATTTAAATAAGAAAACACGCCCACTTTCAGAAAACTGGCGAGCATAGTGCAGCGCAGTTATAACGTTTGCGCATTTTTTTGCGACTTTTTCACTTCTTTTTTTCTGACTTGAGCTAATGATAAATCTGGCCGTTAAAGTGCGGATATTCACAAAAAAAATTAGCGATTAAAATATTCGCAATCAACACTAATTATTACTTCCTCCTATATCAATCAGAGAGCATACTTTCTCTCTTAGTGTTACATATGGGAGTCTTTTTATTTTTATTTTTTTGCAGAAGAAGAATGAGAAATTGATTGCTTGCTCATCTAATTGTCTCTCTTCTAATTAGGCTGTTTACTGATCCCATGGCACAGACGTTTACCAAGGTCTGGATCTTGGTGTCAAAAAGTTACACTAAACACTTGCATGAGGTTCACTTTCAGTGTTTTCCAGTGCACACGCTGTTGTTCATGTATATATTTGTGATATATGTAAACAGTCACGCATTGAAATATCATTTTTATATTGCTTTTATGTGCAAAACTTTGCTTGCATGTGGATTTTAGGTTCAATGATGCATTTTTAAAATAATTTCTGTTTGTCACATGAAGATAGACATAACTGTGAACTGAATTTATCAAGTTGTCTGCTTTCAGGAAATATACAGGTTTTAAGGATACACTTACTTTTCATGGTTTGTAATCCCTGTATTTAATAGGTTATTACTTTTCTATATTTACAGCTTACAACCAGGTTTTTAATCTTTCCAGGTCTGTCCAGGTGATTTTATGAATATATTTGCATGTACATTTAGGTATATCTGGTACATGATGAATTTTGATTTTAGGAGGTATGGTGTGTATAGCTTTCTACTTGCGTCATACTATTAGCCACTAATATAAGGTTTTATGGAGGTTTTTGTATGACAAATTACTCTTGGATATAAAATCATATAAAGGTGCCTGTAAAATAAGAGTCTTGCAGCTATGATACCTTTTAATGGCTAACAAAAGTAGAAAAAAATATGTTACATAGCCAGCTTTCGAAACAACGTAGGTCTCTTCATCAAGCATAGGAATGAAACCTGCAAGCCTCTTATTTTGTTTCTCTTAATTAGAGATGAGCAAATTTTTCAAAAATTTGGATCGGCGGGTTCGTCGAATTTTTAGAAAAAATTAGCTTTGTTACAAATTTATTCAAGGCAAATCGCATTAAAAAAAACTGCTATTTCCTGGCTGCAGAGAGCCTTTATAGTGGTGTAGAACACTGTGCCTTGCAGTGACATGCATAGGGAGTCCGCTCTGGTAGTGAAATTATACTATGAGTCGCCATGACATGAAGATGACAGGCGTCACTCTCAGAATCACTGCACACTTCACTTAGTACTACTTAGTATGAACTCAGCCTTACAGGTCGAAGAAGAAGCTCACTCCTTTTACACGGTCATCAGCTGATTTCACATAGATGTCAACAGAACCTGTTCTTTTAAACGCTTATACAAGTAGAGCCCCCCCCCCCCCCCCGACAGAGTAGAGAGGGTGTCAGCAGTAAGTTTGTGTTGACGTCACTGATTATTTTGCCCTTCCTCTGATCTGTCAGAACAATTACCCCCAAAAAACAGGAGTGGATCCAAAACAGAGATGGCATGTGAATGGTATATTTGCATGTCTTCTGTGTTTTGTACCCACTCCTGCTTTTGGCTGCCAAATCACAAGCCAATTCTGACAGGACCATACAGGCCTTACAGCTGCTACGCAGACAGGATCCGTTGTGCATCTCATTTTTCCTTCCTTCTGAAAGATCAGAGGAAGGGTTAAATAAATGATAATGTCAGCCAGGCCAAAAGGCTAAATAGGGCCCAGTCATGAAGTGGGGAGTGTGGGAACAGCATGAGACGTTCACAGTGGCCCTATGACATAGTGGTGAGGTGGAAGCAGCATGAGGAGACCACAGAGTGGCCCAATTACAGAGTCTGGAGGTGGCAGCAGCATCAGTAGGCCACAGAGTGGCACAATGACAGAGTGTGGAGGTGGTGGCAGCATCAGGAGTCCACAGAGTTACACAATGACAGTGTGGAGGTGGCAGCAGCATCAGAAGACCACAGAGTGGCAAGGTGACATAGTGTAAAGATGGCAGAAGCATGAGGAGACCACATAGTGGCAAGGTGACATAGTATAGAGGTGGCAGCAGCATCAGGAGGCCACAGAGTGGCAAGGTGACATAGTGTGGAGGTGGTAGCAGCATGAGGAGATCACAGAGTGGCAAGGTGACATAATGTGAAGGTGGCAGCAGCATCGGGAGGGCACAGAATGGCAAGGTGACATAGTGCGGAGGTGGCAGCAGCATCAGGATGCCACAGAGTGGCAAGGTGACATAACGTGGAGGTGGGTGGCAATACCAGTACCCGCTGAAGATTGTGGGTGAAAGAAGGAGCACTTGGCATCATATGTGTGGCATCAGGCTGGTGACAGCATCAGAATAGGAGCTGAGGCAGGTAGCCAGAAGAAACCGGTCTCATTTGTCAAAGTGTTGGTCTGGCACCATGGATGATTTAGTCTGATGCATCAGGCATTGGTGGGTGGAAATCCTGGGTGATCCACACCTGATTCATCTTGACAAAGGATTCACAGAATGAACATAACCCTGTTCGAGGGATATATAGTAGAACTAGGTCAGTATATAGACAAAAAATTCACAGAATGACCATTATTCTAAAACGTAACTTTTAATAGTCAAAAATGAATATAATGGACCCTTTTAATATGAAAATAAAGATAACAAAAAAAAGAAAACAAAAATAAGATAATAACCTATGTGCCACTCGTATGCTTGGTAGCAGGATAGACGGCCTGGTGCAGTGGCTAGATTGGGACAATATCCCTATACTTACCCTGTTAAAGTGGCCCTACTGGTATAGGGATATTGTCCCAATCTAGCCACTGCACCAGGACGTCTACCCTGCTACCAAGCATACGAGTGGCACATAGGTTCTTATCTTGTTTTTGTTTATCTTAATTTTCATATTAAAAAGGGTCCATTATATTTATTTTTGACTATTAAAAGTTACGTTTTAGAATAATGGTCATTCTGTGAATTTTTTTTTTTCATCTTGACAAAGGTCAGTCTCTCCACATTTTGGGGGGACAGGCAAGTTCTTCTTGGGGTAACTATGGCCCACGCCGCACTAAACACCCGCTCTGATGTCACACTACTGGCCGGGCAGGACAGCTTTTCCAGGGCAAACTCTGCCAGTTATGGCCACAAATCCAGTTTGCCTGCCATGTAGTCCAGCGGATCTCCAACTTGGGGTGGCAGGGTACAGGTTCTGCTCTATGTCCACCTACTGCTGCTGCTGGTGAGTAGCTTCTTCAGTAGGCGGGTGAAGAAAACGGCTCATCAGCGACTCTAGACTTAAGCCATGGCAGTGGAATATGAGCGCAGAGGGCCCCCCGGTCAGACCTGCGTGAGGGTGGATGATGGCGCAGATAGGCAGCGGCCAATTGACTACATAGGATGTCTCTATAGTAGTTCAGTTTGTCCTCCCTCTCAGCGGGTGTAAAATTTTGGACAGGTAGCGAGGGTCCAACCAGGTGGAGAGCAAGAGGTCATCCCTCTGCCGAATGGTGACAATTCGACTGTCACTACGCAAGCAAGAGAGCATGCATCGGTCCATTTGCGCAAGTGACTCAGAGGGACTCCCTGCCTCCATCTCCACTGCATACTGCCACAATGTGCTCCTCTGCCTGCTCCTCCTCTCCTGTCACCCGTGTAGAAAAACCACCCATTTCGCTACACATTTCTTATGCTACAATGTCCTTCTCCTCCTCCAGTTCAACCCTCACAGGGCTCATGTGCCATGAGATCTAGGCGCCATGCCTCCAGTCCCCTGACCAGCCAGATTTACCAGCATCTGTTCCAGGACATGAAGCAGTGAAATGACATTGTTCATCCTGTAGTCCTGGTGACGGACAAATACCGTGGCGTCCTAAAAGGGCCTGAGCAAACGGCAGGTGTCACGCATGAGCTGCCACTGGCTGACATCGAAGTTACACAGGGGAGTACTCCTGTCCGCTTGGATCACGAGGAAATCGTTTATGGCCATTTTCTCTTCGTACAGTCGGTCCAACATATGGAGGGTGGAATTCCAACGGGTGGAAACATCGCATATCAGCCTATGTTGGGTGATGCCGTTCTGCCGCTGCAACTCAAGGAGGGTGTGCTTTGCGGTGTACGAGTGGCTGAAGTGCATGCAAAGTTTCCTGGCCATTTTTAGGATGTCTTGCTGATGGGTGGAAGACTTCAGGAACCGGTTGACAACCAGATTGAACATGTGTGCCATGCACGGTGCATGGCTCAGCCCTCCTTGACGCAGCGCTGACACCATGTTCTTCCTGTTCTCGGTCTAAGGGTTGTGTCTGACAAGCCCACCGACTCTTGGCTGGGGGTGTTTGATGTCACTTGGGACAAAGTGGATGACCGAGTCAACCATTCAAGAACCGCTGGGTTGCTGGTCAAGACACGACTGCTAGATGACATCGGGAGCTCAGGCCTCTGACTGCGACCCCTGCTGCCAAGCCCCCTTACTCTGCTGCAACCTGTGCCTGCGCCAGAAACATTTAGGCCTCTGCCACTCCCCTGTGCAGGGCATGGCACTTCTCTGTCTGACATACTGTTAAATCAAATAAATAAATAAAAAGGAAATTAAAACACATAAAAAAGTCTGTAATTTTCTCACTTCACCACACATCGGCTAATAAGCCCTTTTCCCCTGACTAATACACACAAAAAGGGCTTTAGAACATATAACTGCACTGCTGAACGACAAATATATTTTTCTTTTTCTACTAATACACACCACAAAAGACTTTTAAACATATAACTGCACCGCTGACCGTCAAATATATTTTTTTCTTTTTCAACTAATACATGACAAAAAGGGCTTTGGAACATATAACTGCACCGCTGAACGGCAAATATATTTTACTTTTGCCACTAATACATGACAAAAAAGGGCTGTAATTTTAGCACTTCACCATAAAACGGCTAATAAGCCCTTTTTTCCCCACTAATACAAGCCATAAATTCTTTAGAACATATAACTGCACTGCACAAGTGCAAATAAGATGTAGAAATATTTCCTTGTAATAAACCCTGCTAATGCCTGTATCAAACTGCACCCCTATAACAAAAACGGTTTGTGTAGCAAGGTGTAATAGGATTGTTCCTATTACCCAGGCTGTAACCTCCCCTACTAAACCCTGTTCAACATAAATGCTGTGGAATGATTCCTCCCAATCCTTACCCTATACCTTGAATAATCTTGCCCTGCACTTGTAAATAGTTTTTTCTAGCACAATGGAGTTTTTTCTAGCACTGTTCCTAGCGCCTGCTGACGTCTCTCCCTGCATTAAGTACACTGGTAAATGGCAGAATCTAAGATGGCTGTGACATTACAGGGCTGGCTGGCTGCTGATTGGCTGCATGCATGGCATTATGGGTGATCCTGCCTTCCCAGAGTTCCTTTCTCCATGTCCTCACACGTGCAGCAGCCATTTTAGTCACCACGAAGCGCAAGGAAATTCGGCTTCGGTGTGCATCAAATTTTTCCTGGAATTCGGATCGAATTCCACTTTGTCAGCTTCGATTCGCTCATCTCTACTTTTAATGAGGGCAATAAATTATTTTCTACCTGGCTGACATAGTACCAGAATTTTTTATTTTGTGCTTATTTTAACAATGTGCCAGGTGTCTACTTTCAGAAAATATATGGGTATCAGAGGTTAATATAATTTTATCATTTTGTAAATTAGGTTTTACTTGTATTTGTTAAATTTGCTACATTGTCCCAGCTACCAGAGGTGCAAAATGTCCAAAAATCTGCAAAATAGTTAATGGCAAAACACACATTTACTGAAACATTTACTGAAATGTCAGGAAATCTGATAAGTCCTCTTTAAATCATTGGTGACACATTTGGGGCTTTAAAGCCCATCCCTTGGGAAACCCCAAAACTGCCCAGTTTGGGGTAAATTTGTAAAATCCCTGTCTCCTTGTTCACTTTTCAGTTGGCTCCAAACCCTCTTTTGCCCATTTCACAATCCTTTTGGCGACTATGGTGCATTATGCAATAAATATATATCAGCCATGTACAAACCGGATTCCCAAAAAGTTGGGACACTAAACAAATTGTGAATAAAAACTGAATGCAATGATGTGGAGATGGCAAATGTCAATATTTTATTTGTAATAGAACGTAGATGACAGATCAAACGTTTAATCTGAGTAAATGTATAATTTTAAAGGAAAAATACGTTGATTCAAAATTTCACGGTGTCAACAAATCCCCAAAAAGTTGGGACAAGTAGCAATAAGAGGCTGGAAAAAGTAAATTTGAGCATAATGAAGAGCTGGAAGACCAATTAACACTAATTAGGTCAATTGGCAACATGATTGGGTATAAAAAGAGCTTCTCAGAGTGGCAGTGTCTCTCAGAAGCCAAGATGGGTAGAGGATTACCAATTACCACAATGTTGCGCAGAAATATAGTGGAGCAATATCAGAAAGGTGTTACCCAGCGAAAAATTGCAAAGACTTTGCATCTATCATCATCAACTGTGCATAACATCATCCGAAGATTCTGAGAATCTGGAACAATCTCTGTGCGTAAGGGTCAAGGCCGTAAAACCATACTCGATGCCCGTGATCTCCGGGCCCTTAAACGACACTGCACCACAAACAGGAATGCTACTGTAAAGGAAATCACAGAATGGGCTCAGGAATACTTCCAGAAACCATTGTCAGTGAACACAATCCACCGTGCCATCCGCCGTTGCCAGCTGAAACTCTACAGTGCAAAGAAGAAGCCATTTCTAAGCAAGATCCACAAGCTCAGGCGTTTTCACTGGGCTAGGGATCATTTAAAATGGAGTGTGGCAAAATGGAAGACTGTTCTGTGGTCAGACGAGTCACGAATCGAAGTTCTTTTTGGAAATCTGGGACGCCATGTCATCCGGACCAAAGAGGACAAGGACAACCCAAGTTGTTATCAATGCTCAGTTCAGAAGCCTGCATCTCTGATGGTATGGGGTTGCATGAGTGCGTGTGGCATGGGCAGCTTGCATGTCTGGAAAGGCACCATCAATGCAGAAAAATATATTCAGGTTCTAGAACAACATCTGCTCCCATCCAGACGTCATCTCTTTCAGGGAAGACCCTGCATTTTTCAACAAGATAATGCCAGACCACATTCTGCATCAATCACAACATCATGGCTGCGTAGGAGAAGGATCCGGGTACTGAAATGGCCAGTCTGCAGTCCAGATCTTTCACCTATAGAGAACATTTGGCGCATCATAAAGAGGAAGGTGCAACAAAGAAGGCCCAAGACGATGGAACAGTTAGAGGCCTGTATTAGACAGGAATGGGAGAGCATTCCTATTTCTAAACCTGAGAAACTGGTCTCCTCGGTCCCCAGACGTCTGTTGAGTGTTGTAAGAAGAAGGGGAGATGCCACACAGTGGTGAAAATGGCCTTGTCCCAACTTTTTGGGGATTTGTTGACACCATGAAATTCTGATTCAACATATTTTTCCCTTAAAATGGTACATTTTCTCAGTTTAAACTTTTGTTCCGTGATTTATGTTCTATTCTGAATAAAATATTAGAAGTTGGCACCTCCACATCATTGCATTCAGTTTTTATTCACAATTTGTATAGTGTCCCAACTTTTTGGGAATCCGGTTTGTATTTACTGAAGACACAGAGATATCTTCCCAATTTATTCCCTAATGATTCATAGTAGCTCTCGAGCCATTTCTGACTAAAAGTTGTATGCAAATATCAATTGCAATGGAATGCTATACCAACACTTAGGGCCGCCAAACGAATTGGTGTAATGTCGGTTGAACCCACTGTGAACGGCACGGCAGGTTCTGCTGAAAAACTAATGTCTGTCGGAAGATCTTGACTCTCTCCTTTCAGATGATGTCAATGAGAGAAGGATCGGGTGAAGTGAATATTATTGCTCAATCCTTTTGTTCTGTCAGGTTTCTGCTCTCTCCCCATTGAATACTCATACTGAACTGACCGTGTACATACTATGTATGGGGGAGTCAGGAGAAGGGAGGAGGGAGAAATAAGTGTTGGATCAATAGCTATTGAATGTGTATGGGAGTCTTTAAGGAACAGTGCTGGACCTCAGAACTTGGGGAGCTGATTTAGGCTGTACATTTCAGTGAGATTTTGATTTGGAGAAAAGTACAGATGTGTTTATAATATTATTCAGTGTACCAAGGACGTCTTTTACTAGCGTGCCCCCAGATGATCATCTACCATCCCTCCTCACTTTTATTAATGGATATAATTTCACGACACAATACAAACCTAACCCATATTAAAGACCATTTCTCTTTAGAAACATCATTTTTCTCATGTCTATAAACCTCATATTCACTGGAAGATAAGTATTATCTCAGTAAAGTCTCACTTTGTCATTGCTGCATTTCCATGACATATTCCGCTCTTTCAGTGTGGGAGTTAAAGTTATTAGAGCAGTGTGAGCTAATGAGCTTGTAAAGCGAAGCACTCGGCACAGTTCTGCTATACCTCCAGGCAGTCCTACAGCAGTACATGCTACAATGTGCTTCTTCTTCATGCTGTTCTCATGCTACTGATAAACATGCTGCATATCATGTGTAAACAATGTGGACAACCATAGGGCGCCTCTACCAAATATACAAATAGAAACCATGTTATATTCATAGCTACTAGATACTATGTTCATTGGGCCAAGTGCTATTGATAATACTGGTGTCTTCTCATGTGCTGGAGAAGTATTTGACCCTTATTCGGGGGTGACTACTACCTCTGCACCCACACTAGTTATATCCGTAAATGGGGTTTTCCAAGATATATATTTTTTTTTTTCATGTGCCCTAAGACTAAAATATTTTACATTGATACTTATTAAAAGTTGCCTACCGGACAAAGGCTACTCTCCTGGTTAAATGATATGCTGCTGGAGTTACCTGGATCACCTGTCGTATGTTGTGTATGTGATCTTAAGCTGTTCATAACCCTCAATGAATGATTCAATCATCACTTGACGATATGTTCAGTTGCCTGCCCACTGCACTCCATAACCACAAAGCATGCGTGAAAAAGAATCTCTCGCTAGCGCTGTAAAGCATACAATACAATCCCACCCCCCCCTAACCAGACAGCCTTAGACGCTGACATCATACAAGTCATGTGGCACTAGTGCACATACTAAGGGTCCATTCACACGTCCGTAGTGTATTGCACTCCCGGCCGGCACCCCCATAGAACTGCCTATTGCGGAACAAAAATAGGACATGTTCTATTTTTTTCTGGAGCCGTGGACCGGAAGATTGGGGGCGTGCTCCGGAAATGTGGATGCGGACAACACACTGTGTGCTGTCAGCATCCATTCCTGCCCCATAGAGAATTAATGGGTCCGCACCGGTTCCGCCGAATTGCGGAACGGGTGCGGGCACATTCACGGACGTGTGAATTGACCCTAAAGAAGGAGAAGAGGCAGCTGCTAGGCAGTCCTTCGAATGAGAGAGCCCAGGCCCTGGATTCTTCATTGCTAGCAAGGAAGGTGGCGGGGGATTGGTCCAGATTTGTAGTAAAGGGTGTGGAGGGTTAAGCAACAATACGGTACTTTTTGATCTATGCTATGCCCCCTCCCCCTAAGTACACCATTTTTACAAAGTATTATTACTTCAGATCCAGTGTTGACCTCATTGTGCTAGTCTTAACTTTACAAGGTTCTCTTTTTGATTCCAGTTAACAGACTTTTTACAGTTGGATAGTGTTGTGAGCTGTCAGCAACACTGTGAATATACTCATTCATGAGCATGTGATTTCTGGGTCTCATCAATACTGATTAAAATTTCACACCTACTCAGAATATGTCCATGTTTTATAAAGGTAAAGTGAGGCTATAACACATATTAAATGTAACATGCTTTGTGATAATGATTTAATATTTAGCTGTCCGATTCATCTTAACACATCACAGGCCTGAAGACAGATGCCTACCACACCTTTTATTCTACACAAAGATGCTGAACAGTTTCAACAGGTATGCACTCTATGTTTTGCCCTATATGGTGCACGTTTTTCCCCCAAAAGGGGGGGGGGGGCAGTGCATCTTATAAGGTAAATACTAATGAGCACTTCCGTTATGGAAGCGCTCACTAGTACAGTAGAACCAGGGAGTGGTTAATACAGCGCTCCTTGTGCTGGCAGTGCTCACTGCTCCCTGGTCTTCTGTCGTCGCCACACTGTACTGTGACCTGCGTGCAGCGTCAGGACGTAAGCACAGAGCAGCAGAAAGAGCGCTGGATCCCAGGAGTGGTGGTGCAGTCTGGAGCAGGAGAGGTCTGATCTGAGGTCTAATTAACATTAGGAATCTGATCTAAGGTCTGATTGGGGGTTTGAGAAGAGGTTTAATTAACTTTGGGGGTCTGATCTGAGGTCTGACTGAGGTTCTGAGATGAGGGTTCCTTAACATTGGGGGTATGATCTGAGGTCTAGTTTGGGGGTCTGAGGTGTAATTAACATTGGGGATCTGGTCTGATTAACATTGGGGGACTGATTGGGGCTCTGAGCTGATGTCTGATAAACATTGAGGGTCAGATCTAAGGTATGATGAAAATATTTTTTTTCTTATTTTCTTCCTCTAAAACCTAGGTGCATCTTATCATCAGGTGCATCTTATAGGATTAAAAATACGGTACTTTTAATTTATGTAACGATATGTAAACCATACCCTATAAATGTAAGCCATGTATTTATTTAGAGCCTTCTATCTTTCTATCTATCTATCTATCTATCTATCTACAGAATTATCAAGATATATCTATCTATCTATAGAGGGGGGAAAGACCCACTGGAATGCGCTCTTATCTCAAGAAAGGCATCAGCCATAAGTGTGGAGCAATCCAAACCTGCTCAGCTTTCTCCATTCTCTGCTATGGGACTTAGAAAATAGTGTGCTGGTATGCTCTCCATTCACAGCAGTGCCCTGTTCTTGAAACAGGAGCAGGTCCCAGAGGTGGGGCCCACACCTATCAGACATTTATGGCATATCCTGTTAATATACTATAAATGTCCAGTTGTGAAATCCTTTAAGGATTAACTATACTTTGCTCCTTAAAGAGGACCTTTCATCGGTCCAAACATTGTGAACTAAGTATCATGACATATACAGCGGCGCCCAGGGATCTCACTGCACTTACTATTATCCCAGGGCGCCGCTCCGTTCTCCCGTTATGTCCTCCGGTATGTTTGGAGATTTGGTTATAGTAGGCGGAGACTTAGGACTCTTGGTTATAGTAGGCAGAGTTTGCCCTTGTTCTCCTGGTTGTCTCCTTCTCCTAGGCTGTAGAGCTGGCCAATCGCAGCGCAGAGCTCACAGCCTGGGAGTTTTTTTCTCCCAGGCTGTGAGCTCTGCGCTGCGATTGGCCAGCGCTACAGCCTAGGACAGTGATGGCTAACCTTGGCACTCCAGCTGTGGTGAAACTACGACTCCCAGCATGCTCCATTTATTTCTATAGAGTTCTGAGAGCAGCCAAGCAAGCGAAGCATCTTGGGAGTTGTAGTTTTACCACAGCTGGCGTGCCAAGGTTAGCCATCACTGGCCTAGGAGAAGGACACGCCCAGGAAAACAAGGGCAGTCTCCTCCTACTATAACCAAGTCTTAGTTCACAATGTTTGGACCGATAAAAGTTCCTCTTTAAATACGTCCTGTCACAAAGTGATGTCACAAATTTTGTTTTGTGTTTACTCAGGACCCCTTTGCTTGATTTCTGAGTCTTTATTTAGGAAAAGTTAAAAAGCATTTGTCACCATGATCAACTCTTTTAAACCAGGCTGGAAGGGTTTATCATGGCGTGTAAAATAAGCCTCTTTGCTCTGCAATCAGTAGTACTGATGCAGATACATTTTTTTATTTAAATGAAAATGTGGTGCTCACGCCACCAAGGGGTTGTCCTAGCTCCTCAGAGCAACACTTCACCCCAGCTTCTCCATGTTTGTCATTCTCCCTTCCACTTAGATTGACAGGACTAGGAATCCTCAGTGGTCTCTTGTGTTATTGTGCCCACTCTGAGATCTTCACTGCACATTGTCTGATGTTACTACTGCCAGCACATGTGAGAGATTTCAGTGCCAGGCATTGGAGCAGTGAGGATGCCTGGCCCTGTCAATCTAATGAGAATGGCAACAGGTGGAGGTGAACCATTGCTCCAAGGGGTTAGACCAGCCTCTCAGTACTCTGAGCACCTTATTTGTATACAACTAAAATAAGATTTTCTCTGATTGCAGAGAAAAGGGGCTCACTTTAGTCACCATGATCAACCCTACCAGGCAGTATGCCCAGGTTAACAGGATTGCATCATGGTGACAGATGCTCTTTAAGTATATCAAGCATAAACCACTGTTACAACCTTTATAATCACTTGGAGATGATAACATTTTCATGAAAAATATAAAATACTTAAATTAATTTAAAAGTAAATAAAATTAACAGACGCTAGTCAGGACTATGACAAGGCTAAAAATAATTATTTATAATAAAAAAAACACTATGTAGTGCTTTCATGAAATACATTTTCATTTGTAGCAATTACAGCAGTGCAGATCTTTGGTATTCTAGCTGTCATTTACATGAGAAAAATCTATAGAAATTTCACCCCATGCTTCCTGAAGCCCCTTCTTACAATCTGGAATGTCTTGAGGGCCACGTTTTGCACCATACAGTCAAGCTGCTCCCACAGCTGGTGTTTGTGCTAGCAAATCCATTACAAATACACAAGGCTAGCTGACTGCTTCTGTCCGAAACTGGATAGAACAGGCTCCAGTAAAGCACCATCCACATGGCATAGCAACATGGACTGATTACTTATTTAACATGTATTTTACCTTATACAAATTTGGCTTTCAGACCATCAAATTTCCACAACCTTGCTTGATGACACTCAAGTTTTCCTACAGTATATCTTTTCATTTTTTCCCCTGCTCTTTCCAAACACTTCCTATTTAAATTCATATGTCCTTTTCTCCAATGATCCAACATCCAAAATGATCTTGTTACAATAAATTACTTATTAATTGTAGGTGGCAATATAGTGTGTGTGTGTGTATATATATATATATATATATATATATATACAAACGCAAAAACACAAAATGCAATCGAACTCTGCAACCAGCACTCTGCCCTGCCTTTATGCTGGATGTTGAATAAGGCATTGGTGTACATTTTGGCCAAAGCGTAATAAGCCACTCACCACGTCAAGGTCGCCTTAATGAGTGGTCCCTAACACTAGTACCTACCTTTTATGGGCCATGACAGCCACACAAAGTCCAGGGAGCGCAGGTACAGCATGCACGCCAAGCACACTCTGCTTTTAACCCCGTCCGGTGCCATTACAGCTTTCATCAAATCCAGGGATGCAAGTACCAACATGCATGCTGAGCCCACTATATACTTCTCCTGGAGCCTAATGGCTACTGGTAGGTGCTATATAAGCAGACGCAGTTTTATACTGACTTTAATACCAGCCTCCAGGGCAGACTAACTGGTCAGGTGTGCATGACTGCTTGGAGATCGCCACGCCTCCAATATATACTACAAAGAAAAAATATGGGGGATTCAGCCCGCACAACCCTGTATGCAAGTGCAGATTGCTAAGGCGAAATACAGATACAAATGCAAAAACACAAAATGCAATCGCACTCTGCAACCAGCACTCTGCCCTGCCTTTATGTCTTTATATATATATATATACCAGAAATAGGACAGCACTCCAAGACTTGAAAAAACAGTGTCTTTATTCACGCATGTGAAGCAATAGCGACTTTTCAGCTCACAACTGAGCCTTTCTCAAGCAAAGAAATACAAGCTTGTGACCAAAAAACATGTGACCAAATAACATGTGAAGACCATTTACCTAATTGAGTCATGTCAGCAAATACATATGCAAAATATCCAAACTTTGATACGTAAGATTGCACATATTTGTGTTACATCCAAACCCTTTACATTTAATAGTGTATTTACCAAAGTGCGTATGTACGCAACCACAGTGAATTTAATCGATGTGAAATTAATAAATAATATATAAATCATTAAAATCATCAAACACGTAGACTGAGAGAAAAGGGCGTTTGACAAACCTCTCACGCTAAGTTGCGCATGCAGCCCGACTCCACTACATCGCCAGTAGCCCGGCTCCGCTGCATTTCCTATGTGGAAGCCAGCACATGCGCATAGTGCCGCATCGACTTAGAAGTGCCATCTTTGTTTCTAGAAGGGTACCAGTATTACCAATGTGTCAACCTAACTATCCGGGCCAATCGGAGAAGGATCCAACCTCCCGGATGGATCAACCCCTCCAAAGTTGTGGTCAGGTAAGGGGGACACCACACGTAAATGTGGTATACCCCGAACCATCTCACCATTACGGTCCATAGATAGTCTAATGGGGATCTCTCATGTATAACGCTTGCTAGCAGAGATTGGTTTGACACAAAGTGGAAACAATAACGCAGGAAAAACCATCCAGTTAATTCTATACGCATGGAACACCGCGAACTGTCACATATGTTCAAGCTTCTATATTCGCCGTCTTCGCATCAGTCTACATGGTGTCTAAAAGGAAAAGAGAAAAGAGAGAGTTACTCATATACTTGTACATTTTTTTTCAGCCCGTGACTTTTTTTTTTTATCCAGAGGAAAGCAAAATACCCCTTTGAAGTAGAAGCCAATTCTTCTAATTTTAGGTGAAGAAAATTATTTCCCGAATTCAATCAAGCAATCATAATAACTCCCTGGTTCAACTTTATTGTCCATGAATCTAATCTGTGTAGAAACCTTCTTTTCTCCAGACGCAGAGGATGTCCCCCTTGTCACAGTCCTGGGGATAAATAGATGAGATCTCTGTACTGACCCCTGATTCATTTATACATAGTTATTAGATCAATCCTTTGGCATATTTTTTCTAAAGTAAATAACCCTAATTTTGCTAATCTTTCTGGGTACTGTAGTCCACCCATTCCAGTTATTACTTTAGTTGCCCTCCTCTGGGCCCTCTCCAGCTCTGCTATCTCTGCCTTGGTCACAGGAGCCCAGAACTCTACACAGTACTCCATGTGTGGTCTGACTAGTGATTTGTAGAGTGGCAGGACTATGTTCTCATCACGGGCATCTATGCCCCTTTTGATGCAACCCATTATCTTATTGGCTTTGGCAGCAGCTGCCCGACACTGGTTTCTACAGCTTAGTTTTATGTCCAATAAAATTCCTAAGTCCTTTTCCATGTCAATGTTACCCAGTGTTTTACCATTTAGTATGTAGTGGTGGCTTATTTCTTTCCATGTTAAACCCCATCTGCCACTTTTCTGCTCAAGCCTCCAATCTATCCAGATCCATCTGTAGCCAGTTAATTACCCACATACAGACATTGTCACCCAGTCCAAGCATTCTCATTTTATATACTAGCCTTTTATGTGGCACAGTATCAAATGCTTTGGAGAAGTCCAAATATACGACATCCATTGATTCACAGCTGTCAAGTCTACAACTTACCTCCTCATAGAAAATGATTAAATTAGTTTGAAATGACCGATCCCTCATGAAGTCATGCTGATATGACGTTATTAGCTTATTTTCAAAAAGGTACTCCAAGATAGCATCTAAAAGAATACCTTTAAACAGTTTACCCATGAAAGGTGTTAAACTTATCAGACTATAGTTTCCAGGCTCTGTTTTTGACCCCTTTTTGAATATTGGCACCATTTAAAACAAAACTCACTTTAGATCAAAACATACAGACAAGTTTGCATGCTCGCTTTTTCAGGTTGCTTTTTTTCCCCATGTAGCAGCCACACAGCCTGCAGATTATTCCTTTAGGGCTAAACACTGGTAATTTAAGTCCTCTTCTTTAGGCGACCAGAGCCCTAACGCGTCTCCTGTGCAACATACTAGAGACTTAACTACTGAGCAACCTAATATAAGTATAAAAATATATCCCAGTAATATACCCCGAAATGCTATGTTATTAATCTCTAATAAAATGAGGTATAGCTACAATGTATAAGCTAAAACCCTGCTATATAAAGTAAAATTAAAGGGAATCTGTCAGCTCCAAAACAACCCCCAAAATAAAGTAAGCAGTGTATAGTGTAAGTAATACCGAGTCGGGTTACGTACATTTTTTTCTTCATACTCACATGCATTCCAATATAGTTCTCCAACAAACTAGCAGTAAAGTGCATTGAGAGGACTCCCATGCTCTGCTATATGTACATGAATCTAGTGTTTATTGTTACTTTTGAAGTCATAGTGTCTTCTAATGATCTGTAACATGACATCATGCCATGTTTACAAAAAAAAATCCTAGAGATTTCAGAGTAGTATTGTGGCAGAAAAGTCTTGTAATGCTTGAAAGACTATTTGATATGTAGTCCTTGTGGAAGTCCCCAGACAATAACTGACTGGTGTAAGTAGCATCTGCTACACTACTATTTATTGATGAACTCACGGGTAAGTGGCCACATGGTTAGAGCTTCATTGTTTTTCCTCCATATATTTTTGTTGCTGTTTCCCTTCGGGTATTTTTCATAATTTACATTCACAAACTGTTGTGAAGAGGTCTGGCATAATTATTCAGAAACATGACAGATGGAGTGATAAGGAGGAGGACGGACAGTCTCTTGGCTAACAGAGTATGACATTCATACAGAATATGCTGCAAGTAGCAGCCAATAACAAGCACTGCAGGCAAACAAATTCACAACACTGAAAATATCCTATTATTGATCATTTCTTTTTTACAGTCTAGTAACTGGAGTCCTCCGTACACCACAAATGTATCTATTCTGTCCACAGGCACCTGGAGAGGAATTTAGTGATGTGCTTATCACACAATGAGAATGGGAGAAAAGTGATGTGAAATTAAAGAGGCAAATATGAAGGAAGATAGATAGATAGATAGATAGATAGATAGATAGATAGATTCTGCCTCTGAGGAGACACACAGAGGAGGCAAAGAGGGTGACCAGAATTGTGCAAGCAACTTCTCAGAATGGGGCTCTATCCTTTATAACCTGTATAAAACAATACCCCCTATTTTAGATTTTAACTCTTTGGTGCAGTAAACAATTTTTCTAGCATGGATAAAATGTGTCAGCCTTCTCACTGTTTACTGCTGGCCCAGTGACGTCACGACTAGTATCAACTTGCCTGGGCGGGGCTAAGCTTCATTCAAGTGAACGGAGCTCAGCCGCGCCAAGGCAAGTTGATACTAGTAGTGATGTCACTGGGCCAGCGGTAAACAGTGAGAAGGCTGTGGCGCTGCTGGAGCACCGCTGCCTTCTCAAACAGCTGATCGTCGGGGGTCCCGGGTGTCGAATCCCCGCCGATCAGATGCTGATGATCTATCCAGAGGATAGATCATCAGTTTAAACAAAGTGCAGAACCCCTTTAATATAGTAGTTCAGTTTTTCAGCTTTTTGGAACTACTTATTTTCCTTCTTCATGTGCTTAAAAACATATAGCCACCTGCCATGAACATTAGCTCTTTCCATCCATATTTTGCTCCTGTTGTAAAGATCAAATCCCAACTGCAATGGCACAAAGGACTCCTTTAAAAACCTAAAGACTAAAGAATAGGAACATTTAAGACTAGACAAAAGCTTGCTGAACGAGTATTGCATCATTCCTGAAAGGACATTTTTGACATTGTAGTTTAGCAGTTTGTCAAAATGTAATTAAATATCTTCTATGTTCGCCTGATAGGAGGTTATATGGTCAAATGAATCCCATTATACATAGTAGGACCTCTATTATGGTCTTATTCTCTCACTACTTCATGATTTTCAAGATCTGAACATCGAAGTATGAATCATGGGAGCCTCAAGCAAAGAGTTAGAAAGGACTAGGGAGGCACTGGAGATGACATGGAAAGAATATTATTAAAGCATCTGGAGAATTCATATTATCTCAAGAATGGTTATGCTCAAATCAGCATCATTTTCTATGTTTCTATTCTGTTCCAGAAACAAACAAAAAATAAATAAAGGCAATGTAGGATTCATCGTGTGATGGAAAACAATGGCACTTGATGAACCATTTGACTATGAGACAAAATAGAGCAGCATGCTGATTTTGTGGATTTCACTGACAATTTTAAGGTGTGTAGGGGCTTCCTACTGTTCCTCATTAACCATTGTCAGGTAAAATGATGTTGGATTTCAGCATGCTCTATGCTTAGTTGCTGAAGGAGAGATGGCACCTCTAGAAGGGTCTGGCCATGACTTATTCTCCTCTCCATACTGAATTATACGGACAACGTGTTTCAGAGGATGGAAGCCTCCTTCATCAGGTCAGTGTTACCCCTGCAACACTGACCTGTTGAAGGAGGTTTCCATCCTCCGAAATGCGTTGTCTGTATAACAATAAAGAAACCAAGAGTCTTTTAATCCCCTTGACAATCTCCTGCTTTAGTACAGTGCCATTTGAGAAGTCCCTCTTGCTTTTCTTCCTCACATCGAGTCAGTTTCTTCAGTCAGTGAACTCCAATGGACTGTGTGCAGCTGAATGGGAGTGCAAGGAACCCACTGTGAGAGTAATTTGGGCTGAAAACCTTGTAGCTTTTGACAGGGTTTATGGGCATTCTATCACATCGTTTGTAGCTTGTGATGCTGCTTATAAATCTCCACCACAGAAATAAATCCAGAGAAAATTTTGGATTTGTTGAACACCCTTCAGCTGGAATTGTAAGGAATTGATATTTGAGGAAATATATCTCAGTTGATATTGGGAAAAGAAAACCTTGCTACACAACTAGGACAAAACTTTGTTGGAACTATTCTGCTAAGACTCTTCGCCTCCGAGGAGTCTGGATGTGTCTGCATCTTTCTGCTCAGTAAAGACTATAAGTTAAATTTTCTATTTTACTTCAGTCTACCGACAATCATTCGCTACTCAACATTACCTTCCAACAGAGAGGGTGTGCCCCAGGGGAACTACAACTCCTATTGACCGGTCTTCTCCGTTCCAGCCCTACGAATAAAAGAGAAGAATCCTGTCACTGTGAGTACTGTGAAAACCACTACCATCTAAACCACTACCACTCCTATCCTCCACTCCACACTGCCACTGGGTTGCTGAACAATCATTAATGAGACACAGAGATTAACACTTTAATGGCTGTCCACTGACTTAAGAGTTACCTTTAGGCCAAAATATGTCGCTGCATTAATGATCTGCCATCTAGCAGGATTTAGATCAGGTACCCAACTGTTAGATACAACCTGGACTGCTTCTAGCTTTTCTTTGAGGTGGTCTCTGCCTGCTATTCCCTCTGTCTATGCTAATGCATACTGCATATCCAGCAAAACAAGACAGCAAATATAAAAGGCAGACCTCACCATATACAAAAATATTAATACTTTATTCCCACATAAAGGGAAAATAATCAATATGCCATGTCGAAGAGCCCCACATGTATCGCTGCAACTTGCAGCTTCCTCGGGGGATAAGTGAAAGCATCCAACACTTACAGCTTATACATATAAATCCTATTACATTGACAGATATTTACAAGATCAGAAAAGATGGCAATCTCTACAAATCTGGCCTTTATGGATGAGAGGTAAGAAGAAAGACATTTTTGAAAGCAAGCCATAAGAATTCCCAGTTTGCAATTTGCCATAAGCCATGTAAGCAACCTAGCAAACATGTGAAAAAAGGGTGCTCTGGTCAGATGAGACCCAAGTTAAACTTTTTGGCCTAAATGCAAAATGCTATGTGTGGAGGAAAACTCACACTGCACATCACCCTAAACACACCATCCCCACAGTGAAACATGGTGGTGGCAGCATCCTGCTATGGGAATTCTTTTCTCAAGCAGGGACAGGGAAGCTGGTCAGAGTTGATGGGAGGAAGGAGCTAAATACAGGTTAATCCTGGAGGAAAACCTGGTAGAGGCTGCAAAAGACTTGAGACTAGGGCAGAGGTTCACCTTCCAGCAGGACAACGATCCTAAGCACACAGACAGAGCTACAATGGAATGGTTAAGATCAAAGAATCATGTGTTAAAATGTCCCAGTCAAAGTCAAACCCTAAATCCCATTAAGAATCTGTGTCAAGACTTAAAAATTGCTGTTTACAGATGCTCTCCATCCAATCTAACCGAGCTTCAGCTATTTTGCAAAGAAGAATTGGCAAAAATTTCAGCCTCTAGATTTGCAAAGCTGGTAGACACATACCCAAAAAGACTTGCAACTGTAATTGCAGCAAAAGGTGGTCCTACAAAGTATTGACTCAGGGGCTGAATACAAATGCTTGCCACACTTTCCAGATTTTTATTTATTACAAATTTTGAAAACTATGTATAATTTTTTTACATCACACACAATTGCTTATTTGTGTTGGTCTATCAAATAAAATCCTAATAAAATATATTTAGGTTTGCGGTTGTGACATGAAAAAAATGCGGAAACATTTAAGGGGGTATAAACATATATATATATATATATATATATATATATATATATACAGCATAGACCAAAAGTTTGGACACACCTTCTCATTCAAAGAGTTTTCTTTATTTTCATGACTGAAAATTGTAGATTCACACTGAAGGCATCAAAACTATGAATTAACACATGTGGAATTATATACATAACAAAAAAGTGTGAAACAACTGAAAATATGTCATATTCTAGGTTCTTCAAAGTAGCCACCTTTTGCTTTGATTACTGCTTTGCACACTCTTGGCATTCTCTTGATGAGCTTCAAGAGGTAGTCACCTGAAATGGTCTTCCAACAGTTTTGAAGGAGTTCCCAGAGATGCTTAGCACTTGTTGGCCCTTTTGCCTTCACTCTGCGGTCCAGCTCACCCCAAACCATCTCGATTGGGTTCAGGTCCGGTGACTGTGGAGGCCAGGTCATCTGGCGCAGCACCCCATCACTCTCCTTCATGGTCAAATAGCCCTTACACAGCCTGGAGGTGTGTTTGGGGTCATTGTCCTGTTAAAAAATAAATGATGGTCCAACTAAACGCAAACCGGATGGAATAGCATGCCGCTGCAAGATGCTGTGGTAGCCATGCTGGTTCAGTATGCCTTAAATTTTGAATAAATCCCCAGCACAGACCAAAAGTTTGGACACACCTTCTCATTCAAAGAGCTTTCTTTATTTTCATGACTATGAAAATTGTAGAGTCACACTGAAGGCATCAAAACTATGAATTAACACATGTGGAATTATATACATAACAAAAAAGTGTGAAACAACTGAAAATATATCATATTCTAGGTTCTTAATGTAGCCACCTTTTGCTTTGATTAATGCTTTGCACAGAGTTCTAAAGCTAAAGAACACAAGGAATGGACATTAGACCAGTGGAAATCTGTGCTTTGGTCTGATGTAGTGGCGTCGCTAGAGGGGGGCGAGGGGGGGCAATTGCCCCCCCTATGTTGTTCCTTGCCCCCCCAGGTGCCCCCCCGCTGATTCCCCCGAGTGAATACTAATGAGCGCTTCCATTAAGGAAGCGCTCATTAGTACAGAAGGACCAGGAAGTGGTGAACGCTCTGTACTCACCACTTCCTGGTCCTCGGCTGTCGGCTGTGCAGGGCTGCGCACAGCGTGAGGTCGCTCTGTGACCTCACGCTGTGCGCGCCAGTTTAGAGCACGCACAGTCGACTGAGGAGGGAGAAAATGGTAGGCGGCGTCCGTCCAGGAGCAGGAGAGGTAAGTGTTTTTTTTTTAAAATTTTATAAAAAATGTGGCTGCTGGGGGCATTATGGGGGCTAATAGGAGGCATATGCGGCTAATAGGAGGCATATGGGGCTAATTGGAAGCATATTTGGGGGCTAATTGGAGGCATATTTGGGGGCTAATTGGAGATGTATGGGGGCATTTGGAGGCATATTTGGGGGCTAATTGGAGGCATATTTGGGGGCTAATAGGAGGCATATTTGGGGGCTAATAGGAGGCATATGGGGCTAATAGGAGGCATATGGGGCTAATAGGAGGCATATGGGGCTAATAGGAGGCATATGGGGCTAATTGGAGGCATATGGGGCTAATTGGAGGCATATGGGGCTAATTGGAGGCATATGGGGGCTAATAGGCATATGGGGCTAATAGGCATATGGGGGCTAATAGGAGGCATATGGGGGCTAATTGGAGGCATATGGGGGCTAATTGGAGGCATATGGGGTCTATGGGGCTAATTGGAGGCATATGGGGGCTAATTGGGGGCTAATTGGAGGCATATGGGGGCTAATTGGAGGCATATGGGGGCTAATTGGAGGCATATGGGGGCTAATTGGAGGCATATGGGGGCTAATTGGAGGCATATGGGGTCTATGGGGCTAATTGGAGGCATATGGGGTTAATTTGAGGCATATGGGGGCTAATTGGGGGCTAATAGGAGGCATATGGGGGCTAATTGGAGGCATATGGGGGCTAATTGGAGGCATATGGGGTCTATGGGGCTAATAGGAGGCATATGGGGGCTAATAGGAGGCATATGGGGGCTAATAGGAGGCATATGGGGGCTAATTGGAGGCATATAGGGGCTAATTGGAGGCATATAGGGGCTAATTGGAGGCATATGGGGGCTAATTGGAGGCATATGGGGGCTAATTGGAGGCATATGGGGGCTAATTGGAGGCATATGGGGGCTAATTGGAGGCATATGGGGTCTATGGGGCTAATTGGAGGCATATGGGGTTAATTGGAGGCATATGGGGGCTAATTGGGGGCTAATAGGAGGCATATGGGGGCTAATAGGAGGCATATGGGGGCTAATAGGAGGCATATGGGGGCTAATTGAAGGCATATGGGGGCTAATTGGAGGCATATGGAGCTAATTGGAGGCATATGGGGGCTAATAAGAGGCATAATGGGGGCTAATTAGAGGCATAATGTGGGCTAATGAGGCATAATGGGGGCCAATGGGGCTAATAAGAAGAATAATGGGGGCTAATGAGGCATAAGGGCTTATATGGGGGCTGATATGGGAGTGATGAGAGGCATAATGAGGGCTAATGAGAGGCATAATGTGTCATCCACAGATCCCCCATAACAGTGTGTCTTCCACAGATCCACCATAACAGTGCGCCTGTGCACTGACGAGAGACAGAAAGAAGGGGAAAGAATCCGTGGAAGCAAGCAGAGGACAGCACAGCAGACGACTGAATAGCTTCTTTTGTAAGTAAATTGTTTTATTATAACTGTATCCCTGCAGACCGCAACTCTCTCGTATTTTGTAATCTTATTTTGTTTTTGCCCCCCCATTTTTGACTGTGGTATCTTTGTGCCCCCCCCTATATATTGTTCCTAGAGTCGCCACTGGTCTGATGAGTCCAAATTTGAGACCTTTCGTTCCAACCACCGTGTCTTTGTGCGACGCAGAAAAGGTGAGCAGTTGGACTCTACATGCCTGGTTCCCACCGTGAAGCATGGAGGAGGAGATGTGATGGTGTGGGGGTGCTTTGCTGGTGACACTGTTGGGGATTTATTCAAAATTGAAGGCATACTGAACCAGCATGGCTACCACAGCATCTTGCAGCGGCATGCTATTCCATCCGGTTTGCGTTTAGTTGGACCATCATTTATTTTTCAACAGGACAATGACCCCAAACACCCCTCTAGGCTGTGTAAGGGCTATTTGACCATGAAGGAGAGTGATGGGGTGCTGCGCCAGATGACCTGGCCTCCACAGTCACCGGACCTGAACCCAATCGAGATGGTTTGGGGTGAGCTGGACCGCAGAGTGAAGGTAAAAGGGCCAACAAGTGCTAAGCATCTCTGGGAACTCCTTCAAAACTGTTGGAAGACCATTTCAGGTAACTACCTCTTGAAGCTCATCAAGAGAATGCCAACAGTGAGAATATGGAACTCTCTGCCTGAGGAGGTGGTGATGGTGAGTACAATAAAGGAATTCAAGAGGGGCCTGGACGTATTTCTGGAGCTTAATAATATTACAGGCTATAGCTACTAGAGAGGGGTCTTCCTCTGGATCAACTTGCGGGATAACAGGCCGAACTGGATGGACAAATGTCTTTTTTCGGCCTTATGTACTATGTTACTATGTTAACAGTGTGCAAAGCAGTAATCAAAGCAAAAGATGGCTACTTTGAAGAACCAAGAATATGACATATTTTCAGTTGTTTCACGCTTTTTTGTTATGTATATAATTCCACATGTGTTAATTCATAGTTTTGATGCCTCCAGTGTGAATCTACAATTTTCATAGTCATGAAAATAAAGAAAACTCTTTGAATGAGAAGGTGTGTCCAAACTTTTGGTCTGTACTGTATATATATATATATATATATATATATATATATTTTTTTTTTTTTTTTTTTTTGCAACACAGTGTCCAAAATGTTTGGTATTTCAAGTATATGGCAACCTATTTTTTATTTATTATATTACCTCAATATTATTTATATTTTTAGGTTAAAATCACTTTACTCAATGTTGGTTAGGGTATAATCCCCATTGCGCCTACGCTCTTCGTGGTTTCAATGCACTAATGATTTGTATGACAATAATACTCTTCGTCTCAAAGTAGGATGCACTGGCTGATTGGTATGTTCCTACTAAGCATGCTTTATACTGTGTATGTCTGTGATATGGCATTCTGCCAGTACTATATTTAATGTGGTCTAGGCCATTCTTTGTACATTGTGATTCAATTATTATTGCTGAATAGCAGTTTAATTGACTGATATTTACATGGTAACCTAGTAACATAGATTCAATTGTAGGGCAGCTCTCACCTGTGCTAGTTCAATCACCCTCTGTGCACGGATGCCGCACAGTTCAGGTGAAGTAATGGTAACTTTTTTCCAGCATCTAAAATCTCCGTACAGCAAGTATATCTACGCGTTTCAGACCTCTTAAATATATGGGTCCTTCCTCATGACAAACATAAATGTGAAATGGGAGCACCTCCAGATATATCCTGAACTAACCCCAAGTTGATAGGTATCACCTGGGAGGAGGAGACATCAAGAGGCGGTCCCATGCAAACTATATTGGTAAAAAAAAAATACAAGCCAAACATGAAAAATAGTGAGAAAGAGCTGAGGTAGAAATTCTAGCACTAAAACAATAGTGATGAGTAGAATCTAGTGTTCACAAATAGTCAACATGGGAATACATATAAATAAAGAGAAAATAACATGCAATCAATATTGCAAAATGAGATCGTGCCATTTATTAAGTCCCTGTGGTTGACGGGATCCCAGCTGGAAGATCCAGAAGGCCTCTCTATTAAGGAGTTTCCTTCTGTGAAAAACAAATTGTATGCAGTCAACACAAGAATTGAAATGCATAATAAGCTCTGGTATGGACGCCACATCGCCGGACCATACCATCAGCAGGTCATCGATGTAACGTTCATACCAGAGTAAACGGTCCAAAAAAGGGGAGGTGTCGATGAGGAGAAAATGACCCTCCCACCATGCCATAATGGTGACGTTACATCGATGACCTGCTGATGGTATGGTCCGGCGATGTGGCGTCCATACCAGAGCTTATTATGCATTTAAATTCTTGTGTTGACTGCATACAATTTGTTTTTCAATTTGATGACACTGAAATTCAGTTTTTAGACTTGTGCCTGAGGGGGAACATTTCCACCCACAGAGTCAGTACATCTACCCATCGGAAACAGCTTGCTGGAAATACTACATTATTAGCTCACTCATGTCACCCCTCCCACACCAATCGCAAAATATCCCCAAAGGGGAATTGATCCGTGCCCGCCGCAATTGTTCTGATCAAGAGGCCTTTGAGAGGGAAGCCTCTAATATAAGTGACAGACTTTTGCGCAGGGAATATTCACGCATTAACATAGAGCGGGCCACTAAAATGGTTTCTGACATGAATAGACAGTCCCTAGTTTTTCCCAAATTCTCCCTTAAACATAGACAACCCGAAAGCACTGATAATAATAAACATGCCACTTATTTCGTTACACAATTTAGCCAAGAATTTCCTGCTATCTGTAGGATCATGAAAAAATATTTCCATGTTCTGAATTTCGATGGCAATTGGTCAGAAATTGTGTCCAATGGAATAAAATGTGTGGCCAGGAGAGCACCTACTTTGGGTAACATAATCAGCCCAAGTTTCTTCTCAGAAACTACAAGCCACATGGCTTCACTACAAAGGTAGTTTTAAATGCGGACACAAAAAATGTATCTGTTGCGAGCATACTACTATTGAAAAAACCTTCAGATCTACCGCTAATGAAAAAGACCATAAAATACAGTCCTACATCAATTGTAAAACCAGACATGTAGTCTATCTCATCACATGTACTATATGCTCTTTGCAATATGTAGGCTGTACTGTCAATCCACTAAAGAATCGGATACATAGAAACATAGAATGTAAACACATATCCGATGTGCCACATTATAGAGACCGCAATGTCTCTGCAGCAGCCTGCATTTTGCAATTTCACATGCGGGGGATGTGTCCAGTCTTAAAGTTAAAGGCATAGAAGGGGTCTATTTACCACCAAGGGGGGGGGGGGGGAGAGATCACAGAAGGAAACTCCTTAATAGAGAGGCCTTCTGGATCTTCCAGCTGGGATCCCGTCAACCACAGGGACTTAATAAATGGCACGATATTGCAATATTGATTGCATGTTATTTTCTCTTTATTTATATGTATTCCCATGTTGACTATTTGTGAACACTGGATTCTACTCATCACTATTGTTTTAGTGCTAGAATTTATACCTCAGCTCTTTCTCACTATTTTTTATGTTTGGCTTGTAGGTTTTTTAACCAATTTAGTTTGCATGGGACCGCCTCTTGATGTCTCCTCCTCCCAGGTGATACCCATTAACTTGGGGTTAGTTCAGGATATATCTGCTCCCATTTCACATTTATGTTTGAAAGAAAAAGGAAAAAGTCTGGTACCGTGTTAGCCAATAGAAAAATAGTTTAGTGCTCTCATTAAGAGAAACAAAATAAGAGTATTGCAGGTTTGATACCTTTGGCTAACAAAAATAGAAGTAATGATGTTACATAGCGAGCTTTTGAGACATCACCAGTCTCTTCATCAGGCGTACTACAAGAATATATGAAGAAACAGCAATATATATACAATAAGAACAGAGGCATGGGGGGAATGAATGGACATTTGAAAAAAAAAAACAGAACAACATATTAAAGATCTTGAGAATGAGTCCTTAATTATCTTACAGATAAGGCTACTTTCACACTAGCGTTCGGGCGGATCCGTTCTGAACGGATCCGATCATAATAATGCAGACGGAGGCTCCGTTCAGAACGGATCCGTCTGCATTATTTTAGCATATAACAGCTAAGTGTGAAAATAGCCTCGTACGGATCCGTCCAGACTTTCAATGTAAAGTCAATGGGGGACGGATCCGCCTGAAGATTGAGCCATATTGTGGCATCTTCAAACGGATCCGTCCCCATTGACTTACATTGTAAGTCTGGACGGATCCGCACGCCTCCGCACGGCCAGGCGGACACCCGAACGCTGCAAGCAGCGTTCAGCTGTCCGCCTGTCCGTGCGGAGGCGAGCGGAGCGGAGGCTGAACGCCGCCAGACTGATGCAGTCTGAGCGGATCCGCTCCATTCAGACTGCATCAGGGCTGGACGGCTGCGTTCGGGTCCGCTCGTGAGCCCCTTCAAACAGAGCTCACGAACGGACCGACGAACGCTAGTGTGAAAGTAGCCTAAGAGGTGTGAAAGTTTTATGGTCTCTAAATTGATGTTATCTCAGAGACCTGGTGCCCCGACTATGTCTATAGAAGACTCTTGTAGTGTGTCATAAATCCCGGGGACAAATTCAGTCCAGTATTCAAAGTGTCAAGCAGTGTTATAAATTTGTATTCCCAAATTCTTCTAGCTTTTTGGGATTTGAAGTTACCTTTTAATATGAGAACTTTCATGTGTTCTACATTGTGTCCTGGGCTACAGAAATGCTTAGCCACAGGAAAGTGTAGCTTCTTCTCTTTAATTGTGTGGCGGTGGAACCTCATCCTTGCATTGAGTCTCTGTCCTGTCTCTCCAACGTAGAGGCCTCTAACAGGACATTTAGTGCAGAGAATCAGATAAACAACATTAGATGTAGAACATGTGAATGTCCCAGGGATCCTATATTCCTGCTGTGTGTTGGGGATCCGGATCTTATCTGTTGTCATTATATGGGAACAGGTTATGCATCTTCTTATATTACAGGGATGGGTTCCTTTTTCTGTGGTACATGGTCTTGAACTTGATCTGATCAGAATTTTCCTTAGATTTGGAGGTTGTCGGTAAGCTAGTAAGGGGGGAGGGGGGTCTGGGAAGATTGTTTTTAGTCGTTCATCCTTACGTAGGACATGATGTAATTTTTGGCCAGTTTTCCTCAGTACCTCTAGTTGTGGGTTGTAGGTCACAACCAGAGGTATGCGCTGATTCTGTTTCTTTTCATTGTATTGGAGAAGTTGACTTCTGGGGATCTTGGTGGCTCTTGTGATCTGATCTTCAATCGAAGCAGGATGATAGCCCTAGTGTAAAAATGTCCTTTTCAGATATTGTAAATGCTCATCCCTGTCTAATGGGCTGGAGCAGATTCGGCTATATCTGACGGCTTGACTATAGATGATGGACTTTTTAATATGTTCGGGGTGGAAACTGTCCCCTTTCAGGTATGTAGGCCGATCAATAGGTTTCCAATACAGGGATGTCTGTATTGAGCTGTCTTGAAGTTTTATGGTAGTGTCCAGAAAGCTGAATTCTATGTGGGATTAGTTGAGGGTCAGGTTTATGGTGGGATGGAATTTGTTGAATTGTTCATAAAATTTTATCAGTTCATGTTCAGAGTCGGTCCAGATTATTAGGATGTCATCAATGAAACGGAAGTAGGCCAAGGGTTTTTTGAGACAGGATACCAAAAATTCATTTTCCAGTTTTGCCATGAACAGATTTGCATATTGCGGTGCCATTTTACTGCCCATGGCGGTCCCAGTGCACTGTAAATATATCTCCTTGTCAAAAGAGAAATAGTTATGGGTGAGGATGAATTTGGTCAGTTGTAGTACAGACTCTGAGACGATCCCATTCGCCTCCAAGTATACTCGTCAAGCAGGTAATCCATCATTGTGCAGGATATTCGAATACAAGGATTCCACATCCATGGTTGCCAAGATTGTGCCTTTAGGGAGGGGACCTATGGTTGACAGTTTGTTCAATAAGTCAGTGGTGTCCTGTAGATAACTTTTTGTGTTCCTCACTAATGGTTTAAGGATGCCCTCTATCCAACCTGATATTGTTTTCATTGAGGGTTCCCTCACCTGAAATGATTGGCCTCCCTGGATTCCCTGCTTTGTGTATTTTGGGAAGCATGTAGAATACTCCAATCCTGGAATTCTCAGGTACCAAGTCTAAAAGTTGCGTGAATCCTGCAGGAAGACCTCTGATGATCTTTTTCTACTCTTTCAAATATTTCTGAGTTGGGTCTCCCTCCATTTTGATATAGTATTGTGTGTCTGTGAGTTGTCGGTGTGATTCTTCTATATAGTCCAAAGTGTTCAAAAGGACTATAGCGCCACCTTTATCTGCAGGTTTTATAGTGATTCCTTTGTTGTTTTTTAAGGTTTGAATCGCCTTCCTTTCCTGTATGTTGATGTTGAATGTTTCTTTTATATGTTTGTCCAGTATTGTAGACTGTGCTACATTTCTAAAGGAGTCAATGTACTGGTCCAAAATGGTATTGCGGCCAGGGGGAGGGGTCCAGTCAGACTGTTTTTTGTCCACCAGTGCCAATTGTGTTTGGCTGTTTGAGAATTCTCTTTCCTGTTTGTCATGGAAGAACTCTTTTAGTCTTAATGTCCTAAAATATTCCTCCATGTCACTACAGAGTTCTGTTTTGTCAAGACTTTTGGTAAGGCAGAATGAGAGTCCTCGGGACAGCTTCCACCCCGAACATATTAAAAAGTCCATCATCTATAGTCAAGCCGTCAGATATAGCCGAATCTGCTCCAGCCCATTAGACAGGGATGAGCATTTACAATATCTGAAAAGGAAATTTTTACACTAGGGCTATCCTCCTGCTTCGATTGAAGATCAGATCACAAGAGCCACCAAGATCCCCAGAAGTCAACTTCTCCAATACAATGAAAAGAAACAGAACCAGCGCATACCTACAACCCACAACTAGAGGTACTGAGGAAAACTGCCCAAAAATTACATCATGTCCTACGTAAGGATGAACGACTAAAAACAATCTTCTCAGACATCCCCCCCCCCCCTTACTAGCTTACCGACAACCTCCAAATCTAAGGAACATTCTGATCAGATCAAGTTCAAGACCATGTACCACAGAAAAAGGAACCCATCCCTGTAATATAAGAAGATGCAAAACCTGTTCCTATATAATGACAACAGATAAGATCCGAATCCCCAACACACAGCAGGAATATAGGATCCCTGGGACATTCACATGTTCTACATCTAATGTTGTTTATCTGATTCTCTGCACTAAATGTCCTGTTAGAGGCCTCTACATTGGAGAGACAGGACAGAGACTCAATGCAAGGATGAGGTCCCACCGCCACACAATTAAAGAGAAGAAGCTACACTTTCCTGTGGCTAAGCATTTCTATAGCCCAGGACACAATGTAGAACACATCAAAGTTCTCTTATTAAAAGGTAACTTCAAATCCCAAAAAGCTAGAAGAATTTGGGAATACAAATTTATAACACTGCTTGACACTTTGAATACTGGACTGAATTTGTCCCCGGGATTTATGACACACTACAAGATCTAAAGAGTCTTTTATAGACATAGTCGGGGCACCAGGTCTCTGAGATAACATCAATTTAGAGACCATAAAACTTTCACACCCCTTATCTGTAAGATAATTTAGGACTCATTCTCAAGATCTTTAATATGTTGTTCTGTTTTTTTTCAAATGTCCATTCATTCCCCCCATGCCTCTGTTCTTATTGTATATATTTGCTGTTTCTTCATATATTCTTGTAGCACGCCTGATCAAGAGACTGGTGATGTCTCGAAAGCTCGCTATGTACCATCATTACTTCTATTTTTGTTAGCCATTAAAAGGTATCAAACCTGCAATACTCTTATTTTGTTTCTCTTAATGAGAGCACTAAACATTTATGTTTGTCATGAGGAAGGACCCATATATTTAAGAGGTCTGAAGCGCGTAGCTATACTTGCTGTACAGAGATTTTAGACGTTGGAATAAAGTTACTATTATTTCACCTGAACTGAGCTGGATTATTTTTTCTCAATTTGCTAACCTAGTAACATAGTTTGTAAGGTTGAAAAAATAAATCTGTCTATCCAGTTTAGCCTGTTATCCTGCAATATAGTATAAATTGGTAGACCAGTGGATGGAATGAGAAGGATCATGGACAGAATTAGTGAATACAAACCCAGATCAATAGTTTCCAAAGTCCAGCTTACCTGTAATTCCGTTGTTGAAGTCAAACTTGTATAGTCACATAAAAACAAAGGTGACCTGGCACTGAAGGGTCCTATTTTCAACATTTCTTTATTGCCAAAACTTGAACATATATGGAACAGGACATGACATAGAGCAGCCTTCTCCCTCTTTCTCCCGTTTAGCCGACATGTTTCGACTCTTCGTCGTGGCCACGATGGAATTACAGGTGAGATGGACTTTTGAAACTATTGATCTGGGTTGTTCTACAAGTTGATCAATATTTGTTTCTATTTACATGTTAATGAAAATAAAATAGATGATTCTTGTACTGGTGCGAGAAAAAAAAAACGACAAATGGCGCTATACAGAGACATTTTACTGAATAGCTCACTGGCTATACTACATTTTTGATTGCATGCAATTCCAAAATGATTCTGATCCAGGCGCTGGTTTGGAAAATGCAGAATATGTTTAATGACAGAATCCCTTTAAGCACCCCAGCACAGTGTAATGATCTTTTAAATGCCCCCCCTAGAGTATAATGTCCTCATAAGTTCCTGCATACAATATGAGCGCCCCTTAATTTCCCTCACATAGAGTAATGTACCTCCAAAATAAATACTCACCTAGACCGCATTCCCACAATGAACAAAGCAGAGCAAGTCTGCACCAGTTTATATTTACTTTCTGTGAATTGGCAATAGTGTCACTGAATCCTGCCTGCCTCCGCCAAACAACCAATGGCAGGAGAAAGGTGGAGCAGGGAGCTATGTGTGGATTAATGCTGCAGGCTTGATGATATCACTGCTGAAAGCTCCAAGCTTCACCATTGTATTCAACCAGTGATGTAATTACAACCCCTTCTTCCCGCACAATCCCTACTACTGTGATTAGTCAAGATTGCTCTCTCAGACCAAACCCAGCAGCGGCTCTGTCCGTTTCCTACAGTTTCACTGTATATATCAGTGGTGGCGAACCTATGGCATGGGTGGCAGAGGTGGCACTTAGAGCTCTCTTTGTAGGCACCCGCACCCTGGAAAAAAACATTTCAGGGTGCACTATTAACATCACAGGCAGCACATTGAATGTAGGCAGGCTATTATAGCCAAATGATAAAGTACATGGAAGATATACTTGTCACGGACGGTGTACAGGAAACAAGACAAAGCAACATGCATATATGACTGAGTGGATCCAAAGCTAAGGAACCAAAAGGGAGACCCCTGCACAAGACCTGAGACTTTCCCTGGCTGCTCAGCCTATGCAAAGATCCGAAAGGTGGAAGGTTGCATATCCACGTACCTCGACTATATAACCCCTGAACACCCTACAATAGTGAGGGGACACGACCACCGGCTCCCTACACCAGACACGGAGGGAGTCAGGGTCACCTGGGATCCAGCAAACAGAAAATAACAGATAAATGTTCAGCACTTAACTTTGTAGCAGACTGGAAAACAAGATCAGCATGCACACACACTCCAGGAAGTAGTATAAGCCGCCCAGTAATGCATTATGGGGCGGAATTTAAAGGGATGCAATCAGTCCAACTCCATGACAGCTGAGAGAGGCTAACGAGATGAGGAACTGAACAGCACAACAAAGAGAACTCAAGGAGGAGGTTCTGAAAGGCTTCTGTCAGAGCTTCTCAGCTGTCTGGTTGTGACAGTACCCCTCCCTCTACGAGTGGACTCCGGACACTCAGAGCCCACCTTCTCAGGATGGGACCTATGGAAAGCCCTGATGAGACGAGAGGCCTTAATGTCCGTCACTGGGACCCACATCCTCTCCTCAGGACCATAACCCTCCCAATGAACAAGGTACTGAAGAGAACCGCGGACAAGACGAGAATCCACAATCCTAGAGACCTGAAATTCAAGATTCCCATCAACCATAATCGGAGGAGGAGGCAAAGGCGAGGGTACAATGGGTTGAACATAAGGTTTCAATAAGGACTTATGAAAAACATTATGGATCTTCCAAGTCTGAGGAAGATCAAGACAGTAGGCAACAGGATTGATGACAGACAGGATTTTGTAAGGCCCAATAAACCTAGGACCCAACTTCCAGGAGGGAACCTTCAATTTGATATTCTTGGTAGACAACCACACCAGATCACCAACATTCAGGTCCGGACCAAGCACACGTTTCTTATCTGCCACACGCTTATATCTCTCACTCATGCTCTTTAGATTATCCTGAATCTTTTGCCAAATAGATGACAAAAACGAGGAGAATCTGTCCTCATCAGGTAAACCAGAAGACCCCTCTCCCGAGAAAGTCCCAAACTGCGGATGAAACCCATATGCACCAAAAAATGGTGACTTATCAGAGGACTCCTGACGACGGTTATTTAAAGCAAACTCAGCAAGGGACAAAAAAGAACACCAATCCTCTTTATTCTCCGCCACAAAACAGCGCAGATATGTCTCCAGATTCTGATTGACGCGCTCTGTCTGGCCATTCGACTGCGGGTGGAAAGCAGAAAAGAATGACAACCGAACCCCCAAGCGAGAACAGAAAGCCTTCCAGAATCTGGAAAAAAACTGCATGCCCCTATCAGAGACTATGTCTGAAGGAATACCGTGCAATTTGACAATGTGATCAATAAATGCCTGTGCCAGCGTCTTAGCATTGGGCAAACCAGGAAAAGGGATGAAATGCACCATTTTGCTAAAACGGTCCACCACCACCAGAATCACCGTCTTCCCCGAGGAACGAGGCAGGTCCGTTATAAAGTCCATGGACAGATGTGTCCAAGGACAGGAAGGAATGGGTAAGGGAAGGAGAGGACCTGATGGCCGTGAATGAGGGACTTTGGCACGAGCGCAAGTCTCGCAGGCTGCCACAAAACCCTCAACCGACTTACGAAGCGCAGGCCACCAGAATCTCCGAGCGATGAGATCCAGTGTGGCTTTTGCCCCCGGGTGCCCAGCAAGGACCGTATCGTGGTGTTCCTTAAAAATCTTGTGTCTTAAAGCGAGAGGCACAAACAACCTCCCAGGAGGACAAAGATCAGGAGCCTCTGACTGGGCTGCCTGCACCTCTGCCTCCAATTCAGAAAAGAGAGCAGAGACCACCACACCTTCAGCCAAAATGGGACCCGGGTCTTCAAAATTCCCGCCTCCCGGAAAACAACGTGACAGGGCATCTGCCTTCACATTCTTAACTCCAGGGCGGAACGTGACCACTAAATTAAACCTAGAAAAGAACAAAGACCATCTGGCCTGTCTCGGGTTCAGACGCTTGGCTGACTCCAAGTAGGCCAGATTTTTATGGTCAGTAAATACGGTAATAGGGTGTCTGGCTCCCTCTAGCCAATGGTGCCATTCCTCAAAAGCCAACTTGATGGCCAACAATTCCCTATCTCCCACATCGTAATTTCTCTCTGCGGAGGAGAGTTTTTTCGAGAAAAAGGCACACGGTCGCCATTTGGCAGGAGAGGAACCCTGAGACAAGACCGCCCCCACACCCACCTCAGAAGCATCAACCTCAACTATGAAGGGTAAAGAAATATCAGGTTGCACCAAGATGGGAGCGGAAGCAAAACTCTCCTTGATATTAGAAATAGCCTTACGCGCCTCTACTGACCAAGAAGAAAAATCTACCCCCTTTCTGGTCATATCAGTCAGTGGTTTAACAATAGAGGAATAATTCAAAATAAACTTCCTGTAATAATTGGCAAAGCCCAAAAACCGCATCAGCGCCTTCTGATTCTCAGGAAGCTCCCACTCAAGCACAGCGCGGACCTTCTCGGGGTCCATGCGAAAACCAGAAGCGGAGAGAAGGAACCCCAGAAATTGAATTTCTGGAACCGCAAACACACATTTTTCCAGTTTCGCATATAATTTATTCTCCCACAGGATGAGCAAGACTTGACGTAAATGTTCCTTATGAGTTTTAAAATCAGGAGAAAAAATCAAAATGTCATCCAAATACACTAATACAAATTTTCCCATCAAATGATAAAAAATGCTGTTCACGAAATGCTGAAAAACGGCTGGGGCATTCATCAAACCAAAAGGCATAACCAAATGATCAAAATGGCCCTCAGGGGTATTGAAGGCCGTCTTCCATTCGTCTCCTTCTCTGACCCTGACCAGGTTGTATGCCCCTCTTAGATCTAATTTGGAAAAGACTTTAGCCCCAACAACCTGGTTAAACAGGTCCGGGATCAGAGGAAGCGGATAAGGGTCACGAACGGTGTACAGGAAACAAGACAAAGCAACATGCATATATGACTGAGTGGATCCAAAGCTAAGGAACCAAAAGGGAGACCCCTGCACAAGACCTGAGACTTTCCCTGGCTGCTCAGCCTATGCAAAGATCCGAAAGGTGGAAGGTTGCATATCCACGTACCTCGACTATATAACCCATGAACACCCTACAATAGTGAGGGGACACGACCACCGGCTCCCTACACCAGACACGGAGGGAGTCAGGGTCACCTGGGATCCAGCAAACAGAAAATAACAGATAAATGTTCAGCACTTAACTTTGTAGCAGACTGGAAAACAAGATCAGCATGCACACACACTCCAGGAAGTAGTATAAGCCGCCCAGTAATGCATTATGGGGCGGAATTTAAAGGGATGCAATCAGTCCAACTCCATGACAGCTGAGAGAGGCTAACGAGATGAGGAACTGAACAGCACAACAAAGAGAACTCAAGGAGGAGGTTCTGAAAGGCCTCTGTCAGAGCTTCTCAGCTGTCTGGTTGTGACAATACTATATTGGACTGTAGTATTCAGGTTTAATTGCTGTGTTGGCACTCTGGGATAAATAAGTTGGTTTTGGGTTGTAGTTTGGGCACTCAGCCTCTAAAAGGTTTGCCATCACTGATATATATCATCACTGTATAATACTGTTGAGGTGACCCTGACAATAAAATCTTTAAGTCCTCCTCCTGGGTGGGCCCCTTCGGAGTTCGAACTCTAAAGCAACAGCATCCCCTGCTTCCCATATAGCTATGCCCCTATATTCAACTGTATCTGTGTCCTGAGTGTGCAGATATATTCCAAATCGAGACATGCAGCGGCCTTCCTGGAAGCTCGGGAAAGCAATCGAAATTCATGAATGTCAGGACAGTTGTGAGGCATGCATACAATCTTGCTATTTAAACATTCAGCTTTTTTTATTTATCCATTTTTTCAGTATCTCTGTTTGTCAACCTACATCTTTCCACATCATTACCTGACATACTAAATCTTTTCCACCATTTGTAGCATGAGCTGAATTACATATTCTTGACTGCACAAATAAAACACAATTTATATAGTCATATCAGAGATTAAAGAGCCCAGAGCTCCATGCGATAGTAGTCTATGACTCAGCGTCTGTCAGCAGCTGACTGAATCACTACCAAGAATGATTCTCCAGCTCTACAGTTCAGATACACAGCCTGCTAAAACTAATTAGTTGCACTCTCCAGTCTCCAGCAATCCAGTCAATGGAAACGAGCATGTCAACTGTGAATGAACAGTTTTTTTTACACAATGGATCTGTAAAGTTAACATAAAACACATTTTTTCATCAATATAACTCACTCAATTACAAATAAACATGTTTGAATTATTTGATGTGTTATGTCAAATTAGAGATGAGCGAATCGAAGTTGACAAAGTGGAATTCGATCCGAATTTTAGGAAAAATTCTATAGTTTTTTATATATTTTTTTACTTATTTTGGGGGCTGGTGTATTATTGGAAAGAAAGGGAAAAATAGATGTCATAATTGCCGTTCAGCGGTGAAGTTACATTGTACTACAGCCATTTACGGGGTGCATTAATAGAATAGATACGTACGTCCTATTAGCCGTCCTGCGTAGATGTTCTATTGTTTAACTCAGGTGTAGAAATATGAAAAAAAAAGCAAAAAATATATGTCATAATTGTCATTCAGCGGTGAAGTTACATTGTACTACAGCCATTTACATGGTGTAGAAAAAGGAAATATATGTACATACTATTAGCTGTTCTGCAGTGAATTGTGATAATTTATTTTTGGGGTGGCAGCAGGAGTCACATGTATTGATGTAAGCGCTCATTGCCAGAGCGCTGGGAGCTGCGGTCCTGTCACTCACCGCTCAACTCCCAGCTCTCCTCCCTTTCTTCAGGCCGGCGGCGCACAGAATGGTGAAGCGGGAAGACTTCTCCCCGCTCCACCATTCAGCCTGCAGACACAGATCACGCTGCCAGCCTGTGTGGGCGGAGCCTGAAGCCCAGAAATCTGCATAGGTTCTGCCCACACAGTGCTGCAGAGTGATCTGTGCCTGCAGCGAAGAGAGGTATGTGAGCTTCAGGAACGGGAGAAGTTGAGCAGTTACTGTGTTTTTTTGTTTTTTTAATACAGAGGGGGCACAGGGGGCTTTATTACTATGGATGGGGCACAGAGGGCTTTATTACTATGGAAGGGGCACAGATGACTTTATTACTATGGAGGGGGCACAGAGGGCATTACTAATGTGAAGGGGGCACAATGGGCATTTCTACTATGGAGGGGCACAGAGCCAGAGGGCATTACTACAATGAAGGGGGCACAGAGGGCATTATTACTGTGAAGGGGGCACAGTGGGCATTATTACTGTGAAGGGGGCACAGTGGGCATTATTACTGTGAAGGGGCACAAAGAGGGCATTACAACTGTGAAAGGGGCATAGAGAGGGCATAACTACTGAGGGGGCACAATGTGGGCAAAATTACTGTTGTGGAGGCACACATCTGTACAAAACTACAGTGAAGGTTGTACAATGAGGGCAATACTACTGTGACGGAAGTATTGGGGGGAAGGTGTCAGAAAATGGACCTGCTCCAGATGCCAAACACCCTAGGCACGCCACTGCTGCCCGGCCAGAAGTGTGGCATCAGAGCGGGTGTTTAGTGTGGCAGGGGACATAGTTACCCCAATGAGAACTCACCTGCCCACCCAAAATGTGGAGAAACTGACCTTTGTGAAGATGAGTCAGACGTGGTTCAGACAGGATTTTCAAACACCAGTGCCTGATGCATCAGTCAAGATCATCCAAGGTGCCACACCAACACTTTGACATAAGAGACCTGTTTCTTTTGGCTAGCTTCTTCAGCTACTATTCTAATGCTGCCACCTGCCTGATGCCACACCTGATGCCTACTGCCAGCCACCATCTTCAGCTGGTACTAGTATTGCCCCCCACCTCCCCACTCTGTCACTGGGCCACTCTGTAGTATCCTCATGCTGCTGTTACCTCACCACACTGTGGTCTCCTCATGCTGCTGCTACCTCAACACTATGTCACTGGGCCACTCTGTGGTCTCCTCATGCTGCCGCCACTTTAACACTATAACACTGGGCCACTTTTTGGTCTCCTCATGCTGCTGCCACTTTACCACTCTGTAGTCTCCTCATTCTGCTGCCACATCACTACTCTGTGGTCTTCTCATGCTGCAGCCACATCACTACTCCATGGTCTCCTTATGCTGCTGCCACCTCCCCACTATGTCACTGGTCCATGTTGTGGTCTCCCCATGCTGATGCCATTTCACCACTTTGTGGTCTCCTCATGTTGCTGTCACATCACTACTCTGTGGTCTCCTCATGCAGCTGCTACCTGAACACTATGTCACTGGGCCATTCACGTGTCATCTATGTTTTGGATCCACTCCTGCTGACCGAGTGAAGGCTCATGCTCAACAGACAGGATTCGTTTTTTGGGGGTTATTGTTCTTACGGATCAGAGGATGGCAAAATAATAATTTACGTCAACACAAACTTACTGCTCAAAACCCTTTCCACTCTGTCAGGGGGGCTCTACTTGTATAAGCATTTAATAGAACAGGTTCTGTAGACATCTATGTGGATTTAGCTGACAACGGTGTAAAAGGAGTGCGCTTCTTCTTGACGCTAACATCAACCTGTAAGGCTGAGTTAACACTTGAGTTATCTGGTCAGTTTTGTCCCCATAACTGCCCAAATAAGTGAAGTGTGCAGTGATTCTTAGAGCGACGCCTGTCATCTGCATGTCATACTGACTCACACTATTGTTTCACTACCACAGCAGACTCCCTATGCTATTACTGCAAGGCACAGTGTTCTACACCACTATACAGTTTCTCTGCAGCCAGGAAATAGTTCTTTAAGGCGATTCTCCACTATTAAATTTGGATCGAATCAAATCTTTTCGGAAAATTCGGCAAACCGACCGAATTAAATTTTTTAGAAATTCACTCATTTTTCCAATTAATGTTCACATTTGATGACAAACAGGTAATACATACTGGATGTATACAAGATACTGAATAATGGTCTGGTGTAAGTCCAACCGCTGGGATGCCCAATCATTGCAGCAATGGAGGTCCTGTGTTTTCCTATATGAATGGAGCAGTGCTGCTGACCTATTCATTGCTATGGGACCGCCAGGGTTTGCTAACCACTGTACTCAAATTCTCTTTAGCGTTCCCATACAGTTCAGGGAAGCAGAAGAGCATCTGCTCGACCACCAGTCCATTCATACAGGCAGTTACAGAAACCCTGTTCTCATGATTGTGGATATCCCAGCACTTGGATCCCATCAATTACTCTAATCTCCAATCTACTGGATAGACGCAAACCCTTGTTGACACCTAGTTCATCTACAAATAAAAAAATACTGTATTTTTTGGAAAAAAAAATCTAGCTTAAAATTTCCTGCATCTTATACTCTGCAGTCAGGGTGCTCCAGCAGTGCCCGATTTTCCTGACTGCTTTCTTATCTCTGGCAGAGTTCTCCTACAGCACTTTGCTGGATCAATGAGAGAGCTGTGCTCATGCATACCTCTCTCTCTCTCCCTGCCCAACACTGATTCATGTGTTCAGTGCAGAAGATCATTCAGCTCATGGAGAGGACTGTAAGAAACTGCTCCCTCCCCATGCTGAAGGTCCCCAGGCTGCAAGAAAATTCATGAAAGCTCTGGCTTAGTGTAGCTAAAGGACCTTTGGTGATGTCACTATTGTGAGCAGTCAGACCAATAAGAAGACTACACAGTCAGTAATGTATTGCACTGTAACTTATGATGTTTATTTTGATGTTGCTACCCCTATCATGTGACCACTTGCACCATTGCTGTTTCTTTCAATGGTCAAAAGATGACACACTAGGGTGAACAGTTGCTGACTGTAAACTATTAACCTCCTGTAGCCTTGACTGGTAAAATTTATGACATTGACCACTTCATTGGTCCTAGAATGGGAAAAGAGAATGGCTGGCTTAGGGCAGGGATCAGCAACCTGCGGCTCTCCAGCTGTTGTGAAACTACAATTCCCAGCATGCTCCATTCATTTCTATGAGAGTTCTTAAAAGAGCAGAGCAAGTATGCATACTGGGAGTTGTAGTTTCACAACAGCTGGAGAGCCGGAGGTTGCCTACCCCTGGCTTAGGGGGTTCTCTCTCTGCAGAAAAGGAAGTGAGACAGCGTACTATGGGAGCACTTATCTCTCTTTATTCTAGCAATTGGTCAGACTCCCACCGATCAAAATTATTGATAAATGTCTCTGTGACATATTAAAAGTTTTCTGAAAACTCAGTAACTCTTTAATGAATAGAGCAAACAATGCCAGATTTACTGCTACGAAGCCTGCACAGAATATTATAGCTAAATCCATCCCTGAAAGCAAATATAATTTGGATTTTTTACCTTCTTGAAATTTTAGTTTATGGTTAATAAATAACTACTGTATATCATCTTCATAAATCATATATGTCATCTTACTATTAACATTATATCATGAGAATATGAGACCACTTTTTCTACTGAAGTTCTCTCCTGCTTATACAGTAAGTGAACGAAACCTACTCAATTTCGATCGAACATCTGATATATACTTCAAGAGAATAATCTGTGTTGAAAAAAAAAACCTCATATGCTGTGATATTCCCTGAAAGCAATTCCATTTCAATACATCGGGATCTAGAAATAAAAATAAAAAAAAAAACATGGTAAAAAAAAAAGAAAAATGGATAAAAATAGACCCCAGTATAACTGCTTTCTTCTTTCCACAACATTAATTTTGACATGTCCGTGGCATTGCTACTAATTAATAATTCTCTCTTTTTTATTCTATAGGGAAATGTTCCTTTCAAACAAAATCAGGGCTGAATGAACTTGAAAAATTGCTCAGGAGAATATTCTGCTCATCAAAGACACAGGGAGTCATGGGAGGAAAAGGATGACTTTGGAAAATAATGAATATGAAAGGTTACTGGAAAATAGATGCCACTCGTAAAGTAGTGTCAGAAAAATAATACCAAGCTTAATGAGTTCTAGAACTTCTCTTTCTAATTTATTGTCTTCTAGACATAAATTCACACTTTTTTACTCCTCCTTAAAGAAGTGATAGATAATGTGTGCATGGAGCCAGGAGAAATCTGTTACGTAGAAATTCTGTAAACGGTGTTCTGATTTAGTCTTGTGCAAGAGTCAGCCAGAAAGGATAGCAATCATCAAGAAGATTTATAGTCTGTCATGAGGAGGAAGTATCAGCTATAATTGTTTCAAGTTCTCCTGATAAATAAAGACTATTCCTTAGCTGAATTGCTCAAAATAAGCATTTCAGCCGGCCTGCATTTACATTTTACAGTTACCTATGGTCCCAATATTTCTCTACCAACTTTTCCTATTCATTTGTCATCTTTTCTGGTGTAATCTTCTATTATTTCCTACTTCTAGTAGATATTACGTATTATTGTAATGTGTATTGAAATATATATACTATATAATACAGAATCAGTACAGTTCTTGCCACACAGGATGTTGTCTCAAGGCAACAGCGAACCCACTAGGTACTTATGTGTTTAACACAAGCTGGAGCAAAATCTATGGGATTAAGGGCATTTATCTAGTCTGCTATGCCAGTTTTGTAGTGTAAAAATGACGCAAGTGATGCTCGTGTGCAACATTTGGTGCTAACTTTTGTGACATTTGCTGAGCCTAGCAACTTTTAGAAGTGGAGTGAAAGATAGGTCAGGATTTGAGATCAGAACATCTTTACTTCTCATTTATGATGTGTAACATTTTAGAAAAGTCACAAAAAGTTGCATCTCCACACCAGACTTAGGACATAGACTTACTCCGCATTGCATTTTCTGCAAATATATTATTACCACTACAAATGATAAATTCCCCCTTTGTGTTCTTCGCCTTGAATGTCTTTTACAAAGATGGGGACTATCAAGAAGAGAATCTCAAGGTTGCAATATTGTTATAGTTACTGTTAGCAGCAGCTGACTTGTAGACAGACTGGGCATTCACACTGCAGTACCAAGTTGACAGATGGAAGTATAGTTGTGCATAAGATGAGGTCAGTGTAGGTAGAGTTCTTGCAGAATGTGTAGCAGGCACAAGGCCAGGGCATGCGGCATAAAGAAGGAAGATCAGAAGTAAAGTTAAGACAAGCCAGAGAGACTTACTTGTAAGACACCTTTGCAGAGCATTGAGTAGCCTTAAAAATTGTTACAATATATCTGACATTAAATAGGAAGAATACATTTCTTTCTAATTCATCTACATCTAATGTGCTACTATATTGTGTCTAAAGCTCTTATGCAGGTCTTTGTGTCACTATGGTAACAGACTACTCTTTGTAGTCTGATGTTTTCAGTCCAAATCTGCTCGGTTAGCAATAGGTAGGTAGTAAAACTTTTTAGATTGACCTCTGATCACTTTCATTAGCAATCCTATTATCATCACAGACAGGATAACCATGTCATAAAAGTTTGATTAGATGGATTCTCACTGATAAGACACTAGTTGATTCCGAGAACAGGGTTCCTGTGCTGGTAGATGTCCGGCAGGCACTCATGCGACTGCTCCCCATTATACTCTGTGGGTTATATGAGGATAACTAAGCCCATTCATTCAGCTGTTCCAGTATCTCCCACAGAGAATAACAAAAATGACTATACATGCACGCCACCTGTTTTTTGCAATTGCGGTACACACATTCAAACCTTTTTAACCTGTTGTAGTTTATGGTGGGTAAACCACTTTCAGCAATACATCTTTCCATCAAACTGGAGAGAACATCTGCACATTCAAGCACCATAGCATATTTGCTTTCCCTATTTTAAGCAGAAGTCAACATATGGGATTTTATTATGCAATTTAAATATTGAAATAAATAATATAATAAACCTCTTACAGAAATGAAGAAATACGATTATAAAATGTAGCATTCATTCATAATCATAACAATTTTTTTCTCACTATATTTGAGTACTACATTAATGCTTTAACTACAGCTTCTTAACTTGTCATATGCAAATCACTATTGTTTTCTGTCGCTAAAACACTACGCACCTGCCTCAACCCACTGGTGACCAAAGGCCAGAAATGATTCTCTTCATTGAACAATAACTGCAATGCCCGTTCCACTTGACAGGCACCAGCTGAGGCATGCACACTAGGGGGACAACATGGATGCCAGGGCTGGCAGTAACACAAGTACATGTCAGGCTGCCACAATCGTATCAGAAGTACTTGTTATAAATATTTTGCTCAGTCTGTTTGTTAGAAGAAGATTATTCAGGACAATTTTCTGGGGAAGTAACAGATGAACAGTTTAAAAAAATGCGTTTAATGAGAAACCATAAATGTGACACAAATTTGACTATACACAGATGTGTCCTTCCATACCTTCCTCTTGTCTTCAGATGCATTTGTGCTTGAAAGTTTGTGAATCCTTCAGTTCTCTATATTTCTGCAAAAATATGGCCTAAAAGTACACAAGTCCTAAAAGTAAATAAGGATAACCAAACTGAATAAATGAATTTAAACTTAGACATTTATTTATTGAGGAAAATGATCCAATGTCACGTCTGTTAGTGGAAAAGTATGTGAACCTTTGCTTTCAGTATGTGGTGTGATCTCCTTGTGCAGCAATGACGCAACTAAACATTTTCAGTAATTGTTGATTATACCTGCACATCAACTTGGAGGAATTTTAGCCCATTCCTCCATATAAAACACCTTGAACTCTGTTAACTTTTTTTTAATGAACTGTTCACTACAGGTCATTCCACAACATTTTTATTGGATTAAGGTCAGGACTTTGACTTGGCCATTCTAAAACTTTATTGTTCTTTAATCATTCTTTGGTAGAACGACTTGTGTGCTTAGCATTGCTGTTTTGCTGCATGACCCACATTTTTTTGAGACACAGCTCACTGACAGAGGTCCTGATATTTTACTTTAGAATTTTCTAGAATAATTCTGAATTCATTGTACCATCAATTATGGCTGGCATTCCTGGCCCAGATGAAGCAAACAGGCCTAAACCATGACACTGCCACCATGGGGATGAGGTTTTTATGCTCAAATGCAAAATAAAGCTTCCCTTTTTAAAGAAAAGGTTATATTTTGGTGTCTTGCTTTTGGTGTGTCTTGTTCATCCCTGCATCCTCTTCAATAATTACCTGGACACCATTTCCCTTGTAGCGGCAGTGCAATGTAATTACGACTGCTCTGCCCTTTCAGCATTTCATGCAGTTTAGCCCAGTAGGTTGTGCAAGGCTTAGTTCACATTGGTCATTAGAAAATTAGAAAATTGAGTTGCAAATGCTTTCGGAACACAGAACAGTGATTAAAATTACTGTTACTATGAACAGTAGGACATTAAAGATGAAACACACTTTTTAACATTTAACTAATATTAGTGTATTAGTTTGGTTTAGTACAATTTTAGAGTGGAAAAAAAAGGAAAGGAATACCTTGCAAAAGTATGGGAACCCATATTTGCGCATTGAGATAACTTTGACCTAGGTACTAACTATGCAGTGTGTCCAAAGTTTTTCTTCTGGCCCTTTCTTTTCTTGTTATTTTGAAAATGTAAAAGCTAAAAAAAATTGATTGGTGAAAATACAAAGGGAATGTGTTATCTTTAACTTTATGCTGATGAGATAGCCATAAAATATATCACCAATATCAGATTAGGTGGTTTGACTAGCCAATCAACTGTTTGCAGGAACTGTTGTGCAACAAAACTAGGCACTGTAAGGGTTCGACCACACAGTCAGATTTTCTGATGCCGTTTTGGAAACCAAAATTAAGTGTGGATCATAAAAGGGAGGAAAGTATAAAGGGCAGATACAACATCTCTTTTTTAAATTCATTCCTTATTTTGGCTGCCAAGACTGCTACAAGAAACCTGAACGTGTGGCTGTACCTTTACAACACAGTACCATAGACTGTGTAGGATGGCTACTGCTCACATTAATTTGAATGGAAACCCATTTAACAGTCCTGGTTTCTCAGATTTTGCTCTGTGAATTTTACAAAAATATCATAATCTTAATTTTTTTATTCCACAGTGACTCTTAGCCTTTAACCTGTTACCAGTGGATCCTTGCTTAACTGCTAATTATATAATATTCCAATGACTAGCTATTTTCAAGCTTTTGGGCTTGTCAGATCATGCCGTCAATGTGCCGTAAAGTAGACGTGTCCATCTGAACAGCCACAAAATTAGCAGAAGCTGATGTTCTGACAGATTTAAGAATTTTATAGCCTGTTCTACAACATAGAAAGTGTCATCTCCAATAAGGTAAAAAGCCTTTTGTCTGCGTGTTTTACCAATCTACAACATTGTTGACGTGTGCAATGAAAAATGTGAACTTAGCTTAATCATGCCATGTCTACTTGTCAGAAAGATGCTGCTATGATATATGGATTGAAATCATATCCTGCTTGTAAGATGACCCAGTAAGTTGTGAGTGGCTTGGCTGGCTGCCGTGTTTATCAGATAAGCTTAAGTGAAACAGTTATCACAGAAATACAAGGCCATCAGAGATAGTCACAAACATGTCATAGACTCACAACCTTTGCATCTAGCAGTATACAAGTCTTTTTGGTTTATTTTGTAGCTGGATTCAAGGTTAATGAAATGCCTCAATACTGAGACATTTATTGGCAATAAGCACGTAGACCTTAGTATAAAGAGGAGGTAAGGAGGTAGCAAAAACTGGTCTCAGAAAAAGTTGGAAATTATTTCCCATATCTTTAGGTTGGGATTGTTTTCTCTCTCCTACATCCTGGTATCAGTCCCCATTTTATAGTTTAAAAGGCTATGTACACCTTCAGGGCAATTTTTTTTATGATTGCATTTTACTCATTTTGTGCTAAAAATATATGAATTGGTCTTTATTAAGAATATTCAGCTGTTCTGTCACAAAGGATTAACTGTTTGTATAGCTGTGTGAATTATACTTTCACTTTCACTTTGTGCTGGTCATCTAATAACCCTTATCTATAAATTACTTAAAGGTCATAAACACTTATTTAACCTGTTCCGGACACATGGCGTACCGGTATGGCATGTTGTCCTGATACTTAAGGACACACGACGTACCGGTACGTCATGTATAGTTCCGATCAACGCCGCTCGGCCGGCGGTGATCGGAACTCGGTACCTGCTCAAATCATTGAGCAGGCACCTTGGCTAAATACGCCGGGGGGGTCCTGTGACCCCCCCATGTCGGCGATCGCAGCAAACCACAGGTCAATTCAGAGTGTGAAGCTCTACAAATTTTTTGAGAGTACCTCAGGGTACACTTACAAGTTTCGTGTGTACGAGGGGCGAGATTCCCGTATTCAACCCCCAGAATGTCTCCCCCACTCTGGGTGTTAGCGGGAAACTTGTGTGGGACCTTATGCACCCACTGCTAGATAAGGGTTACCACGTGTACATGGATAACTTTTATTCTAGTATCCCCTTGTTCCAGTCCCTTGCCGCCAGATCCACGTCCGCTTGTGAGACCGTGCAGAAAATTCAACGCGGCCTCCCTACCCACCCCCTCCAGGTACCTATCCCCAGGGGTGAGACCCGTGCCCTTACCAGTGGAAACCTGTTGCTGGTCAGATATAAGGACAAGAGGGATGTCCTTGTACTGTCCACAATTCATGGTAACTGCATCACCGCTGTCCCTGTGCAAGGTACCGCGGCAACGGTCCTCAAGCCCGATTGTATCGTCGACTACAATCGGTATATGGGAGGAGTTGATATATCTGATCAAGTCCTCAAGCCATATAACGTCATAGCAAAACCTGGCATGGTACAAAAAAGTTGCGGTCTACTTGGTGCAGGTTGCCTTGTACAACTCTTTTGTGCTGTCCCGGAGCGCTGGTAACACAGGGACATTCCTTCAGTTCTATGGGGCAGTCCTCAAGGACCTGATCTTTTCTGGAGTACGGCCGAAGTACCTCGGAAACTAGAGGCGCCCAGATCATCCCTGGCCAACACTTTCCAGGTGTGGTCCTCCATATTGGAAAGAAGGGAAGAACCCAAAAAAGGTGCAGAGTGTGTCACAGGAGGGCGATAAGGAAGGACTCCACTACTCGGTGTGACACGTGCCCCGATCATCCGGGCCTCTGCATTATTGGTTGCTTCAGGGAGTACCACACTTCCATGGAGTACAAAATTTATATCCCAATTTAGCCACTGAAAATCGGATAAAAAAAAACGGTTCTCAGAGTTGAGACATTAAAACTAAAAATATGATTTTTTCAAAAATAGTAAAAAATAAAATAAATAAAAAAGTTTACATATTAGGTATCGCCACATCGGTAAGAATCTGCTCTATAAAAATACCCCCCCAACCCCTCAGATGAACACGGTAAAAAATAAAATAAAAACGGTGCAAAAAAAGGTATTTTTTTGTCACCTTACATCACAAAAATTGTAATAGCAAGCGATCAAAAAGTCATATGCCCCCCAAAACAGTGCTAATAAAACTGTCCTCTCATCCCGCAAAAAATGAGCCCCTACCTAAGATAATCGGCAAAAAAAAAAAAAACTATTCTTAGACTAAAATGTTTTTTTAATTTTTTATAAAAAGTATAGTGTAAAACATAAAAAAATAAAAAAATAAAATAAATAAAAAAGTTGACATATTAGGTATCACCGCGTCCGTAAGAATCTGCTCTATAAAAATACCCCCCTAATAACTCAGATGAACAGTGTAAAAAAAAAAAAAAAAACGCTGCCAGAAAATTACTGCAGTTTACAGAAACACCCCATATGTGGTTGTAAACTGCTGTATGACCAAACGGCAGGGCGCAGAAGGAAAGGAACTCCGTATGGCTTCTGGAAGGCAGATTTGTATGGCCTTTTTTTTGGCACCATGTCCCATTTGAAGCCCCCCAATGCACCCTTAGAGTAAAAACTCCATAAAAGTGACCCATCTAAGAAACTACACCCCTTAAGGTATCCAAAACAGATTTTACAAACGTTGTTAACCCTTTAGGTGTTCCACAAGAGTTATTGGCAAATGGAGATAAAATTTCAAAATTTCTATTTCTGGTAACCTTGCCTCACAAAAAAGTTAATATAGATAAACCAAAAATTATGTACCATAAAAATAGTCCCAACAAAACTGCCACCTTATCCCGTAGTTTCCAAAATGGGGTCACTTTTATGGAGTTTCTACTCTAGGGGTGCATCAGGGGGGCTTCAAATGGGACATGGTGTAAATAAACCAGTCCAGCAAAATTTGCCTTCCAAAAACCATACGGCGCACCTTTCCCTCTACGCCCTACTGTGTGGCCGTACAGTAGTTTACGGCCACATATGGGGTGTTTATGCAAACTACAGAATCGGGGAAATAAATATAGCATTTATTTTGGCTGTTAACCCTTTCTTTGTTACAGGAAAAAATGGATTAAAATGGAAAAGTTGCCAAAAAATTTAAATTCTCAAATTTCATCCCCATTTGCCAATAACTCTTGTGCAACACCTAAAGGGTTAACAAAGTTTGTAAAATCGGTTTTTAATACCTTAAGGGGTGTAGTTTCTTAGATGGGGTCACTTTTATGGAGTTTCTACTCTAGGGGTGCATCAGGGGAGCTTTAAATGGGACATGGTGTAAATAAACCAGTTCAGCAAAATCAGCCTTCCAAAAACCATACGGCGCACCTTTCCCTCTACGCCCTACTGTGTGCCCGTAAAGTAGTTTAAGGCCACATATGGGATGTTTCTGCAAACTACAGAATTGGGGCAATAAATTTACCATTTTGTTTGGCTCTTAATCCTTGCTTTGTTACTGGAAAAAATTTATTAAAATGGAAAATTTGCCCAAAAATCTAAATTAAGAAGTTTTGTCTCCATTTGCCATTAACTCTTGTGGAACAACTAAAGGGTTAACGACATTTGTAAAATAAGTTTTGAATACCTTTATGGGTGTAGTTTCTAGAATGTGGTCATTTTGGGGTGGTTTCTATTATGTAAGCTTCACAACGTGACTTCAGACCTGAACTGGTCCTTAAAAATTGGGTTTTTGAAAATTTCGGAAAAATTTAAAGATTTGCTTCTAAACTTCTACACCTTGTAACATCCCCAAAAAATAAAATATAATTCCCAAATTTATCCAAACATGAAATAGACATGGGGAATGTAAAGTAATACCTATTTTGGAGGTATTGCTATGTATTATAGAAGTAGAGAAATTGAAACTTGGAAATTTGCATTTTTTTCAAAATTTTTGGTAAATTTGTTTTTTATAAATAAAAATGATTTATTTATTTTTACTTCATTTTACTAGTGTCATGAAGTACAATATGTGATAAAAAAAACTGTCTTAGAATGGCCTGGGTAAGTCCAAGCCTTTTAAAGTTATCACCACTTAAAGTGACACTGGTCAGATTTGAAATAAATGACCTGATCCTTAAGGTGAAATAAGGATGTGTCCTTAAGGAGTTAAGCCACATTCTTATCCACAAAATATGAATTAAGCTATAATGAGTGTTTAGGAGGTCTGAGATCAGAGATAAGGAGATATCAGCTGTGCTGCTTGATAGAACAGAGTAAACATTCAGAGCCTGCTACTAGAGAATCTCAAGGTTACACAGAGAAAAGGGTTCAACATTTTTTAATAAAGACTAATTGAAAAAAAATATTTTAGTTCAAAATGAGTACAATCTAATAATAAAAAAAATCCTCCAAAGGTGTACATGGCCTTTAAAGAGTTCTCCTCTGCCTGTAGTTTTGAACCCCCGTCTCAAAAAACTTCTGACAGCATTCTAAAGTTGACAGAGAGAGCAATGCAGAAAGAGATGGCAATGTAGGTTGCATCACCAAAATGTCCATTTTTTCATAACCCAATGCAGTGACCAAAAGTGTCTGGGAAACGGTGACTACAGGTTTTAGTGCCCTGGGCTCTCTGTACTGAATGCTTTTTGTCCCCCTTTACCCTCAGCTATGAGTGACAGAACTTGCAAATGCCTCTAGACCTGTTACTTGAAGGAGAGATGTATGTAAGTTTTAGTGCAGAGAGCCCAGGGCGTTGAACAGCTAGGGACCAGGTAGGGGGATTATGAAAACATCAATATGGAGGTCATGCATATCCATCTCTCTAGGAATACCTTTAACTGACAGGTTCATTTTAATAAAGCAGTAGTCATTCCATTATTTTGCTATACTTTGCTAGTAGACAGGAATTTACAGACTTTCTGTGCAGTTTACAATATGTTAGAAGATGAGAATTTATTTGTGATATCGGGGTTTACATGTGTCTGAATGTGTTAGCACAGCTCATTTCCACTATGTACTGAACTCTGCGTAGAAGCTATTGGGTAAAAATGCATTTTTTCTGCTTCACAAAAGCACTCGTGTTCTTGAAGATGTACAGGAAGGAACAAAGGAGGGTTATGTAAAGGTTTCTTATTTTCATGTGGCATCACTAATTTGAGTCTGACAACAGCAGAGATTAAAGGAACATGCATGTTCCTTAATGTTCATTATTAAAGTAAGGAATAAAGATGACTTTCTTTTGAATAATAAGACTGTAAAACTGAGCCAGTATGTGTGCTACTAAATATATGAAATAATGGAAAAGAAAATGTATGGAAATCTTGTAATATACAGTACTGTATGTAACATGTAGAAAAGTAAAAATCTATTAAACTGCATATTTGTCTTTTAAAATAATTTACCTGGCTTCGTCTTTCACAAGTCTTAGCTCTGGCTCTTAATACTTAGATAACCCAGGACTTGAGATAAAATAAACTACTTAACAGCCAGATGGTCACCATTTAAGGCCTCTTTCACACTTGCGTTGTCCGGATCCGGCGTGTACTCCACTTGCCGGAATTACACGCCGGATCCGGAAAAACGCAAGTGAACTGAAAGCATTTGACGACGGATCCATCTTCAAAATGCTTTCAGTGTTACTATGGCAGCCAGGACGCTATTAAAGTCTTGGTTGCCAAAGTAGTAGTGGGGAGCGGGGGAGCGGTATACTTACAGTCCGTGCGGCTCCCGGGGCACTCCAGAATGACGTCAGAGCGCCCCATGCGCATGGATGACGTGCCATGCGATCACGTGATCCATGCGCTTGGGGCGCCCTGACGTCACTCTGGAGCTCCCAGGGAGCCGCACGGACGGTAAGTATACTGCTCCCCCGCTCCCCACTACACTTTACCATGGCTGCCAGGACTTTAGCGTCCCGGCAGCCATGGTAACCATTCAGAAAAAGCTAAACGTCTGATCCGGCAATGGTCCGAAACGACGTTTAGCTTAAGGCCGGATCCGGATCAATGCCTTTCAATAGGCATTAATTCCGGATCCGGCCTTGCGGCAAGTGTTCAGGATTTTTGGCCGGAGCAAAAAGCGCAGCATGCTGCAGTATTTTCTCCGGCCAAAGAAACGTTCCGGTCCGGAACTGAAGACATCCTGATGCATCCTGAACGGATTTCTCTCCATTCAGAATGCATTAGGATAAAGCTGATCAGGATTCTTCCGGCATAGAGCCCCGACGACGGAACTCTATGCCGGAAGAAAAGTACGCAAGTGTGAAAGAGCCTTAAGATATACAAAGCATGTATCAGACAAGATGTATCAGAATAATAACCTCACAGATAGATGACATAAAACTGGATGGATGAGGATGGCAACGGATGAGGAAGATGGGACCGCAATACTATACAGGTGGAGAGTGATGAATAGTGATAAGCAAAGTTATCAAAAATTCAATTTGGCTGCTTTGCCGCAATACACAAGGAAATACAAACTCACTTTATCCTTTTGCTTGCGAACAGGCCGTTGCAGCCATCTTGATTGAAGAAACCGCACAAAATATTGCACTGTGACGTGATGACATCAATAAAAAGTCACATTTTTATGCTGGCAGGGCGCAGTCAGTGGCGGATTACAATAGGGATGTTCGGGTCGGCAGCCCCGGACCCGGCACCACTGGGGGGCCCAACGCTGACCCGAACGCCCACATACTGCGGCGGGGTACGGGAGCGCATAGCTCCCTGTCCCGTCGCCGATCACCGCCATAGGCCTATGCGGTAGTGAAATCCCGGCGCAGGCGTGCGTGATGACGTCATCGCGCGCCTGTGCCGGGACGCAGCACTGTGACGCGCCTGACTCATCCCGCCTTCCTCTGCGAGCAAGCGCCTGGCCCTGGACATAGGTGAGTATTTATCTTTTCATTTTTTGTTCATTTTTTTATTTCATGTGCCTACTTGGGGGGGGGGGACTCACAGGAGGACATATTAGGAAAGATAAATCGGGTACATGTGGGGGCTGTATGGAGCCAAATTATTATGGGAGGGAATACTATGTGGGGGCAAATTACTAGATGGGGCAGTGTGGGGGCAAATTGCTATGTGGGGGCAGTGTGGGGGCAAATTATTATGAGAGGGAATACTATGTGGGGGCAAATTATTATGAGAGGGACTACTATGTGGGGGCAAATTACTAGATGGGGCAGTGTGGGGGCAAATTGCTATGGAAGGGACTACTATGTGGGGGCAAATTACTAGATAGGGGAGTGTGGGGGCAAATTGCTGTGTGGGGGCAAATTGCTATGTGGGGGCAGTGTGGGGGCAAATTATTATGGGAGGGACTACTATGTGGGGGCAAATTTCTATATGGGGCAGTGTGGGGGAAACTATTGTGTGGGGGAAATTGCTATGTGGGGACAAATTACTATATGGGGCAGTGTGGGGGCAAATTATTATGAGAGGGACTACTATGTGGGGGAAAATTACTAAATGGGGCAGTGTGGGGGCAAATTGCTATGTGGGGGCAGTGTGGGGGCAAATTATTATGAGAGGGACTACTATGTGGAGGCAAATTACTAGATGGGGCAGCGTGGGAGCAAATTGCTATGTGGGGGCAGTGTGGGGCCAAATTATTATGGGAGGGACTACTATGTGGGGGCAAATTACTAGATGGGGCAGTGTGGGGGCTAATTGCTATGTGGGGCAGTGTGGGGGCAAATTATTATGGGAGGGACTACTATGTGGGGGCACATTTCTATATGGGGCAGTGTGGGGGAAACTATTGTGTGGGGGAAATTGCTATGTGGGGACAAATTACTATATGGGGCAGTGTGGGGGCAAATTACTATGTGGGGGCAGTGTGGGAGAAATTGCCATGTGGGGGCAGTGTGGGGGCAAATTACTATGTGGGGGCAGTGTGGGGGCAAATTACTATGTGGGGGCAGTGTGGGGGAAATTGCCATGTGGGGACAGTGTGGGGTAGTTTCTATGTGGGGACAGTGTGGGGTAATTTCTATGTGGGGACAGTGTGGGGTAATTTCTATGTGGGGTAATTGCTATGTGGGGACAGTGTGGGGTAATTGCTGTGTGGGGGCAAATTACTATGTGGGGGCAGTGTGGGGAAAACTATTGTGTGGGGGCAAATTATGAGAGGGAATACTATGTGGGGACAAATTACTATGTGGGGGCAAATTATTATGAGAGGGACTACTATGTGGGGGCAAATTACTAGATGGGGCAGTGTGAGGGCAAATTGCTATGTCGGGGCAAATTATTATGAGAGGGACTACTATGTGGGGGCAAATTACTAGATGGGGCAGTGTGGGGGCAAATTGCTATGGGGGGGCAGTGTGGGGGCAAATTGCTATGTGGGGCAGTGTGGGGGCAAATTATTATGGGAGGGACTACTATGTGGGGTCAAATTTCCATATGGGGCGGTGTGGGGGAAACTATTGTGTGGGGATAGTGTTGGGAAATTGCTATGTGGGAACAGTGTGGGGAAATTGCTATGTGGGGGCAAATTACTATGTGGGGGCAGTGTGGGGGCAAATTACTATGTGGGGGCAGTGTGGGGGCAAATTACTATGTGGGGCAGTGTGGGGGCAAACTACTATTTGGGGGCAGTGTGGTGGAAATTACTATGTGGGGGCAGTGTGGTGGAAATTACTATGTGGGGGCAGTGTGGGGCAAATTACTGTGTGGGGGCAAACTACTATATGAGGGCAGTTTGGGGGAAATTACTGTGTGGGGGAAAACTACTATATGGGGCAGTTTGGGGGAAATTACTGTGTGGGGGCAAATTACTATGGGAGGATTACTATGTGGGGCAGTGTGGTGGAAATTACTATATGGGGGTGTTGCTATTGGGGAGGCATTGTAGGGGTAATTCTATTATTTCTGGGGACACTATACAGGGATTTTTACCTGGAGCACAATATAGGGTGTCATTATTACTGGGGGCACTCTAGGGGACATTATAACTGCTGTAGACACTATAGGAACATTTGGGGTAATTTATCAAACTGGTGTAATGCAGAACTGGCTTGGTTGCCCATAGCAGCCAATCAGATTCCACCTTTCATATTTGACAGCTCTTTTGGAAATCCAGTTCTACTTTACACCAGTTTGATAAATTACCCCAAATATATCTATTAGGGTCACTATATTTTCAGCAGTATAGTTCCTGGGGCATTGGGGAGCACAACGGGCACAGTATTGGGGGTGGCAGGATGACACTGTGGGGACACCAGGATGAGGAGGTTGATGGAAAAATTGAGAAATCTAACATGTCTGTGTTACAAACTGTAGAGACGAGATGCGGCTGAAAGAATTTGCCATGGTGGTCTGGGTCTAATGGAGGAGAAGAGGAAAGAGAACTGGATGTAAGAGGTATGTGGTGTTGTATTCTCCTCCATGTCTTTTTTATTACAATTATATGTATTTGAAATTTGGCGACCAAATTTTTCAGTTTGGGGTATTTTTTTTAGTCTAAAGATGTCATATGGCCTAAGAAGAGACTGTGGCACCCATGAAGCACCGCAGCCTCTTCATACAAAAAAAAAAAACTAAACTAAAATGGAGGGGGGGGCCAAGTTGGGTAGACAGCCCCGGGCCTATCATGCACTTAATCCGCCCCTTGGCGCAGTGACGTCATCACTGATGACATCACCGCACCGGGCCAACGCGGTGACATCACACATCACAGCATGGGAGATTTAGGATGCTTTCTTCAATTAAGATGGCCACGACAGCTTCTCTGCGAGCAGATGGATGAGTTGTGTATATTTTTTTTCACAACCATTTCAGGAAAAATAACACGAAAAATGAGGAAATTCGGCTTTGTGATGAATAGAATTTTTTCTGAAATTCAAATCAAAGTCAATTAGTTTAACTTCAATTATAGTGGAATCAAATCTAACAGAAACTAACCCTGAATTGCCAAGTCCAATACAATAGTAGAAAATCAAAAGCCAAATAGCAAACAGAAAGCTGGACCCACATTAAACACAACCACAATACTGACAAAAATAAGACTGTGGAACCACAAATCCCAAGACCTTGGAAACAATTTGCACAGAGCTATCATTGTACCCAGCAAAGAGGCAAAGCAAATAAAGCTTAAATGTAGAGAAATAGCTTTTCCAGCTCACCATACCAGCTAAGGTGCACGGAACTCGACCGGACCAGTCTTGAGGGATGCAGTAAAAAGAAAACGTTCCAGCACACAGGTAAATCTACATGTTTGTTCGTCTTTATTGGTCTCCAAAATAAAATCACGAACAGCATGTATCTACACCCACCACCGTGGACGGTTAACAAAGACCAATAAAGACGAACAACCGCATGGATTTACCTGTGTGCTGGAACATTTTCTTTTCACTAAAGCAAATAAAGGTATTTACAGGCATAACAATCAAAACCTCTTCCAGCAAACACCAGACTGAACAAATTGATAACAGAACTAGATTTAGCAAATGCCTCAAACAAAATATGGAGAAAAAGGCAAATCGGGAAAATGCTGTGCTAAGGAAGAAAACATTCAGTCACATCATAATATTACATTTTCCATGTAAAATCTGTAACATGCTTCCCCCCCCCCCCCCCCCCAACAATTATAAGGCTGGTGTGTTCTTGTGGGGCCCTTCAGGCACCAGGGTAAAATGTGCAACTGCTATGTCCTCAACCCCTGCAATTTTCATGATGATGAGAGCCTGAACACTGTAAACTTAATCCCTTGGTAATCACCAATTAACTAGGCTACAATGTTTTTGTTTTTTTACGACTGCCTAGTCTAAGTGCTGCATGAGTCTCCGATATCAAGAAAAGAGGGCACTTAGCTGTCTTATGACAGACAGGCTCCTGCTCTAATGGCCCGTATTAGCAGAAACACTGCTTTAGTCCATTTTATCAGTTAGATGCAGTGATCAATCATAATTTCAGCATTTAACAGGTTTAACCCCTTCCCAAATGTGACGTACTACTAGTGAATTCCCTCATTTTGACGTAATAGTACATCATGGTGATCAGGTGGGCACCTGAGCAGTGCGCGCCGGATCACTGCAGGGGTCCGGCAGTCTCTGGTAGCCAGGCCCCTGCTGTTTCTGCCGGCATTGCTGTTTACAGTGATGCCGGTGGATTAACCCCTTCTATGCCCGCGACATAGTAGTGGTTTGCGGCAGGTGAAGGAGCGCATCGAGTCCCCGCCAAAGCAGCGTGACAAGGCAGCCTGAAGCCATGCAGAGGCTGCCCAATGCCTTGCACGGAATCGGGACCTGCCTTCTACAGGTGCCAAGGAGATCCAGCCTCAGGCTAGGTCTCCTAGGCAACCTGTTTGTGTATGACTCAGTGTCATACACTAACAGGCAATGCATTACAATACAGATGTATTGTAAAGCATTGCAGAGGGGATCAGACCCCCAAAAGTTGAAGCCCCAGAGTAAGACAGAAATATAGTGTAAAAAAAAAGTTTAAAAATGAAAAATGTTTTTAATTAAAAAAAATAAGTTTCAAGTAAAAAAAAGAAAAACGCCCCTTTCCCCAGATTTCATAATAACAAAAAAAAATAAGAAAAACACACATCAGGTATTGCCGTGTCCGTAACGACCGGCTCTATAAATATATCACATGAGCCACCCCGTCCAATAAACACCATAAAAAAATACAAATAAAAACAGTGTAAAAAAAAGCCATTTTTGTCACCTTACATCACAAAAAGTGCAACACCAAGCGATTAAAAAGGCGTATGTCAAACAAAATGGTACCAATAAAACCATCACCTCATCCCGCAAAAAATGATACCCTACATAAGAAAATCGCTAAAATTTTTTAAAAAACTATAGCTCTCAGAATATGCTATTATTGTGTTAAAGTGAAATAAATAAATAAAAAGTTTACATATTAGGTATCGCCACATCCGTAACAACCAGCTCTATAATAAAATCACATGACCTAACACCTCAGATGAACACTGTAAAAAAAAATGGTATCAAAAAAAGCCATTTTTGTCACCTTACATCACAAAAAAGTCCAATACAAAGCATTCACAAAGGCGAATGTTGAACAAAATGGTACCAATAAAAATGTCATCTCATCATGCAAGAAATAAGACCCTACCTGAGACAATTAGTAAAAACATGTAAAAAGTATGACTCTCGGACAATGAAGACACTAAAAGACACTAGGATTTTTTTTTGCTACAAAACTAAAATAAAAAAGTTGACATTTTAGGTATTGCCGCATCCGTAACAACCTGCTCTATAAAAATATCACATGACCTAACCCCTTATTTTTGTCTGTGATATACCCCTGCTCTACCTAGTGGACAGGCTAATAAATGTCACTAATTTGTCTGTTACATTGTCGGGTGAAATTCACCAATTTTTGGCTGTGATATACCCCTGCTCTACCTAGTGGACAGGTTAATAAATTTAACTAATTTGTCTGTTACATTTTTGGGTGACATTCACCCATTTTTTTGCCTGTGATATACCCCTGCTCTAGCTAGTGGACAGGTTAATACATTTTACAAATTTGTCTGTTACATTGTTGGGTGAAACTCACCAATTTTATTTATTTTTTATTAGGGTACACCTCAAAAGAGTGGGAAATATCAAAAATACAACAATGAGCAATTGTGCTGTAGTATAACAATGGCTAGGTAAAGCCGGTACATATGTCTATTCTGCACAAGGCACTCCAATAATCCGCAGCACTCGCCAGTAGTTGGTGAAAATTGTGATTTATTCACTCAGACAGCCAGGTTACAGCGACATTTCGACCGATTGGTCTTTATCAAGCAATGAATTCCCATATCATAAAGTGCCATTATATAGTGTATGAGGGTGGATACATTGGTGGGTGAGTGCAATCCCTCCTCCCAAGTGGGAGTATACTTACGTCTACAGATTACATAGTTTGAATGTAGGGTGATTGAAAAAATATCAACATCAGCACAGTGATTAAACTCAACAACACTCCAAGTGATAAAAGCAAGATATTTCATTATATCTTATTCATAGGTGGTGATCCCTGCAATGTCTCCGCACTCCACGCCGGTCCCAGTACCTCGTCAGACGCCGGCGCCCCCTTCTCTCCATTGCGCATACGCCGGCGTCTCTTAGCAGCTACTAGGTAACGGAGGTCATGCATAACGTCGGCCAATGAAAGAAAGGGGCCGTCAGTGACATTAGCAGTTCCGCCTCCAAAGCCAGGGAAAAAATTAACATAGGGGAATTGGAACCAACACAAAAAAGGCTTTACTGTGACGTCAGCTGTTGCCGCACGGAGGGGCAAGATTCCTCCTCTCGATGCGGTCTACAAGCCAGTTGATCAGCTACGGTCGCTAGGGAAACAGGGACGCCTCCATATAGAACGGAGGAAGCGGTCCGTCTCACCTGTCGCCCGGGGCTGCAAGGGTCAATAACTGTATATCGGTAGGTAGAGTACCTGTTAAACCTGCCACACATTATATAGAGGCCATTGTTGAGTTACTTGAATCTATAAATCTGTAGCTTAAAATCCATACACAAGAACATGGTCTCTCCAGGGTGACAATCAGCAGCCGCCAGTTGTACACCCGCATGAGGTAGCCATGTTCCCATACATTCCGCCCCAGGAAACTGACCACATCTACTATCCACATCACCGGATTGGACATGTGTCAAATTATTTAGGGGAACCACAGAGTCAAAATTGTGTCCACCCATCCATACGCTAGAGATCCATTCAATAAATCATGGTCCCTCCAGGGTTGCATTTAGCAGAGGCTGGTTGAAAACCCAAATGAGGTTCCTATGTACACATTTACTTCGCCCCAGAAACCTGACTATACCTCCTATCCATATTACTGGATTGGATATGTGTCACGTTATTTTGGGGCCTTTTCTTCTGGACACAGAAAGAAGTCCCACCGCTGCTCATGTTAAAGGGAACCTGTCACCCAAAAATCGTCTATCAAGCTGTTTACAGTACCTTATAGTGCTGTGTCCTCGTTTCTCGATGCACTTTTTCTTCGTTTTGCCGCATGTCTGCTCATTCAGAAATCGTAGTTATATTCAGCTGCTGCCCCGTGCTGCAAGTCAGGCTTGAAGTCACGGGGGCAGCGGCCTCGGCGTCTTCCATGGCCCTCTCCCCGCCCCCTGCCTCTGTGACTGACACCCGAACATCCGAATCCGGGACCGCGCTCAACGGCCGCATGCGCAGTAAAGGGCGGCAGGAGCGCGGTCCCGGCTGCCGCGCGTACTACGCGCCGTCTTACTTTCGCCGCACTGCGCATGCGCCCGACATCCTGTATCAAACGCGCCCGCGCCCAGATGCCGGGCGCGGGCGCGTTTGATACAGGATGTCGGGCGCATGCGCAGTGCGGCGAAAGTAAGACGGCGCGTAGTACGCGCGGCAGCCGGGACCGCGCTCCTGCCGCCCTTTACTGCGCATGCGGCCGTTGAGCGCGGTCCCGGATTCGGATGTTCGGGTGTCAGTCACAGAGGCAGGGGGCGGGGAGAGGGCCATGGAAGACGCCGAGGCCGCTGCCCCCGTGACTTCAAGCCTGACTTGCAGCACGGGGCAGCAGCTGAATATAACTACGATTTCTGAATGAGCAGACATGCGGCAAAACGAAGAAAAAGTGCATCGAGAAACGAGGACACAGCACTATAAGGTACTGTAAACAGCTTGATAGACGATTTTTGGGTGACAGGTTCCCTTTAACCGACAGTATGGACAAAATTGTATCCACACATACATACACTCAAACCGAGCCTCTCTAGGCAGGAATTAACGGACTCACCTACCGTATCCTCGTGTTGGACACCAGATCCCCCTAAAAAAAAACTTCAAGTTGTAGCTGTAGAAAGACGCCAAAGATCCGTCAGCTGAAAGGCAGGCCGAGGCAAACGTAGAGTGCGGGGAAATGCACAGAGAAGAACCACCCACAAGGTAAAAAAAGAGAATCAATGTGCGAACTGTGTTTACACCACCACAACCAATTAAAACCTAACGCAACATAAATGTTGGGCAAAAAAGATATAGTGTTTGAATGCTCATATACACGGAGTACAGAGGTGCGACACTAGGATCAACAGATCAAGTGAAGACCCCCAAATTAAAGTCTCTATTAATTCTCCTGGGTTCTAGGGTGTCCAGTCTATGTATCCATTTTAATTCCAGACGTTTCAACAGAGTCTCTCGATCCCCTCCTCGTCGGGGTTGTCTGATCCTGTCAATAATTTGAAACCTCAGCTATGAGATGTTATGTCCAGCTTTGAAAAAGTGTTCAGGGATGGCGAGGTCCAACGCAAGTTTGCGAATTTTAGATTTATGCTGTGTCAATCCTCGGTATATCAACTTGTCAACCATGATCCAAAATGTATATGTCTAGGGCAGCCTAAGGAATTGTTTTTATAGCAACCCTAAGTTACAAAAAAGTATGACATAATGTTAAAGTAATTTACAAATGTAAATGAAACACTTACAGACGTGGACAAAATTGTTGGTACCCTTTGGTCAATGAAAGAAAAAGTCACAATGGTCACAGAAATAACTTTAATCTGACAAAAGTAATAATAAATTAAAATTCTATAAATGTTAACCAATGAAAGTCAGACATTGTTTTTCAACCATGCTTCAACAGAATTATGTAAAAAAATAAACTCATGAAACAGGCATGGACAAAAATGATGGTACCCCTAACTTAATATTTTGTTGCGCAACCTTTTGAGGCAATCACTGCAATCAAACGCTTCCTGTAACTGTCAATGAGACATCTGCACCTCTCAGCAGGTATTTTGGCCCACTCCTCATGAGCAAACTGCTCCAGTTGTGTCCGGTTTGAAGGGTGCCTTTTCCAGACTGCATGTTTCAGCTCCTTCCAAAGATGCTCAATAGGATTGAGGTCAGGGCTCATAGAAGGCCACTTTAGAATAGTCCAATTTTTTCCTCTTAGCCATTCTTGGGTGTTTTTAGCGGTGTGTTTTGGGTCATTGTCCTGTTGCAAGACCCATGACCTGCGACTGAGACCAAGCTTTCTGACACTGGCTAGTACATTTCTCTCTAGAATTCCTTGATAGTCTTGAGATTTCATTGTACCCTGCACAGATTCAAGACACCCTGTGCCAGACGCAGCAAAGCAGCCCCAGAACATAACAGAGCCTCCTCCATGTTTCACAGTAGGGACAATGTTCTTTTCTTGATATGCTTCATTTTTTCGTCTGTGAACATACAGCTGATGTGCCTTGGCAAAAACTTCGATTTTTGTCTCATCTGTCCACAGGACATTCTCCCAGAAGCTTTGTGGCTTGTCAACATGTAGTTTGGCATATTCCAGTCTTGCTTTTTTATGATTCGTTTTCAACAATGGTGTCCTCCTTGGTCGTCTCCCATGTAGTCCACTTTGGCTCAAACAACGACGGATGGTGCGATCTGACACTGATGTTCCTTGAGCATGAAGTTCACCTTGAATCTCTTTAGAAGTCTTTCTAGGCTCTTTTGTTACCATTCGGATTATCCGTCTCTTAGATTTGTCATCAATTTTCCTCCTGCGGCCACGTCCAGGGAGGTTGGCTACAGTCCCATGGATCTTAAACTTATGAATAATATGTGCAACTGTACTCACAGGAACATCTAGTTGCTTGGAGATGGTCTTATAGCCTTTACCTTTAACATGCTTGTCTATAATTTTCTTTCTGATCTCTTGAGACAGCTCTTTCCTTTGCTTCCTCTGGTCCATGTCGAGTGTGGTACACACCATATCACCAAACAACACAGTGATTACCTGGAGCCATATATATAGGCCCAATGGCTGATTACAAGGTTGTAGACACCTGTGATGCTAATTAGTGGACACACCTTGAATTAACATGTCCCTTTGGTCACATTATGTTCTGTGTTTTCTAGGGGTACCATCATTTTTGTCCATGCCTGTTTCATGAGTTTATTTTTTTACATAATTCTGTTGAAGCATGGTTGAAAAACAATGTCTGACTTTCATTGGTTAACATTTATAGAATTTTAATTTATTATTACTTTTGTCAGATTAAAGTTATTTCTGTGACCATTGTGACTTTTTCTTTCATTGACCAAAGGGTACCAACAATTTTGTCCACGTCTGTATATGAAACTACATAGATTCAATCTGTTATAGAGTGCTAAAAAGAGCAGGTATTTCGGTATTTCTGAACAACTGTAAAATCATATAGCAATTGCCGTGGGGTTAGATCTGTGCTTCAATAACTATTTTTTCCAACAGCATTTAGAATCTCAGGAGATTATAGAGAAAGAAATTTGAATGCAATTTTATATCTCGTTATCCATGAACAACTATAATTTTCTTTTGTTACATCTCTAAAAATCAACATCTTCTAGATTACTGCTGCTATAGATTTGTAACCCAATAAGTTAGAAATGTCAGCCTACTATGGTCTCAATGGCCAGAGTGAAAAGTACAATATTTCTAGTTTTTTTTTAAAATATACATGAAATGAAAGCTCTGTAAAAATGTTCAATTTCACCAAAATTTTCAATTTCACCATATATGCATACTGCCCACTAACCAAGTAGACCATTTTTCATTGCATTGTTGGGTGCTTATCTTAAAGTGGTTTCACTGTAGTCACAAAATAAAGAGAAACACCTTTTTTTAATGTTTAATGTAAAAAATGTTAACCAAGAACTGGGTCTAAACTTCAGATAGATAGAAAGAATTCATATGAGAAACTGATTTTTGCCATCAAGATGTGGGATGCTTTAGGCAATATTGGGAGGTAAAGAATTGGGAACAGATTTCAAGAGTTAGCAATGGTTGTCAATATTTTCTCTAATTTGTATTTGACAGTTAAAGGGGTTGCCCCATCTTGCACTAATATCCGATAAGTGGCACTGGTGGGACTCGCACCTATCTCTAGAACAGGGCCCCCAAAGCGAAGGAGAGTGCATCTCACATGCGTGACATGCTCTCCATTCACGCTAGGGAGGCCAGTTACTCTCACAGTTACTCCAGCTCTTGGCTGCTCCCCCCATTGCCGGATGTTTTGATCCACGCGATGGGGGGGGGAATACACCGATCTGAGGTGGGTGTTGGGGACCGGGTAAGTCTTGTCTATAGGAGGGGCCCAGGCATTTATTGTGGTGGGGTTATTTCTACTATTGGATAACCCCTTTAATAGATGTGAATAAAAATAGAAGGCAAAGATTTGCAAATCTAACAGACCCATATTTTATTTACAGTATAACATAGGACACATATCAGATGTTGAAAGTGAGATATTTTACAATTTCAAAAAAATTGGCACAGGGCCATGTCCCAACTTTAATGACCATAATTCAGTAATCGTATTTATCATATATGCACTCCTCAACATTGCAACATCAGCAAGGCTAAGTTGTGGAATTATGGATGTTTTATGCAAATTTTAAAAATGGAAACAAAATATTCAAAAGATCTTGATTTATTCAGCATCGAGCATGAGTGCCCCGCGCAGAAATACACATACTGCACTGCGCACTACAATGAGGTTATTATTGGTTGTCGGAGGAATGTTCTGCCACACTAAATACACTTGGCCATGCTGGCAGCTCCCTTTGCAATTGCTGACCAATGAGGTCCTAGTTGTGCTTGATTGAAAACAAGACCGGAGAGGCCATGGTAGCACACAGGCCACTCAAGTTGGTCGGAGTAACATGAGCATCATACAGCCTGGAATTGTCCTGCTGAAAAAAATCTCCTAGGACACTTTTGAGTAACGGCTTTTCCACTGGTTCCATGACTAATTCACTGCAATGCCAAGCTGCTAGTGTACCTGAATGGAAGACTAGAGCACTTTTTCTACTGTACATTATGCAACTCCACACCATAATCCTGGGAATAGGACAGGTATGATATTTCCTTGTGAAGGCCTCTTCATGGCATTGCCCACATGGTCTCCAGACCAATCTCCAGCTATCATTGCACCTAAGACAAAAGTGGGACTCATCCCTGAAATAAATAGAACTCAGTTCCAGACCCCATTACCATCTTGCTGTGCACAATGATAGCCTTTGAGAGCAGTGCAGTGAAGCCAATTGAATACCTGTAGCTGGACGTCTGGCTTTTGGCCTAGTGTCATGCAAACGCCTTTCGATGGTTTGTATAGACACTGTTTACCTCCCTACGCATGGGATGTGATTTCCAATTTCACTTGTAGTACAGAATGGATCACTATGCGCCATTCTTCTAATGAGATGATCTGTTCATGCAGAGGTTCATCTCTGTGCGCCTCTTGCTGTCGTTCCAATTCCTCGTTGTTCTCCCAACCATTGAGACACACAATATAGAACAGTGCTGACATCTCAGTGATCTGCCAGAGTGATAAACCAAGGTCTCTCAGTTCAAAAATTCTGTTCCTCCCAACAAGTGGTGATAATTGGCACATTAACGAACAGGAGGCAGCGCACAATCATCCCAAACAACTACATATAATTTTTTACGTTTCACTTTGCTTTCAATCTGTGGCTTTTATATCCCTCCCACATGATTGGAGAAAGGTACTTGAAAATTTGATCATTTGCAGATCTTAGTGATAACTACTACTTCCTCGCTTTGCATAACCTTACAGATTTTTGTTCTCGGTGTTGCAATTTCAGGGTATTGAACTATAGATTAGAACAGGCATGCTCAACCTGCGGCCCTCCAGCTGTTGCAAAAAATTATAACTCCCAGCATGCCCGAACAGATTATAGCTATAGGGAGTTGTAGTTTTACAACAGCTGGAGGGCCGCAGGTTGAGCATCCCTGGATTAGACAATAGAGAATACTTTCAGAAAAATTTAAAGTATTTTTATTAAAAGAGAAAAGTTGATGTATGTAGTGTTGCATATGACATAATCCAGTCTGTATGGGAAGCACAACTCTGGTTTATTTCTGGGTTACGATCACAATAACAGCAAATATGCCTGACTATGCTTTAATGGCTAATATGCCTGACGATTTTGCAAAAGAAACTAATATGCCATAAATAATCTGAATCCATTATGAATCCACTCTGCTGAATGAGGTACCAAGGGAGAGTTTTTTTCCCTATCTTCCCCCTGGCTTTTGGCTAATAGCTGTTGACAGTATGAGTTTGTACACTTAAGAGAAGATATTTTTATCTTCCAGCATGTGGATTGTACTTGGGGCTTTAGTTAACTGTTTATTTTCATTTTTTTTCTATTTTATTTGTTATATTTCTTATATAGACACAGTTTATTACCCGCTGACCCTAGTTTCCTAATCTTTCATACTGTGATTTAAATTAGAACAGATTTAGAACAGAATTTGAATTAGATTTTAAATAATTTTTTAATATTCTCTAAACTAAATATAATAAGTATATATTTCTGTGTTTTATAAGTTACCGTTCAAAATGGAAATATTGAGGCTTGAAACAGAAATAACTCATACCATGCTCTATTTAAAAGAAAATCTCTGGCAGGGAGGGTTCTGTCCTTTTCTTATCACTCACTAAAGCCCCAAAAATATGATCAAGCTCTGTAATCCAGAATTCTGCCTTCAAAAAGTCATAAAACAGGACGTTTGCCACTTTTTGTGGTTACTTGTGCAAAATAAATAAATAAATTTGGGACGTTTACATTCCTTACTCAACTCACTCAGAAAATTATTTTATCATGTCATGTAATTTCTCCAAAATTATATGTGTATTATTTCTAAATATATCTTTATGTTTTTACTTTTTTTGTTCTCTTAGGGTACTTGAATCGGTGTTTTCTTGATCGCTTGTACCATACTGTACACTGCAATACTGATGTATTCCAATGAACTGTGATAGAGTCTCAAGATGGCAGCCTTGTAAGCCTTCATAAAGCCCCCACCAGGCATGACATCCACTTGGAATCCCACGATAGCATCATGATTAGATTCTGCGATCACTGTTGACTGTAATATCTGAGGGGTTTAATAATCTGAAATTGTTATCCTTAATAGCAGCACATTTATCCTTAGCCACAAAAATCGCCATTACTAGACATTGGAAAATCTCTAATGTCCCCTTGATAGAAAAATATTACTCTTGGTCAATACTACTGTTTCTTATGAGAGTATGATGGCACTGAAAAATCATAATATGGAACGGTTTAACCAAAAATGGACTGCTTAGGGTTCTTTGTACCCAGCTGCCACCAGTCAAGAAGCATGTTAATATACTGTTATGATGTATCAACCCTCATGCACACTTGATATATCCAAGTATCCTTGCTATGTCTTCCCTGACTGCCTACTGTACTTACCTCTGTATACAGATTACTTTTGTTATTTATTGTATTGAAATAATAATAAAAATGTATTGAGAAAAATAATTGTTATACTTGATCCTGTTAGAGACGCAACAATTTACAGCTTAGTCTATAGCTGGAGTGACTTCTGCAGTTAACAGTTATAACACCAGATGTCACTGTTACTAATGCTCACTTGCAGTCTCTCTATGCATTTCTATGATGTGTTATATTTTCTGTACATTAAAGTGAATTCACTGATTTATTTTGCCTGTCTGTGCCATTCACCATGTAAGGTGTCCTTCTGTTATTGCACGCATGTTCCAATAAAGCCAGTTCCTTTTACTCCACAATGTTTGATCTCAATTGACTCTGCTGCACTCAGCAATCATACTCTACAACAGGTTATGGGCCCAGTGGCAGGATTAAGCCCAGTGACCAGGCGCGGCCCAGATAGAACAAAGCCCCAAACGGGAGACAGTGTGGCTGATGCGGAGATTCTTTCACACGAACGTAAGGGCTCAGCGTCCGTGCTGCGGACCGCATACGGTGGTTCCGCAATACACGGGTTACCAGCCGTGAGCATTCCGCATCACGGAGATGCAGTGTGGTACGGAAGCACAGAACGGAACCCCACAGAAGCACTACGGAGTGCTTCTGTGGTGTTCCGTTCCGTGCTTCCGTACTGCAAAAAGATAGAACTTGTTCTATCTTTTTGCGGAACGGACGGGTCTGCGATCCACATGCGGCTTTCCCATGGTCGGTGCCCGTGCATTGTGGACCACAGCACGGGCACGGAGCCTTTACCTCGTGTAAAAGAGGCCTAAGACTGTTCATACATAAAGGAGGGAGAATGGTCGGAAACTCAAAGGTTAAACAATCAGTGGCCAAGCTGAACAATGACAATTATCAGCTATAGAAGTTTAAAGTGGAAATGCTATTCTCCAGAGATGAGTTGTGGGAGGTCACCACCACAGAGAGGCCACAGGACAATGATCAGGACTGGGACAAGAAAAACAGACAGGCACGGGCCACCATAAGCTTACTAGTGGAGTATGATCAGCTCATTCACATACGCCATGAGGGCACAGCAAAAGGCATGTGGGATGTACTGAAAAGACTCCATGAAAGATCCAGGTTAAACAGCAAGTTGTTTCTGCTGAGGAAACTTTGCAAAATGAGGCTTAGCAGAGAACAGGAACTGCAGGAGCATATAAACGCCATGCTGGAGTTTGTGATACAACTCAATAAAAACGATTTGGGCCTTTTTTTCACCAGTGAAATTAACAATACTCAACTGACCTTTCTGGATTTATCCACCAGCATTGATGGATCCAGAAAAATCATCACCAAGATGTTATGTAAACCCACAGCTACTAACACCTTGTTGCGATGGGAGAGTGCACATCCCACCAATTTAAAATACGGAATACCCAAAGGGCAATATCTAAGAGCTCGACGTAATTGCTCAGAATGGGTGGATTTTAAAAAGGCATCTTCTGACTTGCAAAAAAGATTCAGCCAGAGACGATATCCTGGCCCTTGTCTTGCAGGGGCATATCAGCATGCCTCAGCGAGCAATAGGGACGACCTGTTGGTCCCCAAACAAAGAACGGACAACAAAATGCGCATCATAGGCACGTATGATCAGGCCAACAAAGAGGTCCGCAACATTATCAAGGAGAACTGGGGTATCCTAAAATCAGACCCGGTTATCGGACATCTTGTGGGTGAATCCCCACTCATTACCTACAGAAGAGGTAGCAATTTAAGAGACCAACTGGTACATAGTCTATATAGCCCCCCAGTATCATCAACTTGGTTACCTAATAGACCACCCGTCACGTTTAAATGCGGTAAATGTGTTGCATGTAAAGCCATCAAAAAGGGCAACATAGTCAAATGCAGCTCAACAGGACGGGAGTTTTCTATTAGGTCCTTTATCAACTGCAAAACAGTGGGGGTGGTTTATGTGGCGACATGTATCTGCCAAAAACAATATGTAGGTAAAACCAAGAGGGAATTTAGGAGACAGATTGGAGAACATTTGCTCAGTATCAACAATGAGGATGATACTCCAATCGCCCAACATGTTATGGAATGTCATCCAGGAATGAAACAATACATATCCTTTCAGGGCATTGAACATGTTAGAGGATCTCCAAGTATCTTTTGTCTTGGTGCGTGTTTGGTTTTATGTACCTCGAGGGCTATGATACACCATTCAGTATATCCCCTGATTCGGATGGCAATTAATTCTGCCCATGAAAATATAGCCACGATAGCGGCAAGCAAAATGAGAATAGGCAGAGCGGAGAAAGATGTTTCACCCCTTCAGGTGACGTATCCGTATGCGGCATAAGCTCCGCCTAGTGGGAGTAGTTATCTTAATATGAGAGCGGCGTTCGAGCGGCCGCGCACTGCCGTAAACAAGAGCCGGAGGCTGTATCTGTGTGTGCTGCACGCGCGCCAATAGAAGCGTGCAGCGTTCTTTACCTGCAGGCAGAGTGTCAGTTCTTAAATAACAGACTAAGCGAACTGCACTTATGCCAGTACAAGTTTCTGCTCCTGAAGACATATCACCGCTACAAACAGTGATATAGAAACGCGTCGAGCAGACGAATTAATAAGAAGGGACAGTCCAACTATTATGCAAATAGTGATGGGATTTAAGAGGGTATGAGAAACAGGTTACAGGGTAGAGCTATGACAAAATAGCTCTCACCTGCTAGATACCCATCCTAAATCACTACTTGTACAAGTTTGCTAGTTACATATACACGGTTGCAACAATTTGAACAGTTGCTACTTGGTGTATAACTGGTGTTATGCAGTACTAACATTATTGTAGCATACCCACCTGTCCTAGCAATTACAGGGAGTGCAGAATTATTAGGCAAATTAGTATTTTGACCACATCATCCTCTTTATGCATGTTGTCTTACTCCAAGCTGTATAGGCTCGAAAGCCTACTACCAATTAAGCATATTAGGTGATGTGCATCTCTGTAATGAGAAGGGGTGTGGTCTAATGACATCAACACCCTATATCAGGTGTGCATAATTAGTAGGCAACTTCCTTTCCTTTGGCAAAATGGGTCAAAAGAAGGACTTGACAGGCTCAGAAAAGTCAAAAATTGTGAGATATCTTGCAGAGGGATGCATCACTCTTAAAATTGCAAAGCTTCTGAAGCGTGATCATCGAACAATCAAGCGTTTCATTCAAAATAGTCAACAGGGTCGCAAGAAGCGTGTGTAAAAACCAAGGCGCAAAATAACTGCCCATGAACTGAGAAAAGTCAAGCGTGCAGCTGCCAAGATGCCACTTGCTACCAGTTTGGCCATATTTCAGAGCTGCAACATCACTGGAGTGCCCAAAAGCACAAGGTGTGCAATACTCAAGAGACATGGCCAAGGTAAGAAAGGCTGAAAGACGACCACCACTGAACAAGACACACAAGCTGAAACGTCAAGACTGGGCCAAGAAATATCTCAAGACTGATTTTATTAAGGTTTTATGGACTGATGAAATGAGAGTGAGTCTTGATGGGCCAGATGGATGGGCCCGTGGCTGGATTGGTAAAGGGCAGAGAGCTCCAGTCCGACTCAGACGCCAGCAAGGTGGAGGTGGAGTACTGGTTTGGGCTGGTATCATCAAAGATGAGCTTGTGGGGCCTTTTCGGGTTGAGGATGGAGTCAAGCTCAACTCCCAGTCCTACTGCCAGTTTCTGGAAGACACCTTCTTCAAGCAGTGGTACAGGAAGAAGTCTGCATCCTTCAAGAAAAACATGATTTTCATGCAGGACAATGCTCCATCACACGCGTCCAAGTACTCCACAGCGTGGCTGGCATGAAAGGGTATAAAAGAAGAAAATCTAATGACATGGCCTCCTTGTTCACCTGATCTGAACCCCATTGAGAACCTGTGGTCCATCATCAAATGTGAGATTTACAAGGAGGGAAAACAGTACACCTCTCTGAACAGTGTCTGGGAGGCTGTGGTTGCTGCTGCACGCAATGTTGATGGTGAACAGATCAAAACACTGACAGAATCCATGGATGGCAGGCTTTTGAGTGTCCTTGCAAAGAAAGGTGGCTATATTGGTCACTGATTTGTTTTTGTTTTGTTTTTGAATGTCAGAAATGTATATTTGTGAATGTTGAGATGCTATATTGGTTTCACTGGTAAAAATAAATAATTGAAATGGGTATATATTTGTTTTTTGTTAAGTTGCCGAATAATTATGCACAGTAATAGTCACCTGCACACACAGATATCCCCCTAAAATAGCTAAAACTAAAAACAAACTAAAAACTACTTCCAAAAATATTCAGCTTTGATATTAATGAGTTTTTTGGGTTCATTGAGAACATGGTTGTTGTTCAATAATAAAATTAATCCTCAAAAATCCAACTTGCCTAATAATTCTGCACTCCCTGTATATACAGTGAGTGTGGATAAGTGGACAGGACATTACTAAGAGTTCCTGATATATCCAGATAAAACACACTTTTTCTATAAGTGTGGAGGTAGAGGCTGTACCCATACAATCGTGGTGTGAGCCATTCCTCCAGACTTAAGCCTGATGAGTCTATCATGTGGTAGGTTGCCACTATTTTAATAAATATAATAATAAAGTTTATTTTTAAGCGCTTATTCAGGCAGTAAAACTACTAACAATATAATACGCAAAATCATCCCTACAGTTAAACCCATGCTGGAAGTGATTGCACAACTCAGATCAATCAGGGAGAATATAACAGTCGCGCCGCAGCCATGTTGTTGTGCAGTGTACCCGATACCCGCACTGATCAATGCGCTGGAGACACGGCCTGAGACAGATCTGACACTAGCATTGAAACAATCAGGCTCATAGATGAGTATCAAAGAAGAAAAGAATTAGTGCATGACTCCACAAAAACTGACACCAGAACCGCTCTTAAAGCTACAGACGCAAGGTTGCACAGGAAGGAGACCAGGGTGTGTTTTAGATGCCACAAACAGGACACATAAAGAAAGACTGCACTATATGGAAAGCATAGCAAATGAGACAGCGTCCCTCTCATACTAAACAAAAGGTCAAAGCCACAATCTCTGATCCATAGGAAAGAAACTGGAACGCCACATTTAAAGTGACAGGCAACCATAAATGTCAAGGCTGGTGCATCGACTCGGGGGCAACCAGTCACATGACGAGTGATAGACTTTTTTCAGAGAACTTCATCTGAAAAACAAAGAAACTATTGACTTTGCAGATGGAAGTAAAATACATGCAGAAGAATATGTGCATGGAACACTTTTATGCCCTGATAATGCGGGACACAATTTAGCCATACCAGTGAAAGATGTGCTTTATGTAACTGATCTAGAAGGAGGACTCTTATCTGTGAAGCGTCTAAGGCCCCTTTCACACGGGCGAGTTTTCCGTGCGGGTGCGATGCGTGCGGTGAACGCATTGCACCCGCACTGAATCCTGACCCATTCATTTCTATGGGGCTGTGCACACGAGCGGTGATTTTCACGCATCACTTATGCGTTGCGTGAAAATCGCAGCATGCTCCTCTTTGTGCGTTTTTCACGTAACGCAGGCCCTATAGAAATGAATGGGGTTGCGTGAAAATCGCATGCATCCGCAAGCAAGTGCGGATGCGGTGCGATTTTCACGCATGGGTTCTAGGTGACAGTCTATTCACTGTATTATTTTCCCTTATAACATGGTTATAAGGGAAAATAATAGCATTCTGAATACAGAATGCTTAGTATAATAGTGCTGGAAGGGTTAAAAATAATAAAAAAGTTAACTCACCTTCTCCTCTTGTTCGCGTAGAGGCCGGTCTGTTCTTTAGCTGTGGCTGAAGGACCTTTGATGACGTCAGATCACATGCTCTATCACCATGGTGATGGACCATGTGATTGGAGCATGTGATCTGACATCACCTCAGGTCATTCAGTCCACAGCTAAAGAACAGACCGGCATCTACGCTAACAAGAGGAGAAGGTGAGTTAACTTTTTTATTATTTTTAACCCTTCCAGCACTATTATACTAAGCATTCTGTATTCAGAATGCTATTATTTTCCCTTATAACCATGTTATAAGGGAAAATAATACAATCTTCAGAACATCAATCCCAGACCCGAACTTCTGTGAAGAAGTTCGGGTCTGGGTACCAAACATGCGTGATTTTTCTCACGCGAGTGCAAAACGCATGACAATGTTTTGCACTCGCGCGGAAAAATCGCGCATTTTCCCGCAACGCACCCGCCTCTTATCCGGGCAAAAAACATGACGCCCGTGTGAAAGAGGCCTAACAGCCAGAGGACTCACTGTAAAATTCCAAGGTGACAAATTCCAAGCAGACAATAGCAAGTGATCATCTCCCAGATAGAAAGGATAACTTGCCACAAACTTGTGGCAGGGTTAAATTGTAAGTCTTGTTAACTTGCTGCACACGTTCTCTGGCAAGTTGTACACTTGCAGAGCACTTGCAGCACACGTTCTAGTTGACACTTTTTCAACTTGCAGCTAATTTGCTTGCCAAGTCTCTAGCAAGAGCATAATAACTTAACGAGAACTTGCAGCAAGTTTTCAAAAGCAAGTTAATCTGGAGACTTGCAAAACAGACTTGCTGCAAGTTTGCACCATACTTGTGAAGCTTGGCAAGTCTGCAATAGCTTAGCAAATTTCAGCACAATTACTTGCTATCTGGGCTGCATCACCTCAATACAGTGAAGGAAAAGGTGAGACTATGTACACATAAGCACAATGACTGTATACACATGTGGCACAGGCATCTAGGTCACAGACACCCAGAATGTATACAGGAACTAGAAAAGAGGATCTAACAGTATCCCCGTGTCCAGTTACTGTTAAGTGTGAATGTTGCATCAAATCCAAAGCTACAAGAGCAACACTTCCCAAAGTCAGTCGGAAGAGAGCTTCAAGAATATTTGACCTAGTTCACAGTGATGTATGTGGTCTCTTAAACCCACCACAGTCACCTACCTAATGAAACACAAGAGTGAAGTTCTTGACAAATTACAAGACTATGTCGTAAAGACCAGTAATACGTTTTAGAGGAAGCCTCTCATACTCCGGAGTGATAATGGAGGTGAATTCATAGGACATAAGATACAAGAGTACTTAAAACAGAATGGAATAGAATATCAAAAGACAGTCCCATACACACCAGAGCAAAATGGGGTAGCCGAAAGAAAGAACAGAACTCTGACTGAAATGATCAGATGTATGCTGAAAGAGTCTGGACTGCCACAAAATACTGGGGTGAGGCAGGTGTAAAACACCTAAGAGTTTTTGGATGCAAAGCGTTCATCTACATTCCGGAAGAAAAACGCACACAAATTCCAAAACAGAGCATTTGAAGGTGTCTTTGTTGGATACAGTGACAATGTTAAGGGTTACAGAATCCTAAATCCCAAAACAGACAAGGTTACCATTAGCAACAACATAACTTATGTTGAAGATCTGAGAGACAATAGAAGAAGCAAGAACAGAAGAGAAAACTGACACTGATCAGCCCACCTCTGCAACTTCTGAACAAACAGTTGAAGTGAGTGCAGACTCTACCAGTAATGAAGAGCAGACACAAGCAAGCTCAGAACCGAGACGCTCAACAAAAGAAAACAGAGGTAAACCACCTGTATGTCTCTCATACAAGGCAAGCACTGCCAGTGCCAATGAACCTTCAACCTGGGAAGACATATCTCGGCTTTCAGAACGGGAAGCCAGTAAATGGATAAAAGCTGCTGAGGCAGAGATAAAATCCATGCATGACACTAAAACATGGACACTTACAGAACTACCACCTGGACGGAAAGCCATAGGCTGTAAATGGACTTTTAAAGTGAAGTACAATGCAGATGGAACAATTGAGCAATACAAAGCAAGACACCTAGCCAGGGGATATTCTCAAAAATATAGAAAGGACTATGATGAGACATTGGCGCCAGTAGTCAAGCACTGTACAATAAGGACTTTGCTGACAGTAGTCGTCACAAGGAAAATGCAAGTGAAACATTTTAATGTGAAAACTGCATTTCTGCATGGCGTGTTAACAGACGAAATCTACATGGAACAACCACCAGGGTTCAAAGATGAATAAAGGCCAGACCTAGTATGCAAACTTCACAGGAGTATGTATGGTCTAAACTAAAGCAAGTAGCCAGAGCGTGGAATATAAAAATTAATGAAGTGCTTACACATCAGGACTTTCAAAGGAGTAAAGCAGACCCCTGCTTATACACAAAGAAATTGGCAAACAGATGGATCTATATGCTTATTTAAGTGGACAATATCCTGATTTGCTTTCAGCAAGAAGGGGATGAAGCAGAAATACTGAAAACTCAAAATCAGCACTTTAAAACCAAAGATCTTGGCCACATAAAGAATTACCTTGACATCCAGATTGAGAGAGAGGAAGATGGCAGCATTCTCCTGAACCAAAAACACAAAATAAATAATTGAATATTTGGAATGGAAGATGTAAAACCAGTAAAGTCTCCCTTGGAAACCAGCTACCTGAAGGAGATGAACAGCCAAGACACCCTGTTACTAACTAATACTCAGTACAGGAAAGCAATAGGGAAATTGCTGTACCTTACCACTGCTACAAGGCCCGACATTACAGCAACTATTGGAATCCTATGCCGAAAGGTTTCAATGCCAAGTCAAATGGACTGGAATGCTGTAAAGTGAATCGTTCACTATCTTAAAGGTACTATGCACTACAAGCTAAAGTTACCAGCAAGTGATGAAAGCACCCTAACAGGATATGTGGATGCTGACTGGGCCGGAGACACCAGCGACAGAAAATCTACCAGTGGCTACTTATTTCTTCTGTCAGGAAGGGTTATCAGTTGGACTAGCAGAAAGCAGCTCTCTGTTACACTATCTTCTACTGAAGCAGAGTATGTTGCAGCAGCGCAGGCAAGCCAAGAAGTTATATGGCTGAAACAACTGTTACCAGACTTGGGTCAACCATTGTTGGGACCAACAAAAATCTTTGAGGACAATCAAGGATGCCTTGCAATTGCGCAGATGGAAAGAGTTAACTCGAGAACCAAGCACATTGATGTGAAGTTCCACTTTCTTAGGGATCTTCAAGCACAGGGACTTCTTGAGTTACTTTATTGCCCAAATGAGGATATGACAGCAGATATCCTTACAAAGCCCCTGACCTCTGAAAGACACTCAAGGCTTACCAAGAATGTTTAACGGACTAAGCCTTAGCTGTTGAGAAGGGGTGTTGTAGATACAACAACTTACATGTAAGGTGACCTTCTGTTATTCCAGACTAAACTGTACTACTGTAACATATATTGAATCCGGATGTATTATACTATATACATGAATTGAGAAGGAATGATGTAATACGTCTACTGAATAAATAAGCATGAATTGATTCTGGTGTGCCACAAATTTTCTACTTTGATACTAGACGACGAATCGTCCTCCGTGAGCACCCAACCTCATAAAAGGGTGTGCAGATCTCATCATCCACTACTTTGACAAATCTGCTGATCTAGCACCCCAAAACACGTTTTCTTACGACACTGATAAACGCAAATAATATCATCTCACAAGTCCAATTTGGAAATGATTTTCTACAAATACCGGCCCAGGAATGGAAGGCAAGAATTTATACACGGGATCTTCGTAGATTAACCTCTCTCAAATTGCATTGTAGTACCCTCACGGAATATTGTAAATTTTTGCTCACAGATTCGCTAATATGCTAAACCGAAGATAAAATATATTTTAGAGGAAAATTTGTTTGGAAACATTCTTTCCTGTATATTTACTTGTATATAAAGTGCAAGTGCTGCCAAAAATTACAAGGAAGAGGCACTCCGATACAACCTGTATATCACATAATGGAGGGCCTAATTTACATTGTGGTACAATTGTTCAGGGAGTGGGGCTCCTTAACTCATAAAGCCTAGGCACTAAGTGAAAGGGGTTCCAAAAATTATAAGGAACTAGCACTCCAATACACCCTTTATTACACATAAATGAGGGCATCATACACCCTTCAAAAAATTATGATTGATGGCCTGCTGGTGACCCCCTAAAACATTATGGGCGAGGGCCTGCAGCTGAGCTGACATCTAAAACATTAGAGGTGAGGGTTTTAAAACATTCTGGGCGAGTGCCTGCTGCTGAGCTCACCATTGAAAAAATTATGGACGAGGGCCTGCTGGTGAGCTGACCCTGTAAAACATTATGGTTGAGGGCTTGCTGTTGAGCTGACCCTCTAAAACATTACATGCAAGAGCCTGCAGGTGAGCTGACCCTCTAAAAGATTGTAGGTGATGGCCTGCTGGTGAGCTGACCCTCTAAAACATTATATCAAGGGCCTACAGGTGAGTTGACCCTCTAAAAGATTGTAGGTAAGGGCCTGCTGGTGAGCTGACCCTCTAAAACATTATATGCGAGGGCCTGCAGGTGAGCTGACCCTCTACAACATTAGGAGAGAGGGCAGACTTATAAGCATGTTGATTAGTGATGGACGAACATCTGCCGGGATGGTTCGCGAACGCGATCGTGTGAACACGATCAAATGTTCGCGAACCGCACATCGCCGGCACTATAATAGAAAATGCCTAATCTTGTCTGCAATTGCGGACAAGAATAGGACATGTTTTTTTTTTTGCGGAAACAGAAGCACGGATGCGGAAGTGTGGATCCGCAAATGCGGATGTGGACAGCACATTCCGGCCCTATTGGAAATGAATAGGTCTGCACCCGTTCCGCAAAATTTCGGAACGGATGTGGACCCATTTTGCGGAAGTGTGAATGGAAAAGATATCCTTCAAAATGAAAATAAATTAAATTATTAAAGTTAAGCAAAAAGCATAGATGTGGTAGGCAAAAACAAGTGCTCGGCGGCACCAAATCAGAAACCATATGTCCTACCAGAATCCGGGGGGGTTCCAGTGTACATCCATGAATCCCGGAGGGAAAGCAAAAAACATCTATCCCTGGGCTAGATGATGATGTGGTATTGAAGGACAGGGTGGGCAAAGAACTGTCCCTGATATTGATGGGGGGTGCTATTCTGGCCCTGATAGCCTAATCACAGACCACCTGCCCTGATAAGAGCGACCCCGCCCGGAACCTTACCCTATATCAAAATGGCCCTTGTAAGCCCCTAGCCCCCTGACTTCCAGGTGATCACTATATAGATCTATGTGTTTTTGACTCATTATAAAAGTATATTATAAGTATATCGCACCCCTCTGTGTATCACACCTATCGATAGCACACCTATACCAGTCCTTAAAAATACTTTTGTGGCCCTATTAGCTAGTGTTTGGTTGTCCCTAACAGCCTGTCCATGCTCCACACAGAAACCTCTCCCTACACTGGCAAAACACTGAATGTAAAATAGTGGCCAGATCATTTTTATTTATAAGGTAGGGGGTATGTCCATGTGCTGAAACGTCTCAAATGGCTGCCCTGTACCACCTGATGGATGTTTCATGGGTCAAAGATCTTCACAATGTAAAAGAATATGGCAGGCGCGAATATCTCCATATGTTCGCATGTTTGGCGAATCGCGAGCATGCAAAGTTCTCATCGAACTGCAAGGCCATCTCTAATGTTGATATGATGGAAGAGGAGGAGGAGGAGGACGAGAAAAGGAAGATTGAACCATATACCCTTTTTTGTGGTGGAAGGGGTGCATGGGAATACAGTGTATTCAGTACATTACACATTTAAAGTTCCTTTATGTTCAGCCGCTTTCCTCTGGTGGAGTAGAGAAGTCAGGGGCAATTCAGGCCTTGTTCATTTTTATGAGAGTCAACCTGTCAGCCTTTTCAGTTGACAGGCGGATGCGCTTATCAGTTATTATGCCCCCAGCAGCACTAAATACCCCCTCTGACAAAACGCTGCCGACACAGCAGGCCAGCACCTCCAAGGCGTAGAGAGCCAGTTCGTGCCACATGTCCAGCTTGGACACCCAATAGTTGTAAGGCACAGAGGGCTCATTGAGGACACTGACACGGTCTGCTACGTACTCCTACACCATCTTCCAAAATGTTTCCCTCCTTGTGACACTAGGCCACACATCAGGGTGAGAGTGCTGGCTGAGTGTCATGAAACTGTCCCAGGCTTTGGAGAGTGTTGCCCTGCCTCTGTTGGAACTCCTGTGGGTTCCTCTCGGTTTCCCAAGGAACTATGTACTCTGCTCCCAGCGTTGTCAGCTGGAAAATTTTTCCACAATTTTTCCACAAGGACCTCCTGGTATTGCACTATTTTACTCATCCTCTCCACCACAGGAATGAGAGATAAGAAGTTCTCTTTGTAGTGGGCGTCAAGAAGGGTGAACAACCAGTAATCGGTGTTGTCCAAAATGCATAAAACGCTTGGGTCACGGGAAAGGCAACCTAACATAAAGTCAGCCATGTGTGCCAACAGGCAAGACTTCGCTGTCGTCATCAGGAGGATGACTCTCAATCTCCTCATCCTCTTCCGCCTCTTCTGCCCATCCACGCTGAACAGATGGATTTAAACTTCCATGGGTACTACTCTCTGTAGCGGAGGCAACCGTCTCCTGCTCCTCCTCCTCATCATCATCCAATTTGCACTGAGAAGATGAACTGAGGGCCGTCTGGCTATCACCCCGTGTAATGTCTTCCCCCATTTCCACCTCTTCCACATGCAAAGTGTCGGCCTTAATTGTGAGCAGCGAGCGTTTGAGTAGACACAGAAGTGGGATGGTGATGCTGATAATAGCGTTATCGCCTCTCACCATCTGTGTTGATTCCTCAAAGTTTCTTAAAACCTTACAGAGGTCAGACATCCATGCCCACTCCTCGCTTGTGAAGAGCGGAAGCTGACTGGAAAGGTGATGACCATGTTGCAGCTGGTATTCCACTACTGCCTTCTGCTGCTCGAAAAATCTTGCCAACATGTGGAACGTGGAGTTCCAGGGCGTGCTCATGTCGCACAACAGTCGGTGATCTGGCAATTGTAAGCGCTGCTGCAGCGTTGACAGACCGGCTGAAGCTGTCAATGACTTGCAGAAATGGGCACACACGCGGCACATTTTCACCAGTAGCTCAGGCAAATTGGAGTAGGTTTTGAGAAACCGCTGAACCACTAAGTTGAAAACGTGGGCTTGGCATGGGATGTGTGGGAGTTTGCCAAGCTCCATAGTTATGGCCATTATCAGACACAACCATGCCTGGTTCTAGGTTGAGTGGTGAGAGCCACAGCTAAGTCTGGTCTCTTATCCCCTGCCACAGCTCTGCGGCGGTGTGCTGTTTGTCACCTAAGCAGATCAGCTTAAGCCTGTTGACACTTCCCCACTGCAGTGCTACACTGCTTCCAGCTACTGACTGATGGCTGACTGGTGCTGCAAGAGGATAATTCCGAGGTGAAATTGGAGGAGGAGGAGGCGGAGGAGAAGTGGGGGTTGAAGCCACTAATGTAGGTGGTGGCAGAAACCCTGATGGAATTAGGGCCCGCAATGCTTGGCGTCGGTAGCACCTGTGCCATCCCAGGGTACGATTTGCTCCCGGCCTCCACAACAGTCACCCAGTGTGCACTTGTCCATGTGTCAGTGGTTAAGTGGACCTTCCCAGTAACTGTGTTGGTCAGGGTATGGGTGATGTTACGGGACACATGTTGGTGAAAGGCGGGCACGGCACACCGTAAAAAATAGTCGTGGCTGGGGACTGCATGTAAGGGTCAGCCCCTAGAATACTGTTTTTCACAAATATCTACGATATTGTGCTACATAGACTGTTATGACTTATTTCAGCCACTAGAGGCCGCTGTGGCTCTGAGTAAGAGGAAGCTGAACTGTTTCTGAGATGCACAAGAGGTAGGAAGAGCCAGAAGTTCCTGGGGTTGGAGTCCTGGCTGGAGGTGTGTGTGTGCCCTGGGAGTTGTGATGATGGCTGCCATGTTAGGAGCCAAGTAAAGGCTAGTGATGGGACATTGAGCCTGACTGATGGAGTCCTGTGAAGCTGGCTGTGTTGAAGGCAGGCCAAGATAGACTCTGAACTGAAGTGCTGCAGCTGTGACCCAGAGAAAGAGACTGCATAGTGTGTTACAGAGGAGTGGGACCGTGTGTCAGAGACCAGTACAAGTCGGATCCTTCCTGCCAGAGCTGAAGAAGATCTGCATCTGCTGTAACCAGAGAGAGAAAGACAGACAAGCAAGCGACCTGACCTGGAGCCAGACTGCTTCTTGTTGGATCAAGGAGAATCTGCAGAACTGTGAGTGGCACCGGTACCAAGCTGTGATAGGTTATAGAGTCAGGGACTTAGTCAGTGCGCTGTAGAAGCGTCCCCTGAGTAGCAGGGCTAGATAGGAGTATATTAGCTGAGTGTAGCCTGGACTCTGATGTGTTTGCTGTGGAACGCATTTATTCTAGCTCTTGTTCAAGTATTCTGTGTAAACCTGTTTATACTCTAAATCCGATTTTCCAGCAGTTACAGCTTGTTCTTTAATAAAGCCGGTTTATCTTCAGTCTCCTTGTCTGCTGTACTGTACTTGAATCCTACTTTGCTGTCTCTCCCACCTCTGACTGCTACATGCATAACGAGGGACAGCCACCGACATCAGACTGTGGAAGGCCTCATTGTCCACAAGCCTAAATGGCAACAATTCCAAGGCCAGTAATTTGGAAAGTTGGCTGGGTATTTTTGCATGCGTTCAAATGCCTGGGGTAAGGACATTTGGATGTTGCGCTGGGACACCGAAGTGGATGTGGTCTCTGATGGTGCTTGCGAAGGTCCAGGTGCAGGGCAGGAGGCATCCGGGCCTGCGCCTTCAACAGGAGATTGGCCAGCACGTAACACAGAGGAAGAGGAAGCAGTGGTGTGACCCTCCGACACAGATTGTGGACCCAGGCGTTCGGCCCACCTATTACGGTGCTTTGATACCATGTGGCGGATCATGCTTTTGGTGGTGAGGTTGCTAGTGCAGGATCTGCCCCCCCCAGTATAGATGCACCACTGCATATGGGGTTGAGCACTTCCTGCTTTTTAATACCACGCTAAATTGTAGTTTGTATTTAGAATTTTTGGAGGTGTAGAAACTCCTAGTTTGAATGTGCCTTGATTTCCATCCACAGGCAGCATTCTGGTGCACATGTGAGGCCTGGGCTATATCAGCCAGTCTTGGGTGGGGCTCAGAGCTCTCTGCCTCCTCCCATTGTATGCATGGTCACATGCTGGAGGTTACTGGGAGATTGCTTTGAGTCGGACCTTGCGCACCTGTAATTCGCCCACTGGCTCCTGGTATTGCCCATACGGCTCAGGTAGGTTTAGCGTTAGGTTCCCGAGCTACTTGAGAAACCTTGGCGTGGTGCTCGGGCTCAGACATGTCCTCCAAGCAGGATATGTTGGCTAATTCTCAATTTTACACCAGTATGAGGGTTAGTAAGACCACATAATGCACCTGTCTTTGTTTTTGTTATGTCATTTTGACTGCTTATCACATCCACACAATTGCTATCCTGTGTAGGATGTCCATTGTGGTACTTGTGGTCCGCTGCAGGCATCCTCCATTGTATGCATTTTTGCTGGGGATTGCCATTAGCAACGGGCCACAAGTGCAGGATCTGCCCCCCCCCCCAGTATAGATGCACCACTGCATATGGGGTTGAGCACTTCCTGCTTTTTAATACCACGCTAAATTGTAGTTTGTATTTAGAATTTTTGGAGGTGTAGAAACTCCTAGTTTGAATGTGCCTTGATTTCCATCCACAGGCAGCATTCTGGTGCACATGTAAGGCCTGGGCTATATCAGCCAGTCTTGGGTGGGGCTCAGAGCTCTCTGCCTCCTCCCATTGTATGCATGGTCACATGCTGGAGGTTACTGGGAGATTGCTTTGAGTCGGACCTTGCGCACCTGTAATTCGCCCACTGGCTCCTGGTATTGCCCATACGGCTCAGGTAGGTTTAGCGTTAGGTTCCCGAGCTACTTGAGAAACCTTGGCGTGGTGCTCGGGCTCAGACATGTCCTCCAAGCAGGATATGTTGGCTAATTCTCAATTTTACACCAGTATGAGGGTTAGTAAGACCACATAGTGCACCTGTCTTTGTTTTTGTTATGTCATTTTGACTGCTTATCACATCCACACAATTGCTATCCTGTGTAGGATGTCCATTGTGGTACTTGTGGTCCGCTGCAGGCATCCTCCATTGTATGCATTTTTGCTGGGGATTGCCATTAGCAACGGGCCACAAGTGCAGGATCTGCCCCCCCCAGTATAGATGCACCACTGCATATGGGGTTGAGCACTTCCTGCTTTTTAATACCACGCTAAATTGTAGTTTGTATTTAGAATTTTTGGAGGTGTAGAAACTCCTAGTTTGAATGTGCCTTGATTTCCATCCACAGGCAGCATTCTGGTGCACATGTGAGGCCTGGGCTATATCAGCCAGTCTTGGGTGGGGCTCAGAGCTCTCTGCCTCCTCCCATTGTATGCATGGTCACATGCTGGAGGTTACTGGGAGATTGCTTTGAGTCGGACCTTGCGCACCTGTAATTCGCCCACTGGCTCCTGGTATTGCCCATACGGCTCAGGTAGGTTTAGCGTTAGGTTCCCGAGCTACTTGAGAAACCTTGGCGTGGTGCTCGGGCTCAGACATGTCCTCCAAGCAGGATATGTTGGCTAATTCTCAATTTTACACCAGTATGAGGGTTAGTAAGACCACATAGTGCACCTGTCTTTGTTTTTGTTATGTCATTTTGACTGCTTATCACATCCACACAATTGCTATCCTGTGTAGGATGTCCATTGTGGTACTTGTGGTCCACTGCAGGCATCCTCCATTGTATGCATTTTTGCTGGGGATTGCCATTAGCAACGGGCCACAAGTGCAGGATCTGCCCCCCCCCAGTATAGATGCACCACTGCATATGGGGTTGAGCACTTCCTGCTTTTTAATACCACGCTAAATTGTAGTTTGTATTTAGAATTTTTGGAGGTGTAGAAACTCCTAGTTTGAATGTGCCTTGATTTCCATCCACAGGCAGCATTCTGGTGCACATGTGAGGCCTGGGCTATATCAGCCAGTCTTGGGTGGGGCTCAGAGCTCTCTGCCTCCTCCCATTGTATGCATGGTCACATGCTGGAGGTTACTGGGAGATTGCTTTGAGTCGGACCTTGCGCACCTGTAATTCGCCCACTGGCTCCTGGTATTGCCCATACGGCTCAGGTAGGTTTAGCGTTAGGTTCCCGAGCTACTTGAGAAACCTTGGCGTGGTGCTCGGGCTCAGACATGTCCTCCAAGCAGGATATGTTGGCTAATTCTCAATTTTACACCAGTATGAGGGTTAGTAAGACCACATAGTGCACCTGTCTTTGTTTTTGTTATGTCATTTTGACTGCTTATCACATCCACACAATTGCTATCCTGTGTAGGATGTCCATTGTGGTACTTGTGGTCCGCTGCAGGCATCCTCCATTGTATGCATTTTTGCTGGGGATTGCCATTAACAACGGGCCACAAGTGCAGGATCTGCCCCCCCCCCCCAGTATAGATGCACCACTGCATATGGGGTTGAGCACTTCCTGCTTTTTAATACCACGCTAAATTGTAGTTTGTATTTAGAATTTTTGGAGGTGTAGAAACTCCTAGTTTGAATGTGCCTTGATTTCCATCCACAGGCAGCATTCTGGTGCACATGTGAGGCCTGGGCTATATCAGCCAGTCTTGGGTGGGGCTCAGAGCTCTCTGCCTCCTCCCATTGTATGCATGGTCACATGCTGGAGGTTACTGGGAGATTGCTTTGAGTCGGACCTTGCGCACCTGTAATTCGCCCACTGGCTCCTGGTATTGCCCATACGGCTCAGGTAGGTTTAGCGTTAGGTTCCCGAGCTACTTGAGAAACCTTGGCGTGGTGCTCGGGCTCAGACATGTCCTCCAAGCAGAATATGTTGGCTAATTCTCAATTTTACACCAGTATGAGGGTTAGTAAGACCACATAGTGCACCTGTCTTTGTTTTTGTTATGTCATTTTGACCGCTTATCACATCCACACAATTGCTATCCTGTGTAGGATGTCCATTGTGGTACTTGTGGTCCGCTGCAGGCATCCTCCATTGTATGCATTTTTGCTGGGGATTGGCATTAGCAACGGGCCACAAGTGCAGGATCTGCCCCCCCAGTATAGATGCACCACTGCATATGGGGTTGAGCACTTCCTGCTTTTTAATACCACGCTAAATTGTAGTTTGTAGTGTTCATGCCCCTACTCATTTTTGAATGGCACAGGTTGCAAATTACAATTATTTTGTCGTCCGCACTTTCCTCAAAAAAATGCCAGACTGCGGAACACCTACCCCTTGGCAAGGGAGATTTCCACAAGGGTGTGCTCCGGGGAACAGTTGCGGGCCTGTTTGGTGTGGCCCGCCTTCTCCCTTTTGCAACCCCACTGCCTCTTCCAGCCTGTTGCGGTGATGCGGATCCCTCCCCCTCTGTACTGCTGTTCTCGCTCGGCTTGCCACCTTCCCAGGTTGGTTCAGTGACTTCATTGTCCACCACCTCCTCTTCCACTTCTTCACTCTGCTCATCCTCCTGACTTGTTGACTTAACAACAACCTCAGTTATTGACAACTGTTTCTCATCCTCATCATCAACCCCTTGAGACACTAATTGCCGTTGACTTATTGGCAACTGTGTCTCTTCATCATCATCCACCTCGTGAAACACTAATTGCCGTTCTCCACCTTCATCTTCTTGTTACTGTGGATGTTCAAGAGTTTGGGAATCAGGGCACAAGATCTCATGTCCCTCTTCAAGTGGGCTTGTCGCGAGGCCCAAATGAAGGAATGGCGCTGAAAAGAGATCCTCGGAATATCCGAGTGTGGGATCATTTGTTTGGAAAGACTCTCCATGGTGGGAGTAAGGAGGATCAGGGTGAGGATTGGGTTGACCAGATTCTTGGCTACTGAGACTGGACTAGGTGGAAGACAGGGTGGTGCTTAACCGACTGGAAGCATTATCTGACCGACGACCTGGTCACACTGGTCTGACTTCGAGAGCGTTGTCCTGACCGCCCTGCAAACTGGAACATGAAGCTAGGTATTGTGGATGATTGTTTTTCTTGTGCTCCGGCAGCAGGCACAGTTTCAACGCGCCCAGGGCCACAGCCTCTGCGTGCACCATCAGTATCACGGCCTCTTCCCTGTCCCTTACTGCTCGCCTTCTTCATATAAAATTTTATATATGCTTGAAAGTATGTCACACGTACAGTAGCGTAGGATTTGTAAGTGTATGCGCAAAAAAATTAAAAAAAGTAATGTCACTGATCTCACCAGTGGCTAATAAAAAATTTGAGTTAATGTCACAGGTATTTGGGATGTGGAAACGTTACACAGGAGAAATGCCGCAGATAATGTTGCTGATGTCACCAGCGGCTAATAAAAAATAACAGTGAATTTCACGGGTATTTGGGATGTGGAAACGTCACACAGGAGATATACCGCACATAATGTCAATGCTGACACCAGGGGCTAATAAAAAATTACAGGGAATGTCACAGGTATTTTGGGATGTGGAAACGTTACACAGGAGAAATACTGCAGATAATTTTGCTGATGTCACCAGCAGCTAATAAAAAATTACAGTGAATGTCGCAGGTATTTGGGATGTGGAAACGTTACACAGGAAATGTACCCCAGGTAATGTCACTGTCCGTAGCGGACACCGTCTACAGAAAAAGTACATTGGATGTCACTGATACTTTTGGGATGCGCACACGTTACACAGAAGATGTAGCGCAGATAATATCGCTGTCTGCAGTGGCCTAACTATTGCACGCTATTTAGCACAGGATGCGCTAAAAATAGATATTGCTGCCACACACAATAGTCCTTAAAAGGACTTTTGGGTCTGTAAAGTTTTAGAAATTTAGCGCAGGTTGCGCTAAAAATACTTATTGCTGCTGCCACACACAACAATAGTCCTTAAAAGGACTATTGGGTCTCTGACAAGTTTTTCTACAAAAAAAAAAAAATTCACTCCCTACACTATCTATCCCTTCTTCAGCACAGCTCTCCCTGACTAACACTGAGCCGAACATGTGTCATTGGGTGCTATATAGCAACCAATGACGCATTCCGGCCAGTCAATCACTGTAATGGAATTACAGTGAAGGGCAGTACTTACCTGCACGTGTATTGGCTGCGTAGCAGCCAACAAACGTGCGTGGAGGAGACTCAAGCATTGCGCTCGAACACTTGCAGTATTCGGCCGAATACCGCCATGTGCTGAGCATCGAGATGCTTGAGCCGAACTGGTGTTCGACCGAGCATGCTCGATCAACACTAGTCAGCACACCATCTTGTTTTCACTCCAGAAACTGTCTGCAGTACAGAGGAGAGAATGCTGGATCGACAACAGGAACAAAAAAAAGGCTTAATGACACAGATGAAACTGACCTAGCACTCTATTAAAATGTAAAAGTATTGTCACATCTATAAAAACATAGCATATAGCAGTAAAAGTAGCTTACACATTTTGAACAAGGGAATAGTTGTTTTTAGTCATTGACTAAGAACTATTATTCTCTTGCCTGAAATGCATGTATCTTTTGATGCTACCTGCAATGTTTTTAAGGACAGGACAGTAAATATATTTTTTTACATTTCAATGGAGTGGCAGAAAATGAGGTAATGAATATTGTTGAAAATAATCATTGAAGACTATAAACAAGCTGCAAAGATTTAGAGAGAATATTTCTGCTACTTAGACTTGGACAAGATGCTCTCTATTTACCCATGCCAGAGAAAGGAGGAAGGTGGAAGATAGCATGCAGAAAAGAGTACAGCTTGTTTGACTGCCTATACTGTAGAGGGAGAAAGAGAATAGATGACCACAATGTCTAGTGAGTAGGTGATAGTATAAAGGAATCCCAGCAGACAACGGCTTCTTCAATTGATATATTTGATATTTATTCCATCAATGAGTACAATAATTGGATGCGTTTCGGCCCGTCCATCGTTCGTCACAAAGCATGCCGAAACGCGTCCAATTATTGTACTCATTGATGGAATAAATATCAAATATATCAATTAAAGAAGCCGTTGTCCGCTGGGATTCCTTTATCCCATTTATATATATATATATATATATATATACTATGGGGGTCATTTATTAAGACTGGCTTTTTAGACACCAGTCTTGATACTCTTTTAGCTGGGGGTGAATGCACCAAAGTTAGGTAGAGGCGCTGGCCTCTACATAACTTTGACATATCCACCGCCTGTAGATTTAGACCATTTTATATGTTTAAAACAGGCATAGAAAATGGTAAATGAGACAGGTCTGCTGGCCACCACCTTCCCTGCCCATGCTATGTCCCCCTTTTTTTAGACCTGGAGTGAGCGGGGAAAGTCGCAGATTATGGCGCCGCAAAAAGTTGCATATATATGTTTTAAAAAATAAAAAATAAAAATATATATATATATATATATAGTATGTGACACCACAGACCTTGGTGGAGAACATCCCTTGGGTTTTTCCTTTAGTATAAGGTTTTTGTCTGGTGTCACACAGTTGACTAGATTGATGGTTGCTGCTGTTTTTCCTGCCGTTGCATGTTTACGTACAGATGCTATCATTTTTCTATTTTTCGCATCAAACAATGTCTTTCTGTTTACTGCCAGTGTAATAGCCTGCCAAACTACTATAAAAAGCATGGTTCATGAATTCACTTTGTGCTTCCACACATTTCTCAAGGGAAACAAGAAAGAAAGCTGAAAGTGCTACATGAGGAAGGGGTTGGCATGAAACGATATATCCTTTTGTTTCATATAAGCATAATCAAAAAGATATGGCACATTGGCTATTAGAAAGTATAAGTAATTACATTTACATAAAAAAGTTACAAAGTACGCAGATGAAGTAACATTTATTGAAACACCTAGCAATAGCTATAAAGTTGTAGAATTCCATGGAAAATCCTCCTTGTAGGGCTGGCTTTTTTCCATCTAACTATCCCTGCATAGGAGACCTAAGAATTCTGATCCTTCCTTGCCATAACCTGAAACCTATCTTTACCTGTTTTGGTGCTATTGTAGTCACACCTTGGAGTGCACTATTGGACACAGGACCAAACATAATGTTACAATACAGCTTACAAACCCGGTCACCTCAGGTTGTGATGAAGCCTTGATACTGATGTGGTAAATACTATGACTTAATAGGAAACTGTCAGCTGGTAGATGCATGCTGCCCTAATCACAGCCACAGAATGAAATACTGACAATCTCCCTCATTAGGATTAATTATGGGACACATTTATTAAGACCAGCGTTTTAGATGTCTTAATAATGTCCTACTTAGACCATATTCTTCACCTCAAACAGGCGTTAAAAACAGTAAATGAGATGGGCCTGCTGGCCCATCCCCTTCCCCGCCCACGCCATGCCCGCTTTTTTTAGACCTTGCATGAGCAGGGAAAAGTCACAGATTGCAATGCAAAGGACCTTTGTACCGCAATCTGCCCCATAAATTCACCTAATATAGGCATATTGCTGTTTAATAAATGACCCCCTATGTTTTACTCCAACATAATGTGACATTTCAAAGATATTATACTGTCTGCTGAGTGGTTTCCCTTCGGCTGCTTCAACTCGATTGTTGGTCTCCCCCTATATTCTTATAAATAGTGTTGCGTGAATTGAAGTCAAACAAATGGACTTCGATCCAAATTTCTGAAAAAAATCTAATTGCGGCGAAGCCAAATTTCTTCACATTTCATGGTAACAATTTTTCCCCCCCTGAAACGGTGGTAAAAAAAAAACAAAAAAACATATTCATCTAATCCATTTGCTCACGAAGAGGCCGCCGTGGCCATCTAGATTGCTGCGAAAAATCTTGCGCACGATGACATATGCAGGCCAGCATGATGATGTCATTACGTCACCGTGTAAGATTTCGCACGGTGTCTTCAAACAAGATGGCTGCGGCAGCCTCTGCGTGAGCAAACGGATACGGTGAGTATTTGTTTACTTCCTTTTTTTACCCTTAGGCTACATGCATATGATACGTGATTTACCGACATGTGATGTAAATTTTTTAATGGCCATCACACGTCCATTTTAAGACCAATGGTAGTCTATGGGGTTATTCACACGGCAGTTTTTTTGACGGTTAGTGAAAAATGGACGTCAAAAAGTAGAATATGTTTTATCTTGTCAATTTTTTACTGACAGACTGCACCTATATAATTGAATGGGTCCATTTTTAACGTCCGTTTCTCAGACAGGCATCAGTGGAAAAAAGCATGTAGCCCAAGGCCTAAGTAGTAGCCTCAGATGCCACAATCTCTACTCACAAACATAGTTAAATGTAATGAGAAAGTCTTTTGGTATTTCATGCTGCCGGGGTTTAGGATAGCTTGAATTTGCTGACAATTTCCCTTTAATAAATTATCCTGTAATTATATTTTATTTAATTACATGGTTCCTGATATTTTTGGTACCATTTTATCACTGTGCAATTGAAAAACAACACTGATTTATCTCTCCAATTCTAAATACTAACCCACAGGCTCATTTTTTTGACTGACCGAACTGCAATAAATCCTTCTAACAAAAAATAATCTTGCAGTGCACTTCTTTTCTATTAGATTTCTTCCTCTGTTACTCCTGCTGAGGTATATGTAGGATGACATAGCCATTTTGTTGATAAAAGCAATATCTTGAACTTGTGTGAGTAGTGAATAACATTGAAGTAATGGGATTATCAATCAACTGAAGAACATTACACATGAGCTTTATCTATCTGAAACTATGTTAAGAGTAAAATATATAGTGAAAGGGTGCCTATTCCTACAAGTGAGTCTCATATTTTTATCTAATTTCATGCAATCACCCTAAAAAAAATGTTGTGGTAAGTTTATGATGACACTTCAGTGAGGGTAAAGCTATGTGGATTGCAAAGGATGTGTTGGGCTTGGGCTTTGATGCCCCTCAACTACGTAGTACAAATGGTTAATGCAGAAGTAAAATAAGGGCTCATGCACACTAGCGCAGAATCTATACGGCTTCTTTAAATTTGTGTACTGATAAATTACACCATTTTTTGTAGCCATTCCTTATGGTTTTTAGGATCTCTGTTTACCATTCAATGGGAAATCTTAATGTTTACATCCAGTGGTAAAAAATGAGTCCTGGTCTGGTAAAAAATTAGTGATGAGCAAAGTTTTGTAAAATTCAATTCAGCTGCTTCACCGAATTTCACAAAAAAATTTGCTCAGTGATGAATTACTTTGTCACGATGCATGTTTCTTTGTAAGTAGTGGGTACAATGACAGGTCATTGTACCCCTCAGATGTTGCCTTCATAGCTGATCACGGCATCTGAAAGTAGTAGCAATGTAAAATTAAACTTAAAAAAAATAATTAAACCATACTTACCTCATCCATTTAATCGCAGCTAGCCGGTTGCTGCTATCTTGATTGAAGATCTAGTGCGGTTACAGCTGGCTCGTCGCAGTCAAATGGATGAGGTAAGTATGTTTTTTTTATTATTTTATTGCCATTCGCTTTCCCAGAAATTAAGATCAAAGTCCACTTTGTGGACTTCAATTCGGTCAACACTAGTAAAAAATACTACAGATACTGAGATCTGATAAAGTGTAAAGTTACACACAGCGGATGCTGTTTGATTGATATGCACTCCCACACCCGAAATAAAAAGAGTCTGTAATATATCTGTAATACACTTGTGTGGACCTGGCTTAACACTGAGAGAAGGGAAGGGGAGAGCAGAGAGAGACACCAGAAACAAAATCATTGCTCTGATGAAATTTATGTTAGCATCAGCGGGAAGGGAAAATGAAGTATTTACACAATCCTCTCAGGAGAAAAATGTAATTAAATTTTTAAAGAAGACTAACTAGAAAGATAATTCATTTTGGATGCAAAGCAACAACAAAAATATCAGTGCAAAGCTATCCATGGCCTTTAATGATTTTGCATGGAAAGTTCAAGTCACCTTTGAAGAGGTTATCCAAACTATAAAACATGTCCCTCAATACCCAAGCCCCTTATATAGATTATACAGGTCCTTCTAAAAAAATTAGCATATTGTGATAAAGTTCATTATTTTCTGTAATGTACTGATAAACATTAGACTTTCATATATTTTAGATTCATTACACACAACTGAAGTAGTTCAAGCCTTTTATTGTTTTAATATTGATGATTTTGGCATACAGCTCATGAAAACCCCAAATTCCTATCTAAAAAAATTACCATATTTCATCCGACCAATAAAAGAAAAGTGTTTTTAATACAAAAAAAGTCAACCTTCAAATAATTATGTTCAGTTATGCACTCAATACTTTGTCGGGAATCCTTTTGCAGAAATGACTGCTTCAATGCGGCGTGGCATGGAGGCAATCAGCCTGTGGCACTGCTGAGGTGTTATGGAGGCCCAGGATGCTTCGATAGCGGCCTTAAGCTCATCCAGAGTGTTGGGTCTTGCGTCTCTCAACTTTCTCTTCCCAATATCCCACAGATTCTCTATGGGGTTCAGGTCAGGAGAGTTGGCAGGCCAATTGAGCACAGTAATACCATGGTCAGTAAACCATTTACCAGTGGTTTTGGCACTGTGAGCAGGTGCCAGGTCGTGCCGAAAAATTAAAAATTTCATCTCCATAAAGCTTTTCAGCAGATGGAAGCATGAAGTGCTCCAAAATCTCTTGATAGCTAGCTGCATTGACCCTGCCCTTGATAAAACACAGTGGACCAACACCAGCAGCTGACATGGCACCCCAGACCATCACTGACTGTGGGTACTTGACACTGGACTTCAGGCATTTTGGCATTTCCCTCTCCCCAGTCTTCCTCCAGACTCTGGCACCTTGATTTCCGAATGACATGCAAAATTTGCTTTCATCCGAAAAAAGTACTTTGGACCACTGAGCAACAGTCCAGTGCTGCTTCTCTGTAGCCCAGGTCAGGCGCTTCTGCCGCTGTTTCTGGTTCAAAAGTGGCTTGACCTTGGGAATGTGGCACCTGTAGCCCATTTCCTGCACACTCCTGTACACGGTGGCTCTGGATGTTTCTACTCCAGACTCAGTCCACTGCTTCCGCAGGTCCCCCAAGGTCTGGAATCGGTCCTTCTCCACAATCTTCCTCAGGGTCCGGTCACCTCTTCTCGTTGTGCAGCGTTTTCTGCCACACTTTTTCCTTCCCACAGACTTCCCACTGAGGTGCCTTGATACAGCACTCTGGGAACAGCCTATTCGTTCAGAAATTTCTTTCTGTGTCTTACCCTCTTGCTTGAGGGTGTCAATGATGGCCTTCTGGACAGCAGTCAGGTCGGCAGTCTTACCCATTAATGCGGTTTTGAGTAATGAACCAGGCTGGGAGTTTTTAAAAGCCTCAGGAATCTTTTGCAGGTGTTTAGAGTTAATTAGTTGATTCAGATGATTAGGTTAATAGCTCGTTTAGAGAACCTTTTCATGATATGCTAATTTTTTAGATAGGAATTTGGGGTTTATTATGAGCTGTATGCCAAAATCATCAATATTAAAACAATAAAAGGCTTGAACTACTTCAGTTGTGTGTAATGAAACTAAAATATATGAAAGTCTAATGTTTATCAGTACATTACAGAAAATAATGAACTTTATCACAATATGCTAATTTTTTTAGAAGGACCTGTATGTACCCTGCTCCCCAGCACCCGCGTTGCTCCTGATCCCTGCACGGCCGCCTCTGCATCTCCCCGTCACACGGATTAAACCATACAGCGACGTGGGGAGCAGCCAATAGCAGGTCGCGACAGGGATGAACCTCCCTAGCATTGTGAAGATGCAGAGGAGGCCATGTAGGGATCAGGAACGATGCGGTGCTGGGAAGCAGGGTAAGTATAATGTATCTGAGGGGCCCAGGTATTGGGGGACATGTTTTACAGTTTGGAAAAACCCTTTAACCTTTGTGCCACTCAACACTTAAAAATTTGAAATAAAAGATGGAATATTTCACATTTTGTGTCATATTCTCTACTCCACACATTCTCCTCCCTGATGCATGGTGATATAGTAGAGCAGTGTGTCAGCACCTATTTGATAGGGTTTTACAGTTATAATAAATTTTAAGCATTTTCCCGCAGCCTGCCTGCTGAAAGAGAAGATTCATATTTACCTGCTCTCTACTGCTCAGGTCCTCAGCACTGCCTCCACTGCCTCCATCTTCCAGTCTAGCACTGTTTACTTATGGTGGTGCATGGGCATGGTCTGGCTTCATTGGTGATGTGCTACTTGTGGCCACGTCACCACTGAAGCCAGTCATTGGCTGAAGCAGTGCATGTGACAATGCAAACAGTGTGGGGACTGGAAGATGCAGACAGCAGATGCAGCGCTGTGGACAGGAGAGGCATGGAGCAGGTAAATATAAATCTTCTGTTTTAGAAGGCAGGTAGGCTGTGGGTACATGCTTAAAGGACATCTGTCAGAAGGCATTGCCGTTACACCTACAGGCTCTTTCTACAACTGCTGCGCCCATTGTACTTTGATTGACAGGGCCAGGCAGTGAAAATGTCATAATGCCTGGACCTGTCAATCAAAGTGCAGAGGGCACGGTAGTTGCAGAGAAAGCTGAGCCTCTAGGTGTAAAGGCAATGCCTCTGTTTTTCCTAGAGGCTCATTTGCATATATTGAAACTTCATTTTTCTCAGCAACACAGACACATATGAACATGGGGCCAACACAGAATGCGAAACCCTGGTCCGGTAATAACCTGACTGATATGTGTACATGTGAGTATATTAAAGTGGTTTTAAGACATTTTAGTGACGATGCTTCACTATCTGAGAATCTTTGTTTATTTCCCTGTTGCTTTGTGGTTACGAATGAGCCCTTAACAAACCTGAGGGCTGTATTACACCAACAGATTATCTGAAAGGTTTTCTGACCAATCATTGGTCAGAGGGCTATTTACACACACAGATCTTTTGTTATACATACCAACTATTGGTCTGATCGGACAGAAATCGGTCCGATCTGTTGGTGTAAAACAGCTCTGAGAGTATGAACAAGCAGGAAGCCAGGGACGTTTGTGGACCACAGACTGGAGATCATTATCAGTGGGGTTGATGATATGCGAATCAACACAAGTATTGTGGATATCAATTTCCTCACAGTACTTCACCATATAGAAATATCTATTTTTTGTAGAAAAATCTGGTCTAGCAGGAAGGTGGTGTAGTGGAGATTTCTGTGAGATGTACACTGGCAATGCAGAACAGCGCAAAGCATATGAAAAAGTTTTACATTTTGGGGACCGGACTGATCCAGCAGTGCACAGGAACGAAATACAGATAAGAACATAAAATTCTTTTATGGGGCCAACACAGATGCCTTTAGCTGCCAAATGTAACAGGTCAAACAGTTTCATAGGTACAAATCTGCTGAAAGATGCTTTTTGTCAATGTATTGAGTTGTAGATCTATTTACAATATATTGCGGTTCCTACCTGTTGTGGAACGAAGCTTTAATGAATACAGGATCCAGACAGTTATACAATAGCTGATGGCAGATATTTTGCAAACCCTGTTTGTGGGAGAAGAACGTGACTTGAACCTGGAGAGCTATTATATAAATTTAATTTGAGAACGCTGCTCTAAGCATGAATTTAGTATGCAGTGTCATAGAAGCAATTTAACTTTTATGTTGATTTCATTTGTGAGATAACTAAATGTCATTCGAGAGCCTTATCGTTTTGAGATTCATTTGCACATTCTTCCATTTCCAGTCGGAGCTCTGTTTTCTTACCTGAAGTAAAACTCTTTCCTGTTGAAATTAATTAGCTGTCTTTTTGTTTAACTTTTGTTAATTAAAACAGGATTCAACAAAATGTTATCAAATTTATTTCTACTCTGCAAAAAAAAAAGTAATTTGTGCTTGCTTTTAGGGTAGTAGACATTTCAATAGAAGGAGGCTTTGATTTTCTTATTTTTTAGGACTTCCTGTTGAAAGAGAACGCATTTTTCCATGGTAGGGAGTGAGAAGGCCTTCATTTTTGACAAATGGTTTTGAATAAAAGAAATTAATTTCTGTTAGACTTCAAAATGAAAGGCTATGCACATGTACACATTTCTTGTCCCAACAATACATTTAATATGAAAAACGAAGCAATTTTGCAGATGGTCTTTATTAAAATAATCTTGATTTCATAGTCATTTGTGTAAAAGTAATTTTTTTCAGGGTTATTTTTTAGCATAAAAATGCAAGAACAAATACATATGTTGTATCGTCGTAGTCATACTGACCTGGAGAATTAAAGTAACTGTTCAGTTTTACCACATAGGGAACGCAGTAAAAACAAAACCCATAAAACTGAAGAATTTTTTTCCAATTTCACCCAATTTGGAATTTATTTCCCACTACATTGTATGCAACTGTAAATAGTGCCATTAGAAAGTGCATCTTGTCCCGCAAAAACAAGCCCTCATACGGCTATGTGAATTTAAAAATAATAATATGGCTTTGGGAGGGCTGAAAATAAAAAACAAAAAATGGAAACTCATTCGGTCTTGAAAGGGTTAAAGGCAGAGAAAACTGATCACCTACCTAAAAAGCGTGAACGAAGCTTCAGACGCTTATAGGCAGAAACCACTGAGAATGAGAAGTGCGGAGGATTTATTTTTTACAGAAAGACTGTTGTTGGCTTTAGTTTATAACTAAATATTAAAATACTGAAAGCTCTCTACATTCTATGCAGAAGTGATTTAGTACATTGGAGAGTTTTAAAGGTAAATAGTGATACAGTTCTGATTATATATGTAATAAACAAGACAAGATGCAGCTACAAATCTTACACAGCCTTTCCAAGAACCGCCAGGGTGTCATGAATCAGAAAGCTGCTAAGCAATTCCTCACATCAACAGAAAAATAACTTTCGAGACAAATCGTCAAAATCTGTCAGTAGTAAAACTAAGATAAGACAAGCGCCATGTGAGCACAAATAATCCTGCTGAAAGACTTCTAGTTAGCACTTTCTTAGAAGACATATCACCACAGTACAATATTATTGGTTTGACCTCAGCAAAAATTAAAAGTAAAGATGAAAAATGCTCTTCGACTTCAGGTTCTGACTATACAGTTCTAATTATATTAACTTTCCGAGCATAGTAATTGTCCCAATTACATTGGCTAATTTCACACGAGCGTGTTCTGTCCAGGAAACATGCTCCGTGTGATGGGTCCATTTTCCAGACCAGACATTGCTCCTCTGATGGAACTCGCAGCAGCATAATTATCTATGATGCTTTCAATTCCTGCCTGACCATGAGTCTGCTGTACTGTACTCACATAAAGCCATGATATCACGGTCTTTGTTGTGCGCCATGACACATTAGCCGTCCAGGCTGGTTGCCAGGGGCAATGCGTTGTTTTCACAGCATGTATGAGCTTTGCTCCCCTTCTCCTGGTTCTTCCCCTGTCTGGTGCTGGAGGGGTTAACTTCCTGGCTGGGTGTGGCCACTTGGGTTTTATCACCTGTGGCTTCCAGGCTGTAGTCAGTTGTACTCCAGCCTTTGTTGGTGCTTTGTTTGCTTCCGTCCTGGGTGTTTTATCTGCCCAGTCCTTGAGGGCCACCTAGTGGGACATCGATGTCTCTCAAATGTCATCTATTTCATCCTGTTGTCTGCCTTCCCTTCACTACCCTTGCATATGTTTGGTGATGTTTATGTATGGGTGGTTGTTATCTTGTCTAGTAGTTGTTACATGTCGGGTCGGTTTGTGTATGTTGTCCAGCATGTTCCCTGTCTGATGTTTCTCCGGAAGGGGGTCTCAGGGTTCCCCCGCCATGCATCCTGCCTGCCTGTTGCCATGGCAGGTAAGTGTGAGTTGTTTCTAGGCACTTGCCTGCCGATTCAGTAGCTATGCACTGTCTGTCCCTTCCCTGGCAGCTAGGCCAGTAAGACTCATGTTCATCCATGTCTGGAATGAACAGGTCATCTCAGCCCTTTCTTTATTTGAGGAATTATCAGGGCAACTCGGGGTCCTAGGTTCTTGGGTATGAGCCATCCTACCATCCAGGTCCGCTCATACAGTTAGGAGAAAGGGCGAGGATTAGGGAAGCAATAGGAGGTGACCTGCTCCCTGTCCCTAGTGTCCTAGCTTAGTTACTATCCCCTTTGCGTCACATTGTACGGTGAGGGGTTTCCCCCACTCCCCACCGTGACACATGAGTACCATATAGCAGATCTGCAGCTGGGCAGGAACTCAGGGGGGTAGCGTGGGGGAGGGCCAGGGTGGCCGTTGCCCCGGGCACCAAATTGTAGGGGGCGCCAGGCAGAATGCAGTATAATGAGGGTGATGGATGCCCCTCCGTTTCGCCTGGCCTGAAGCTTTAAGAAGCAGTAGAGTGGCGCAGGAGATCACGATTATATCACCGTGACCTCCTGCGCCGGGTCTCGCGAGATGACGCGATGACGCGGCGCAGGAGGGCCTGTCTGCACCGGGACGCCCAAGCAAAGACTACAAGAGATGATGAAGAGAGGTGAGTATTTTTTTTTCTTTTTTATGTAAGTACTGGGGGCCATACTGGGGGCACTATGGAGGTGGGCAGAAGAGATACAAAAGAAGGCCAGTATATTTAGAAAGAATGGGCACCGTTTTAGATTATACAGAGAGGCCATGATATATTATGCAGGGGGCCATTATATATTATAGTTATACAGAGGGGCGATTATATATAATAATTATACAAGGGGGCCATCATATATTATACATAGGGGCCATTATATATTATAATTATACAGGGAGGCTATTAATAATGGGCCCTCTGTATAATTCTAATAGATAATGGCCCCCCTGTATAATTATTATATATTATGGCCCCACTGTATAACTATAATTTATAGTTATACTGTGGGGCCATAATATATAATAATTATACAAGGGGGCTGTGATGACAACCACACCTCGAGCCCGCTTGACATCAGCTACGTCGAGCTCACGAGAAGCGGTATGGTCATGTGTTTACCAAAAACGTGAAGTTACGCCCTCCAGAGAAGCACGTAAGGTCAGGTTGGTACAGTTTACACACACACCTCCTGTCCACACGGGCACAGAGAGGCAACAAGCTGAGAGAGTCTTTTCACTGCCGCAGTGAAAACAGCGCCTCCTCAGCCATCTTCCACCAGCTCTCGTTTTATATAAGCCCGGTCTGCTAACGGGATTATATAGGGTCAGAAACCAACCCACGGTAGCTTATAACTAGGCCAAAACACGGACGTGGGGATTCGTGATCTAGATACAAGATAGAACAAGATTAAATTATAGATTTAATCGCCGTAAGGGCACACTAGATTTAACACAATATACACAGAGAATATATACAGTGGTCTGAGGTTACAGATTACAGGTTATATGGGTACAACAGGGTTAAAAAGTGTAAAAGTCAGTTACCAGGTAAGATGGAAGTTCCTTTTGGTTGTGAGATGTTCTTTGCTGAAGTCCACATGAAGGGCCGTGATCTCAGCTATTTCCTGGGTCCCTCGAAACACATTTGTAAGATGTGACCCTTCTTCAGAGAAAGACACGCCTGCTTGCTGGCACCAGACTTTTAACCTGTAGCCAGCCCCTGCCCTCCCGCCCTCAGGGAGGGGTCCACTCCCCCTCTTCTAGGCTGGCAGCAAATGACCCACAAAACCCTTTAGGGTTCATAGCTCCAGACCAGAGGGTCACAGGGAGATGGTTCTGGGACCAATGGACCTGCCTGGGTTCCAGCTGCAAGTAGAGTCCAAACCTGGTACCGTTATATGTTTTTTGGGGGGAGATATGGATATCTCCCTCCCCTGACCTTATCCCATTAAACAAAGATCGTAGTTGTGCAACAACCTCCCTCTCGCCTATCTTTGCAGTGAACGGCAGTCCCGAAATGGGTCTAAGGTTACTCATATCGGTCACAGGTAGTGCCTGTTTAGGCAGGGGTGTTACCACTGCCTGCTTCAAAATAGCCGGCACCTGTCCGCTGGAAAAGGAACTATTTATAATGTCTCGAATGTATGGTGCCATTGCAACCGTGCCGGACTTCACCACGGCCGCCGGGCATGGGTCTAGAGGCGAGCTCTAAGATCTAAGAGCTCCAATGATTTCAATCGTTCTCTCCTCAGAGATGGGCTGAAATTCTGTGAGGGAATAGGGTAAAGTTGAGAGTGAAGAAGAAAGTGTCTCGTCCGTCCTATGAACCATAGGGATATTGTCCCTAAGTTTCTGGATTTTTTCAGCAAAGTAGTCGGCCATTTGCTCGCACAGTGCTTGAGAGTGCTCCATCGTTGCAATCTTACATCTAGGATTGGCTAGTTCTTTAGCCACTTTGAAAAATTCTCTGGTGTTGTTAGCCGCATTGCCTATTTTATTTGAGTAGTATGTTCTTTTGGTATTTTTTATATTATCTCTATACTTTCTCATACTTATTTTGTATTTAATTTTGGTGTCTTCTATGGGATTTTTCAAGGGCTTTGGTTGTCTTTTTATCCTCTCTTAATTCAGCAGTGAACCAGGGCGGGTTTTTATTAGGGGGACGAGGTTGCTGTTTATGTTTCATAGGTGCCAAGGTGTTTAGTTCGGCCTCTATACAATCATTAAAAGCTGTTAGCTTTGCTTCAGTGGATTCTATGGAGCGGAATAAATCTATATTCAGATTCTCCTTAAAGCTATTGCCAAATTCCTCCAAATTAAGAATTTTCAAATTTCTTTGTTGGGTAAGAGTCTTATCTCTCACTGGAAAATGGGGAGCTTTTTTTAAAGGGGGGATAGTTTGAGTAAAAAGTATATTTTTATGATCAGTCCACACCAGATCATGTATGGATTGGACCTGTATCTCCACCCCGGATGTCAGAATCCAGTCCAGGATGTGGCCGCCCCTGTGAGTCAGGGAGGTCACCTCCTGCATGAAGCCAATGGTATCAAGGGATGTTAATAATGGCTGGGTTTGGATGTTGGACACATCATCAGCCCAGCAATTTATGTCGCCCACAATGATGTTCTTTTGACTATCTAGGAAGGCCGATGTGGTCAATTCCAGCAGTTCTTCATCAAATCCTGTTTTTAAATCTGGGGGGTGGTAGACAATACAGGGGGTGGTAGGCATTTGATAGCTAGGTGTTCGAAAGTTTTGAAAATTGGGCCATTTTTAAGGGCTGTCATCACTAGATGCTCACGAAAGACCATTGCAACACCTCCACCTCTAGTGGCCCTGTCTATGTGAAGAATTTTGTACAAGGAGGGGACCAATTCATCCAACATAGGATCAACCTCCTCCGTGTAATGTTTTTCAGGAAGCTTTTCCTTCTTCTTAAATGTCTATGGGTTTTTGGCAAGATGACGGATTTCCACAAATGATGTGTGGTCAATTTCCTCATTGTTTGTGCGGGCAATAGTGACAATGTGGCCCCATTCAGAGCAATTAGCTCATTGCGTGTGTACATCATCATATCGATAACCCTCCTAAAAAATCTGTTATTGGAATAAAATTACTGTAAAGTCATAATAAAAATTTAAACTACTAAAGTACTTACAATAGTAATTAGTACATTATAACAGACAAAGACATTAGTGTCAATTGTGTTACCCAAGTTCTCCGATCAGACCAGGTGAGCGTTTCCCAATAATGGAGGAATCTTGGTGACGGCCAAGGGTGCACCGGCAATGTCAGTTAGTCTAATAATCCGTCCGCGCCCGGGTGCTGGCGCAGTGGGGCCAGGTTAATAAGGGTACCTAACCAAGCCACACCCACAGTGTCTCTGTGGGGGCTCCTCCCAGAGTGGTGTTCTTGGGATTCCAGGGAAATAGGCTCTGGAAGGAGGAAGTCTCTTATATTTAAGGTAGGTGCAGGAAGTTCAATCTGGATAAAGTGCTTCTCAACTGGTGCAATGTGCAAACAGATCTGGGATCCACTGCCCGCTCACCCGCTGGGGGGAGTCAATTAGCCGCTGCGCTGAGGAAGCAGAGACACAGTGCTTCTCCAAAATCCTGAGAAGAACCCTACGTACACCTGGGGTTATTTAAGCCCACATCGGCAGTATCAAGTCCCTTAAGCATTAGGGACACGCCACAAGGACTTAAACGCCACATTTTGATGGCCATACTGACAACGCTGATGCTGCAAAGGAGAGAGCAGGTGGACGCGGCGTTGTGATAAGGAGCGACGGAGTATAGAAAATCCACTGCAGGTACGACATCCCGACAGTGGCTGACATCCTACCTTAGGCTACTGCCGATGACTGCTAGACTCACGCGACCTGCGGCTGTAGCGGGAAGGGAGCCGCATGGTGGGCGCCATCTTGACAGCGGAGGTAGTGCGGCGAAGAACTCCTCTCTGAGCCAGCGGACAGAGTGTGGCTGCAGGGCAGAGTGTCTGAACGTCTCCCACCCTGAGAACACTGTCCGTGTAAGCCCTATTGCGGTCTTCCTACTAGGAGTTTCTCTTCATAAACGTTATAGTGGCTGCTAGAAGACCCCTTTGAAGTATACAGTATTACTTGATGGTGGGACCGACATACCTACCTCCTATACAGTGTAAAAGTTAATGACAGTCTGACTGACTGATATTCAGGACTTGCTGGAGTTGATAAAGTAACTATCTGATATACTGCAGGAGTGCCATACCTAAGCTGACCTTGAAGTTTTTGTGGACTATTTCTATGGGCCGCAAAACCTCTTCTGTGGCTCCATCAACTGTTGGATGCCAAGAGTCAGACAGAGCAAGAAGGTGAGGGGTCCCATGTCCCTGTTGCCTCTGCTGAAGCCTCCCAAATTATGAAAGCTATAGCAACTTGTCAAGCTGCTCTTACATCCAAAATTGACCATCTCCAGTCTGATTTTAGCTGTTTACGGCACGACTTTGACAAAATATGTGAGTAAGTGACGTGAAGGATGCATCTAGAACAGTTAGAAATAATACCAGGCAGCTGTTACATCAGGTCCAGATGCTACAAGCCAGAGCGAAAGATGCTGAAAACCGTAGCAGGCGTGACAACATCCGTATTCTGGGCCTGCCGGAGCAAGCAGAGGGGCCTACCCCAGAATTACTTGCAGAACAACTCATAAAAGAGGTACTACATCCTATCACCCTCTCCAGTTGCTTTGTTATAGAGATGGCACACCGGGTTCCAACCAGGCCCTTACCACCGGGATCCCCTGCAAGACCTTTCATTATGAGAATCCTAAATTACAGTGATAGAGATGTTATTTTGTTAGCTGCCAGACAGAAGGTAACATCACCTATAAAAAAATGTCCGCTTGTCATTTTACCTGGATTTTACTGCGGAGGTCCAGAAGAAAAGAAAGCAGTTCACTAAGGTCCGAGCACGACTGAGAGATAAAAATTTGAAATATGCAATGATCCACCCTTCCCGCTTGCGGGTGCAAGATAGAGAAACTGTCAATTTCTTTAATACTCCTGAAGAAGCAACAGATTGGATCGACAGGAATCTAAATGCAAGGCCTCACCGCTGATGAACTGAACTCTGGCGATGACAACTGAAAGAGCTAATTACTGCTTAAATGTTAGATTGCATTACTAACAGGAATGTTAAGGGGGGAGGGGGCGGGAGTGTTATGTTTCACCGTGCCACTATTATTCCTGTTATAATCCCTAATCTTTAGTTTTTGTCTATTAATAAGATTTTAACCCAATATATGTGTGCTGGGTGGCAATACCCTGAACTGACATGCACTGTAATAAGAGGAACTGTCTATTTACTTTTTCTCACTAAAGTACCTATATGGTATACATGTTAATCTAAAGGGTTAGGGTAGGGCTATCATACCCGAGAGTTTGCTAGTTAAGGGTTTCAGGCTCAACCATGTTAGGAAGGATTGGGCAGGGTGGGTTGGGAAGGTTTGGAAGGGGTGGGTTGAAGTGGGCGTTTGTATTGAAAGCATCTTTGATGTGGTATGTACTGTATGTGTGTGTGAGTGTACCTTCATCGGACTGAGATTTTGGATATTCTTTTTCTGGTGGGAAAAATTGTGTTAATTAGGCTACTCTCCTGGAACGTTAGGAGTCTTAATAATAAGATTAAAAGGTCTCTAATTCTTAATTATCTGAAGAAGTATAACCCAGATATAGTGTTGTTAAAGATGTGTGAATTTTATTCTATATTTTGTATATCTAGGATTGTAATGAGTTAACTTTTTCTACTTCCAAGTGCCCACCCACCCCCCTCTTTGTTTCAAGATTGGAGAAGAGAGGGGGGGCAAAGGGCTGTGCTGTGAGAGGTGTCTGTTTTCTCATCCTTGTACAGGCGTCCCAACAAGGGAGCTATATAGAGAGTCATATAGACTGTGAAGGAGTGCATAAGCCAATTATATGGCTCGATGATATGTATATATTATTCACTGCCTATAGAGAAGCACCTCTTTGAAGTGTCACATATGACGTAGGCAGTATTCTTGTTAGAATAAACTCCATTACAAAATGGCGATGGTAACCAGATGTTTACATTAGTTCACATTCCAAAGTAGGACCCAGTGCGCAGAAGCCAGGGTGCTATCGCCTCTCTCTTATCTCTTCTTCCTTTTTGACCAATGAAACAATGTTTAAGCCTGAGTGAAAGACTGCTCTCTTCTGAAGATGTATATACGCTTACCCCATGTAATAAAAGTTAGAGATTGCTTTGACCAACTTCTGTGTCAGCGTCTAGTCTCTCAGCCACGCGTGGATATTAACCTCTGGGGGGGTGTACATTGATTTGGAGCACCAGAGTGCATCTAAATGCTCTAATTTAGGGCTACTTTGACAAATGGCGACCACAATGGGACTCCTGAGCGAAGGTAGCATCAACAGCCGACACACAAGAGGCCCCAGGACTTGACGAACAGCAGAGAGGAGATGGCCGGCTTTAATAGAACGGTAAGAACACTCTTACCCACCTTTCTGCCATTTAGTTAGGTACTTCATGTTGGCCTAGTCTGCTGTGAGGTGGTACCCATGTAAGTATAGTAGTCGGCTAATATGCTGAAAGCCTGGGGTCCATAGAACCATAATCTGAATTGATAGATCACTCTGGTGTGTATATGTGTTTATGTGTGTCAGTATGGTCTGAGGAGTGAATTGAGCATGGTCAGTAAGACCACAGACAAAGGGAGAGGACAGTAACCTCCTGGTTTGGAAGGGGGCACTGTAGCGCCGAGGTGTGGGACAAAGTAAACTCTGGCTGACCTGGCAGGGAGACGCGTGGAGCCGTATGATCCTTTGACCTAAGGGAAGACTGCGGAGATATTCTCCACCTGACCTGACCTCAGGAGAACGCGTGGAGCCATATGATCCTTTGACCTAAGGGAAGACTGCGGAGATATTCTCCACCTGACCTGACCCCAGGAAGACGCAGCGGAGCCCGTCTGACCCTGGTCTTGGGGAAGACGTGCGGGGAGTCCCAGCTGACTAGTCAGACGTGATAGTCAGATTTGAGCCAACCAGAGGGGAGGGTGAATCCTTTGTCTGCGGAGGAAAGGGTTAAAGGTGCTGATCACTCCTCTGTTTTGTGTGTGTGTCAGTCTGAAATACTGTTGTTGATATGGGTCAGTCCCAGTATTATGAAGAAGGAGAAAATACAGCCCCTAGCTAGTAGCGAGGGAAGAGGGAGATTATAGGATGTGATATTAAGAATTGAAAGTTAAAAATGTGACAAATAGCCCTAGAATGAGGGATTACAGCAGTACAAAGAATGGTCAGTTAATGGATAAGTGTATTGAAGGAAAAGAGAAGTTGGTTGAAGGATAATAATAGGCTGGTGCATACTGAGTTATGGTTTAAAGTGTCCATGGAAGTAACTGAGAGAAATTGAAAGTTGGAGAAATGTGTAGCATTTCTTATTACAAGATGGAGGATTTTGAATCCTATAGAGAACAAAGAAGTTGCCATGTGGCATCCCTTCCCCCACCACATCTGCTGTAAATTCCAAAATGTGACTTGTAGTTCCACAAGAACTTTTTCTGTTTTCTCTTTGAGATGTGCTCTTACTGAAACCCCCCTAAGGAATTCAACTCCCCTCCATATGGGGGTTGGGGGGAGGGTCTGGTAATTCTAAGGTTGCACCCATTCTAAGTCCTTATTCAGATATGAGTAAAAGTTTGAGGAATATTTAGGACGGTTGAGCGTCCTGTGATGGATTGCTTTACTTCCCCTGCCTGAACATTCCTGAGATAAGAGACGCAAGGCAAGGGGCATGGGGGCAGGGAATCATGCAGAGTAAGTGATGTTATATGTGTAATATTATTATAGAAGTAAAATAAAAATTGTTCAATAATCTTCTTTCTTCTTTCCCAAGCAGGGTACTGTGGGAATCCAGCTTTTAACAAAATTACTGTATGATGATAACAGACCATCAGCAATTCTGGGTGTGGTGTGGCTATCTGTTTCCAGGAAAGCTGTGTTTGTCCGTGCTGCAAGTTTTGGGATGAAAACAGTGTGGCTGGGTTGGAAGGCATAAATGATTCAGTGGAATGTGAATGGGTGTGGCTTTGAGTTGTAGTTGAGGTGAATATGTGTGAAGACTGATTATGAGCTGTTTGTGAAAATGAGTACATGAAAACATGAAAATATGAATGCGTATGGAGTACAGTATTTGTTTTTTTAAATAATATGCGCATTGATAATTATATTTTATTTTTCTTGGAAGTTTTTGGTTTTTATTGGTGCCAACAGCATTGATCAAGCTGTACATTTTTTTTTTTTTTTTTTTTTTTTTATTGAAGTCAATGAAAAGTTTCTTATGGGCCCTTTGTGTGTTCATGTCTGTATTGTCAGATCTGTTTCAATGTTTGAAGTTACGTGTTACATGTTAAGTGTTGTGCTAAACATCAGAGCTCTGTTCTTATGGATAGCTGGCAGATTACTGACGGACAGAAAGAGGACCACAGCGTCCGACTGAAAGGGGTGGACTTAGATGACTCAGAGCGGAGGGAGGAGGATAGGGGTGGACGTTACAGACAACGACAGCCCTTGTGCCCATCCCCTAGTTATAAGACACTCCCATGGAAGATGAGAAGTCCTGTTTTGTTTTCCAGTCTATTAATTATGCGATAGGAAAGGTTGGATACTTCTGTAAGCCAAAATGCAGAGTAACATCAAGCAGCATTGGGTGGTTCAGTGGTGCCAACCATAGGTAGTGTTCCTTTGGCATTGCTTCAGCCCTGATGTCAAACGCCTCATTGAAGTGAGGAAAAAGTAAGTCTGCCACCCTATGATGGGCCTGCAGAGTCTGTGGGACCCAGATCCCAGAAGAGAGAGTGTTGTGCTGTGTTTGGTACTCCTCATCCACACCACACAAGAGGATTGTATTCTATGTTGACCATGCCCGGATCACTGTCTGTCCCCACAGACACCCATTTTTTTTGTCATAAGGAAAACACAAAGACAGTAAAGGGGGGGAGGGGTTAGATCAAGATTAGGAAACAGGAAATCCAGTATCAGCTCTACTTTTAAACATTTTTAGCAGATTCAGTCTGGCCCAATGATATCCCTCACTCTGGGTGATAAAGAAGTAGTCCCGTTTTTGATTGATACTGGAGCAGCCAAGACAGTTGTGCACAGCAAACATGGCCTCCCCTGATTTACTCTCCAAGGACACCAGTCTTTGGGTAGAAGTGGATGGGAAAGTAGTACGCTCCCTTTTCAACAGAAACCATCCATATTAGATTTGCCCCTAACCAAGATGCGCTTGCCCGTTTGCTGGTCAGTGGTAACGCCCCTTGTTGCCTCCTAGGTGCAGATTTGTTTGCAAAAGTACATGCTGGTGTCTCACATCAGGAGGACGGCACTGTGAAGCTTACAGGTGCTCTCAACGACCAGGAACTTTGTTTGTTGGCCATTAGTGATAAAATTCCCTGGTCCATGTTTGTATCAGTACTCCCAGAAGCTGAGAAAAGCAAACCACTCACCATTGGATGGTACATGACCTACATGCCGTTAATGAAGCCACAGTTTCTAACACCCACATCGTGCCCAATACACACACACCTTGTCGGCTCAGGTTCCCATTACCCCTACTCACTCCACTGTGATTGATTTGTCCTTTAGTCCCTACCGCCTCACAGATGAGGTGGTAGATGCTTTTTATGCCTAGAACTGGCAATTTTTTGTTCCCCCACACTGAGCCTATCAGATTATTACATTTAGATTGTATTGTTATGAAATGAGTGGCCATGACTCAGCAATCCTCACCCAACTGCATGGCCAGCAATAACGCCCCGTAGAATATTATTCAGACTTGATCCCATGGCCAGAGGTGCCTTTTTCTGCATCAGAGCTGTAGTAGTTGTACTAGCTATGCTTGATTAAAGCTCTGAGATAGTTCTGAAACACAAAGTGATGGTGATATTACATCTATCCTCATGAACGTACAATCCAAATGATTGTTTTGTTGCCCATTATTTGAGAATGCAGTGTTCCATTTTGTTGCCTGACAATGTTGCTCTCCAAAGGTGTAATACTTTGGACCCAGCCACCCTGTTGCTTCTGGATCAAGGGGGGAGGGAAGAGTTAGGGCACCGCACTTTAAACTTTTCTTCCAGATTCAAAGGAAGAGGCTCCTGACTGTTTGCAGATGATGTCACAAGAGGTAGTGGGATTTGGTAAATCAGCCATAAGGTAATCTAGATCATGTGCTCTTTGTGGATGGATCGAGGCATGGCCAGGATGGCAGGTACTACACGGGTGGGGCAGTGGTGATTAAACGTGAACTACCACACATGTCTGCTCAAGAAGTGGAGCAGATGGCTTGCAGATATGCAGATGGGAAAACAGCCAACATTTACACTGATTCCAGGTGTGCTTTGGGATAGCCCATGACTATGGGCCCATATGGAAAGCCAGAGACTCCTTGATCGCTTCAGGTAAACCCATCGAAAATGGGGAAGCAGTGAGGTCTCTGATGGAAGCCCTCTTGTCACTAACATGAGGGGTGATGATAGCAACGAAAGGCCACTGTAAACAGATGCAGAGGAGGCAAAGGGGAAAGCCACGGCAGATCAGGCGGCAAAAATGGCTGCCAAATTACCTAAGCAGACCCTTTAGACTCTTTAGTGGCCACAGTTCAGGTCCCTGAAATAACTCCTCCTGTCTCCCGAAAGTTCTTAAGACCTTACAGAACCAGATGGGGAAGGAGGAAAGGGACTGGTCGATGGAAAAGGGGGGACTACAAATAAGAAGAGAAACTTTACCTTCCCAGGTCCCTCTACTCCACGATGGCACAGGCAACCCATGGAGTGATGCACCAGACAAAAACTGCTATGTGTGATTTAGTACGTAGCATATGGTAACAGTCAGACATACTCAAGGACAAATGGTTTGTGCCCAGAACAACATGGGCAAGGTGGTTAAGGTACCCAAGAAACACATCTTGCTTTTTGTATCTGTTTCAATGTTTGCAGACTACCTTCAACTACCCAAGATGGGCATGTATGAGTATGTATTGATATGTGATGACTTGTTTTCAGGATGGCCAAAACCGTACCCAAAGAAGTAAAGAAGATTATGGCTGAAGTTGTGTGCAAGTATGGGGTACCTTAGATCATTGAAAGTGACACAGGTGTTCACTTCACAGGTGAAGTGATGCAGGAGATGATGAAGGTTTTGGGTGTAGGACAGGCCTTACATGCTTCGTACCATCCACAAAGCAGCAGTAGAGTAGGAAAAAGGAACTGAACGGGACGCTAAGTTAAAAATTCAAAGCCTTAATAGAGTGCCTGCTGGTAGCCCTCTTTTAGTAAGGTATACGCCTAACCGTGAGACAGGCCTTTGTCCCTATAAGGTCCTTTTTGGGTCAGCCCCTAGAATAGGATTTTATTTCACACAGCAGCTTCAGATGCAACATGGTTGTCTGACAGATTATGTGATCAGTTTTGTATAAGCATTTGACATTTTCGAGTTTTTGCTTCACTTCCAGATTTTGATAAAGTACCAGAAACCCACCCACTTGTGTCTGGAGATTGGGTGGTAATAAAAGACACGTTAGAAAAGTCCTAAAACCCTGGTTTGATGGTCCATTCCGAGTGTTGTTGACCACATGCACAGTGAAGCTCAAAGAAAAGCATAATTGGATTGATTTCAAGGAAGTGTTGAGACTGGTTAATCCCCTTGTGTGACTGTTGATCATGACTCAAAAGAATATGGAAAAATTGTATGAAAACTTAGATCCAGAAAATCAGAAGCACTGATGACCTCCAGTCCCCCCCATATAATGTCAACGCCAGTTAGGGAAAGATCATCTGACTTCCCCATGCTCAAATCTAGTGTCACGGGAGGCTGTTCGCTAGGAATGGCTTGTCGTGAAAGCTGGTGAAGAGGAGGCGGAGCATTGGGACAGATGTTTAGGTTTAGGGAGAGAATAAAATTCAAGGGGGGACTGTTAAAGATGTGTGAATTTTATTCTATATTTTGTATATCTAGGATTGTAATGAGTTAACTTTTTCTACTTCCAAGTGCCCACCCACCCCCTTCTTTGTTTCAAGATTGGAGAAGAGAGGGGGGGGCAAAGGGCTGTGCTGTGAAAGGTGTCTGTTTTCTCATCCTTGTACAGGCATCCCAACAAGGGAGCTATATAGAGAGTCATATAGACTGTGAAGGAGTGCATAAGCCAATTATATGGCTCGATGATATGTATATATTATTCACTGCCTATAGAGAAGCACCTCTTTTACATTAGTTAACATTCCAAAGTAGGACCCAGTGCGCAGAAGCCAGGGTGCTATCGCCTCTCTCTTATCTCTTCTTCCTTTTTGACCAATGAAACGATGTTTAAGCCTCAGTAAAATACTGCCCTCTTCTGAAGATGTATATACGCTTACCCCATGTAATAAAAGTTAGAGATTGCTTTGACCAACTTCTGTGTCAGCATCTAGTCTCTCAGCCACGCGTGGATATTAATCCCTGGGGGGGGGGTACATTGATTTGGAGCACCAGAGTGCATCTAAAATGCTCTAATTTAGGGCTACTTCGACAGTGTTATTGCAAGAAATGCACCTTCAGGGTCAGAAAGTACTCGCTTTGCGACGTCCTTGGATAGGTCCCACATATGCAGTATACTCAAATCACACTGAGGAGGAGGAGTTTCTGTATTAATTACTAAGAGTCTTCTATTTCAAATACTCTCCATACAGTTAGACCCTTATGGTAGATATGTGATTCTACATGCTAGTGTTAGAGGACTGCAGTATTTAATTGTGGGTCTCTATTTCCCTCTGCAATTCCGCAGAGAAGTCCTAGATTTAATTATAGCTAAAATAGCAATGTTTCCAACAATGCCCTGCATTATTATGGGTGACTACAACACCACTCTGGATCCAGTACGAGACAGATTGAGTCCCCAGGCCTCTCACAACAATGGACTTTCACGTTGGGCTAATGCCTATGGTCTGATAGAGACATGGCGTTATTTTCATCCCACAGATACACAATTCTCCTGCTATTCGGCCTCCACTGGCTCACTATCCAGTATAGATTTGGCCTTTTTCAGTGGAGATTTATCTCTGTACATCAGGTCTTGTGAGTATCTGCGAGAGGTGTTTCGGATCATGCCCCCCTCCTTCAGATTCTGTCCCAGCCGTTAGCTTCGGCTGATAAGCAATGGCGGTTGAATCCCATGTGGCTCGAGGTCTTACCGGTGGTGAGTGATAGCCTAGAGGTTATGGGAAACTATTGGATAGAAAATGAAGGATCTACAAATCCTCTGGTCGAATGGGATGCTTTTAAGTCAGTAATGAGGGGGCACTGATTGCTGCAATAGCAACACACAGAAAGGAATTGAATATCAAGCGGTCGAAATTGGAGATGGAAATATCAGATAGAGAAAGGCTATTTATACTAGATCCGTGTAGTGAGAAACAAAATATGTGGCTCGATGCGCAACATAGGTTTACTCTACATTTAACTGAGTATACTCAGAATAAACTCTTGAATCAGAGACTATCCATCTTCTCAGATGGTGATAAGTATGGTAGAGCTTTGGCATATCTGGCTCGATCTGAGACCCAGCAAACGGTAGTAGCGGGAGTCCTGAATGATGAAGGGATATTGTTGAGGGAGCCTAGAGATGTCTGCCGGCAGTTTGTACTATGCAAACTTGTATGCCCCCAAGACCACATGCACTTCGGGAGAGATTGCCAAATTTCTAGCAGATATTAATATTCCCTCTCGGGATAGGGACGACAGGGAGGCCCTAGCGGATGATATATCAGACCCAGATATTGAATCAGTCATTAATTCTTTAGCAACCAAATAAAACCGGGTCCCGATGGATTTCCAGCTGAATGGTATAGGCGCTTTTCTAAGGACCTTGTCAACAGAATAGGGAAGCTGTTGAGATATACGCTGGAACAAGGTTCGCTACCTCCTCTTTCTCAGAGGCAAAAATAGTAGTAATTCATAAGCAGGGTAAACCATCTGACTAGTGTACCTCTTATCGACCTATTTCACTTCTGAATCTTGACGTCAAAATCTTTGCAAAGATACTGGCTCTAAGATTGAGGGAGGTAATTCTTTCCTTGCTTGGGGTAGATCAGTCGGGGTTCATGCCGGGGAAGACTACCGATATTAATCTAAGACTCTTGTTCACTAATCTTCAGGTCAAACATGATAATCGAGGTATGAGGGCTCTCGCTTCCTTAGACAATGAAAAAGCCTTCGATTCAGTAGAGTTGGAATTTATGTGGGTGGTGTTTGACCGAATGGGATTCCCCCGTGAAATGTATACGCTGGCTACAGGTGCTTTATAAATCCCCCTCAGCAAGAGTCAGGGTAAATGGATACACATCGGATTCCTTCCCTTTAGGTAGAGGCATTAGGCAGGGATGCCCTCTCTCCCCCTTATTATTTGCATTAATAATGGAACCTCTATCAATACTCAATTCCTCTAACTCAGGTATAGAAGGCTGGGAAGTAGCTGGAATAACCGAAAAGCTTTCATTATATGCTGATGATATGTTGGTATACCTAGTTGATCCAGGGAAGTCCTTAGATACCCTTTTGAGTGTGGTGGATTATTTTGGAAGCTTCTCGGGTCTTCGCGTGAACTGGGCTAAGTCAAGTCTTTGCTTAATTGATGGCTTTGACCCAAGTCACATTTCATCAAACACTAAGCTTCAAATTGTGGAGCAATTTACATATTTGGGGATTATTGTTCACAAGGAAGTGGCAAAGTTTTACGACTTAAATCTTGTTCCTACAATGCAATACATTACTCAAAAATTAGAAGCATGGGAAAACTTACCCTTAAATCTCATTGGGCGTATCAATATTATAAAAATAATTCTTCTCCCAAAACTGTTATACCTATATGGGGCTGCCCCAACGCTGCTTCCTAGGAAGCACTTTGCTACCATGGATAGAGTAATCACTCCCTTTCTATGGAACAAATCCTCTCCCAGAATAGCGAGAGGCCCTTCAGGCTTCTTACCTGCACGGGGGGTCTTGCTTTACCCAACCTATACATATATTATGTAGCTGTCCAGTTAAGCTATGTGGCATGGTGGGTGCGGGCAGATTTGGGTAATCCGGCGGTAGTGTTGGAGGCAGCGTTGATGGGGTCCTATGAAGCACTTACAAATTTGGCTTATAGGTAAGGGGCTGGTTCTGCAGAACACTACACCCAATGGATGGCTGCGGCAGTAATGATTTGGGTTAAATGGAGTCGGATGCATAACTCCGGCGAGAATAGTGTTACTTGGTCACCATATTTGCCATTGTGGAAAAATAGAGTGTTACTGGAGTTTTTCTCATTAATAGAATTTGAATTCTGGCCCCAAAAAGGGGTGTGTTATCTCACCCGACTATATGATAAAGGTCTCTTCAGATCCTTTAACAGTCTAAAACAGGAATTTAATCTGCCCTAACATAGTCTATACAGATACTTTCAGCTTCGACATGCCTGTCATGCTCAGTTTGGCAGAGTACCACTAAAACTGGAATGTGGCCCTGTGGAAGCAGTGGTCAGGAGGGTTACTTTGGTCAAACCAGTGTCGGCTATCTATGCATCGCTAATGATGTTACAAGAGTCTCCCCTTGATAACTCATTTGTCAAGAAGGGATGTAGAAAATTTGGAAGATACGCATATCAAAGAATTTAGCCATACATGGAGATCCACAGTGGTAAGCGCTAGAGATCAATTAATTCAAGCAAAGTGGCTTCACAGGATATACTACACCCCTGAGAGATTATTTAAAATGGGTAAATTACCAGACCCTCAATGTACGAGATGTGGATATGAGAAGGGTCGCCTAATACATATGATTTGGCAGTGTCCGGTCATTTATAGCTTCTGGGAGGGGATTCATGCTAATTTTAATGATAAACTAGGCTTTCCTTATGTCTGCACTGAGCTGACGAGTCTGTTGGGGATAGCTAATGAGGTTGTTCCCACCAAATTTAGTAGGAAATTATACAGAATACTTTTGTTTTATGCTAGGAAAACTATCCTCCTTAATTGGAAACCCCCTAAGAGTCCTACGGTGCAACAATGGATACAAATAGTCAATGCCGACCTTGAATCATATAAGTTTATATATGAGAGACGTGGGACCCCTGAGTGTTTCATGAAGATATTGGATCCTTGGATTGGAGCCGAAACACTGATACCCTAAGAGGCAGTGATGTTTGTTCTGACCGATGAAGGTGTGTATTAATGTGTGTGTGCATGCATAATCTATTGGGTGCTATTCACACTATTAAGTTGATATCCTCTTCTGACCTGAGTAAGGGCTAAAGGAAGTTGCTGTGATAAATCCCATGTAAATCAATGTACTGGACTTATTTGTAGTTTGCCTGCAATTGGAGTGTTTATTATGCTTGTTGTTAAACGTTAATAAAAAAGATAATATAAAAAATATATATATATATGCCTGCACAAGGGACCTGCCTAGACATTGATATATGTATCTTGCCAATGTTAAGATGTTGCCTGGATGAAAAGTTTAATCAAGCATCTTGTTCAGATGTCTTCTCTCCCGAGAAAAGTGGTAATGATAGTGATGATGTATGGACAAACAAGCCTCAAGACAAGTAGCTCCCTCTTCCTCTAGGAGAGTACAACACAAAATTAAGGAACAGAGCACGAAGCATATAGACTTTCTGAAAGAATAAAAAAAAATGTTTTAATATAATTAGTTTCTAGCATTGAAGTTGATTTTTGTATTCATATTTATGTTAAATGGGTTGTAAAAGATTACTTTCTTTTGTAGAAATAATACTGTAGTACAAAATTAAAAGTAATTCATTACCAGGATATTTGTTGTTAAACCAGGCACAATGTCTCCGAGGACAAGCTCCTTAGTCAGGAAATTCAATGTTAAACCAGGCACAATGCCTTGTAGGACTAGTTTAGCTGAATGTAATGATACCTTTCACTTGGTGATTTGTTTAATTCTGGAGAGAAAGCACTTTAATTCACATGCATATGAGCAGTTAAGTGTATCAAGGGCTGGCCCAAACCACTCTGTTCAACATTGTCCTCCTGCTTCCTCTGCTAGCCCTTCCCTCTCCTTTTTGATTGACATGGTCAGCTTCCTGAATAGTCATCTAGCCTCGTCCTGTTAATCAAGAAGGAGAGGGAGAGGCTGGCAGAGAAAGCAGAGGGGCAGTGTTGTACAGAGTGGCTTGGGTCTGCCCTTAACAGTTCATTTGCATAAGGATTAAAAGTACTTTCTCTCCAGAATGAATCAACAAATAGCTAAGTGGAAGGTATCATTACATTCAGCTAAGCTACTCCTACAAGGCATTATGCCTGGTTTAACATTGAATTTCCCTGGCTACGGATTCCCTTTAAAGCATATTTGTTGTAACAATAAGAAAACACAATCACTCCTTAGACAGCTGAAGGTGTATATTGGACGCAGTGCTGCCAAAAAGTTGTCTCTCACCTGCATATTTAGGCCTTTGCCTCCCATCTGCTGCTTTTTGTAAATATCTATATGATTGGGCAGGCTCTTCATATTGCAGAGCTGGAGAACTATGGGGTTCAGTTATTAAGGCCGATGGTTCAGGCGCCGGTCTTAATAACCCCTATAGCTGGCGGTGGATCCGCTAAAGTTATGAAGAGGCACAGGCCTCTACATAACTTCAACGTATCCAGCGTCAGTCTAAATATAAGACAGCTTCCTTGCTGTCTTACATTTAGACCATTTTCTACACCTAAAAAAGTCGTAGAAAATGAATAAGTCGAGCCTGATGGCCCATCCTCTTCCCTGCCCATGCCACAACTGCTTTTTTAGATCTAGCATTAGTGGGTAAAAGTTGCAGATTGAGGCACAAATAACCTTAGCGCCGCAATTTGCACCAGAAATACGCCTAATATAGGCGTATTTCAGTATGATAAATGACCTCTTATGTCAGAGATGGCCAACCTGCGGCACTCCAGTTGTTGTAAAACTACAACTCCCAGCATGCCCAGACTGTCTACAACTATCAGCCTACAGCAGGGCATGGTGGGAATTGTAGTTTTACAACAACTGGAGAGCTGCAGGTTGGCCAGCCCTGTCTTATGTGTTCTGTCCAATCTGACGTCTTGCCCCACTGTACCCCTCCCCTTTAGCAACAAGAGTCAGCAAACAGGCTAGTAAAAGAAACTGTAAACTGTCTTATACTAGATGGATTTCTAAAGAGGTTTCTAAACATTGACAGAGAACCAGCAGCTAAGAAAAGGGGATTTACAAGGGGATCTACAAGCACCTTCACATAATGAAATATATAATATTTTAATAGTGATTTATGCAAGGCAATACAATAAAACCTCTTTTAGAAGTAGAAAACGCTTTTTGTATGGCTGTAGACATTGCACAGCCTACACACACCTTCCCACTCTATTAGTTTTTCCTCTGTATAGAGGGCTCTGTATACATTATTCCATACAGTGGTCATGGGATTCTATTACATGACCACTATATGTCATTCTAATTAGACAAGGTCATAGGTATGTAAGTAGATCTGCAAAAAAAGATGCTACAGCTTTGCAGATCCTGTGTTAGAGGCATCCTTGAAGGGGTTGTCCTATCTCTAACCCAAAATGAATCAACCTGGAATGTGTTTTAAATTAAGAAAGAAAACTCACCACTTGCAAAGAGTTCTGTTCCAGTACCAAGGGTCCTGTCCCCACTGCTTCTGGTCCCCTGTAGACCATAAGTGTGACTTCCTTTCCATAGTAATGTGCACCACTGCAGTCATTTACTGGCTTCAGAGCTCACTTGTCATTGTGCTGTATAGTCCACAGGAGAAAAAAAAATGGAGACAGCACGTCCAAACCAAGTGGAATTTATTACAGATGCTACGTTTCGGCTGGAAAACCTTTGTCAAGCATGGCTTTCCAGCCGAAATGTAGCATCTGAAATAAATTCCACTTGGTTTGGACATGCTGTCTCCATTTTTGGTATTTTTGTCCTGTGGACTATACTTGCCCTATGGGGTAACTTACTACTCCCCTGGGAGATGTGCACCCACTAACCCCATTCTAAGGAGTGCTGTTAATCTGCTGTTATTTTTGTCCTTGTGCTGTGTCTGATATTACAGTTTGTCCCCATTTAAGGGGGTTATCCCATGAGTAATGTGAAAAATGAAAATTGGATATCATATAGTAAATGACTGTCTCTTTCTAAAGCCTCATGCAGACGTCCTTGGAACACGGTCCGTGAGATACCGGACTAGCATTGCAGGAGCGCACGGCGTCATTGGTTGCTATGATGCTGTGCGCTCCTGCAATGCCAGTCCGGTATCTCACAGACCGTGTTCCACGGACGTCTGCATGAGGCTTAACAAATGTAGAACCTGCCCTGTTTCTCATATGGACTCAAAGATCTCCCTATTTATTGCTCCACTTGTTCTGCTAGATTTATTTCAAGCTGGCAGCTCAGGGAGCATGTCCTAACTTCCTGAGCAAGTGGTAGTTGAAGGATGGAACTGAGCATGTATGTTAACCTCAGATAGATTTCAATGACTAACTCGGTGGCTATACCAAATTTTTAATTACGTGTAATTGTAAAAGTATTCAGATCCAGGCGCTGGTTTGAAAAATGTAGAATATTTTTTTGTGGGACAACTTCTTTACGTAAAAGCAACTGAGCTTCAATACCAGATAATTTCCCATTGATAAGAGTGAAACGATTTCTGGAAGAAAAGCTCATTTTTTTTCCCTAAGGCCGAATGCACACGGCCGTGTTCCGCGTCCGAGAGCGGTCCGTGGTATGCCGGGCTAGATTCCTGTTCAGAGCAGGAGCGCACGGCGTCATTGGTTGCTATGACGCCGTGCGCTTCATGCTGCCGCTGCACTACAGTAATACACTCGTATAGTGGCACAACAAACCCTAAAACAGAAGTACAATTTCTAAGCTTCTTGCAAGATTCTCTAATTACTTTCTCTATTTGTCACTCTCCTGAACTATAGCTTTATCTTTCCTTTCTCATCAAGATGTTAATAAATGTATATAATTATGTAATGCTTTTATAGTCTATGACCTTACTTAGTTCTGTACACACAGACAATTATCTGGGACTCTGCCAGAGAAGTTGTTTTTTCTCTTAATCTCTATGCCTCAGTGAAAGTCTTCTGATAGCAATGGCTCAATATATTTTACCAAATCCCATGAAAAATCTAATTTTGCCAAATTTGTAATGAAAACATAAAAGTGCAGTATAAATCATGATTTTTATATATATATATATATATATATATATATATATATATATATAGCTCTTTATTTTAAAGTCAGTTATGGAATATGTTAAATATGGATTTGACAATCAATTCTATATTGAGAGGGAGTGTTCTGTCTTCAGATGCAAATCCAGTTGTTTCTGTGTGTTTAACATTGCAATTTACCTGTGTTGTATTTCATCTGCATTATATTGTATGGTAACAGCACCATCTACCGTTGAGTTTAGTCTATTTCGTCTAGCCTGTTTTCTTATGCATTATGGGAGTCCCAGGGCATTGTGGGTAGTTCCTGGTTCTTTGTGGTCTTGCGCTTGGATTAGAAGCAATAGCCATCCTATGTCTGTGTGAGATGCCACTCTCTCACTGGTTCTTCTGCTCCATGATTTCTTATACAGCCTGTTTCAAGCATAGTCGGTAAGGACACAATCTATGTGACATTTACTGTAGTTTATTATATGTTTCTTGCATTTGATAGCTCATTATTATTTTATTACTTCATGTACTGTATGTATAGCAGATATTCTTTACTTATGACATGTACTATGGATATTTATGTTCTGAAATACAAACCGGACTCCCAAAAAGTTGGGACACTAAGCAAATTGTGAATATAAACTGAATGCAATGATGTGGAGATGGCAAATGTCAATATTTTATTTGTAATAGAACGTAGATGACAGATCAAACGTTTAATCCAAGTAAATGTATCATTTTAAAGGAAAAATACGTTGATTCAAATTTTTTCGCTAAAGAGTTGGGACAAGTAGCAATAAGAGGCTGGAAAAAGTAAATTTGAGCATAACGAAGAGCTGGAAGACCAATTAACACTAATTAGGTCAATTGGCAACATGATTGGGTATAAAAAGAGCTTCTCAGAGTGGCAATGTCTCTCAGAAGCCAAGATGGGTAGAGGATCACCAATTCCCACAATGTTGCGCAGAAAGATAGTGGAGCAATATCAGAAAGGTGTTACCCAGCGAAAAATTGCAAAGACTTTGCATCTATCATCATCAACTGTGCATAACATCATCCGAAGATTCAGAGAATCTGGAACAATCTCTGTGCATAATTGTCAAGGCCGTAAAACCATACTGGATGCCCGTGATCTCCGGGCCCTTAAACGACACTGCACCACAAACAGGAATGCTACTGTAAAGGAAATCACAGAATGGGCTCAGGAATACTTCCAGAAACCATTGTCAGGGAACACAATCCACTGTGCCATCCGCCGTTGCCAGCTGAAACTCTACAGTGCAAAGAAGAAGCCATTTCTAAGCAAGATCCACAAGCTCAGGCGTTTTCACTGGGCCAGGGATCATTTAAAATGGAGTGCGGCAAAATGGAAGACTGTTCTGTGGTCAGACGAGTCACGATTTGAAGTTCTTTTTGGAAATCTGGGACGTCATGTCATCCGGACCAAAGAGGACAAGGACAACCCAAGTTGTTATCAACGCTCAGTTCAGAAGCCTGCATCTCTGATGGTATGGGGTTGCATGAGTGCGTGTGGCATGGGCAGCTTGCATGTCTGGAAAGGCACCATCAATGCAGAAAAATATATTCAGGTTCTAGAACAACATATGCTCCCATCCAGACGTCATCTCTTTCAGGAAGACCCTGCATTTTTCAACAAGATAATGCCAGACCACATCAATCACAACATCATGGCTGCGTAGGAGAAGGATCCGGGTACTGAAATGGCCAGTCTGCAGTCCAGATCTTTCACCTATAGAGAACATTTGGCGCATCATAAAGAGGAAGGTGCAACAAAGAAGGCCCAAGACGATTGAACAGTTAGAGGCCTGTATTAGACAAGAATGGGAGAGCATTCCTATTTCTAAACTTGAGAAACTGGTCTCCTCGGTCCCCAGACGTCTGTTGAGTGTTGTAAGAAGAAGGGAAGATGCCACACAGTGATGAAAATGGCCTTGTCCCAACTTTTTGGGGATTTGTTGACACCATGAAATTCTGATTCAACATATTTTTCCCTTAAAATGGTACATTATCTCAGTTTAAACTTTTGTTCTGTGATTTATGTTCTATTCTGAATAAAATATTAGAAGTTGGCACCTCCACATCATTGCATTCAGTTTTTATTCCCGATTTGTATAGTGTCCCAACTTCTTTGGAATCCGGTTTGTACTACTGTTTTATTCTGTAGTTTCACCTTTCCTATCACAGTCTACTAGCAATAAAGAGAAGGTTAAAGCTGAAGAGTCTCTTTTTCTCAAGAAGACAGGGGGTTTAGCTACATGTCAGATTACACACCGTGCTAACGTATATGGGAGTATAACAGTATAGGGAGTATTCCACAGGATTGGCACTTAGCAAATGTAGTGCCAATATTCAAAAAGGGATCAAAAACAGAGCCAGGAAACTATAGCACAATAACTTTTACATCTGTCATGGGTAAATTGTTTGAGGATTTTCTAAGAGATACTATCTTGAAGTACCTCAATGAAAATAAGGCTACTTTTACACTCGCATTTTGGCTTTCCGTTTGTGAGATCCGTCATGGGCTCTCACAAGCAGTCCAAAAAGTTTTGTCCTAATGCATTCTGAATGGAAAAGGATCTGCTCAGAATGCATCAGTTTGCATTCGATCAGTCTCCATTCTGCAGCGTTTTGCTGTCCACTTGACCAAACTGAGCCAAATGTTAGTCAATGGGGACGGATCCGTTTTCTCTTCCACAATCTGGCACAATAGAAAATTGATCTGTCTCCTATTGACTTTAAATGGAGTTCATGACGGAACCATCTTGGCTATGTTACAGATAATACTAATGGATCCGTTCATGACGGATGCATGCGGTTGTATTATTGTAATGGGTCAGTTTTTGCAGATTTATGATTGATCAGCCTAAAACGCGAGTCTGAAAGTAGCCTAAGCGAATAACACTCTATCAGCATGGCTTCATGAGGGATCGGTCATGTCAAACTAATTTTATCAGTTTCTATGAGGAGGTAAGCTCTAGACTTGACCGGGGTGAGCCAATGGATGTCATATATCTGGACTTCTCCAAAGCATTTGACACTGTACCACATAAAAGATTAGTATATAAAATGAGAATGCTTGGACTGAGGGGAAAATGTCTGTATGTGGGTAAGTCACTGTCACGGTGTCTTCTGTGACTGTGTCTGGCCTCACCCATCATGCTATGCGGTTGATAGCTCCTTTTTGTTGTCAAGAGCTGGTGTCTGGTTCTCCTCTGAGTTCCTGCTCAACTGCATATTTTTGACTTAAGTGTCTTTTGCCTATTTCTTGTTAGTGGCTTTCCCCTACCTTTTGGAATTAGGCCTGAGGGAGTCTCCTATTCCTTCAGCTAGGAAGGAACAAGTCATCTCTTGTCTTGACACTATTTCCAGGGCACTTTAGGGTCAGATACCATCCAGGTCTGTTCATACTTATAGTAGTCAGTAATGATGAGCGGGAGGTGCCATATTCGATTTCGCAATATTTCGCCAATATTCGATTTAATATTTGTCTAATATTTGTCGAAACTGAATATTCGGCATTATTCTATTTATCGTGAATAATATGCGATTTAATTATTTGCGTATTGCGATTTTCCTATTGGTTGGCTATGGCTAATATGTGTATTTTATGAATATTCGCTATATTGCTATATATTCTTGTTTTAGAATATTGCGAATATTCTAAATAAACGAAGTTATAGCAATATGGCGAATATTCGTAAAATACTCACATAGACTGCAATTTAGCTAATATAGTGTTATAATCTTTTTTTATAGTCTAATTTTTTTGTCTCTTCTGAAGTTCAGATTTTGAAAAAATTTACACTATAAAAAAAATATATTATAGCACTATATTAGCTAAATTGCAGTCTATATGTGTATTTCATGAATATTCGCTATATTGCTATAACTTCGTGTTTTAGAATATGACGAATATGACGAATATTCTAAAAAAACTTATTTTGAATATTCTTTTTTTTTTTTCTTAAATCTGTACTGCTATTCCACTTTGGCATACTCCTCCCCGTCAAGCGTCCCCGTCACCATGGGAACGCCTGTGGGTTAGAATATACCATCGGATCCGAGTTTTCATGATCTCAGGGAAAACTCAGATCCAATGGTATTTTCTAACTCACAGGCGTTCCCATGGTGAAGGGGACGCTTGTCGGGGAGGAGTATGCGAACAACTTTACAGATTTGGGAAAAAAAATTGAATATTCTAAATAACGAATATATTCCCTATATTGCTATATATTCATTTTTAGAATATTTGGCATTTTATTTTCCATATGAAAACATGATTCCTTCTTGCTAAGGTGCTTGTGAGCCAATGACTCATTGACCCACAAGAAAGAAGCAGGGAGGAATCATGTTTTCAGATGTAAAAAAATGACGAATATTCAATATAGCTAATATATAGCACTATATTCTAAATATTTGCAAACTAGCGAAGTTGCTATATTCGCGATTAATATTCGCTATTCGAATTCTCACGCTCAACACAAGTAGGGCTCAGGTTAGGGATTCGCTAGTTGGTGACTTTTCCCTAGTTTCCAGGCCTAGTACCCTTTCCCTTCCCTCTTGTGGTTGGTGTGGAGTTTTCCTTCCACACCGTGCCATTATCAACTGCCGAAAACCGTCATTTTTGTTTGTGTCAGTGAGGCTATGGATTCTATTGTTGCACTGGCTAGACAATTGCAGGGTCTGTCTTTGTAGGTAGCCGACCTCCGCACACAGATCCAGGGATCACAGGCTGTTTGTGCCAGTAGTAGTTACCAGGCCTGTCCTGAACCTAAGGTCACACTTCCAGACAGATTTTCAGGGGGAAGTAATAATTTCATTTGGTTCAGAGAGTTGTGTAAATTGTACTTTAAGTTATGTCTGCTCTCATCTGGGGATGAGAATCAAAGAGTTGGTATTATCATTTTGTTGCTTAAAAGGGACACTCAGTCTTGGGATTTTTCTCTACCAAACGGATCATAGTCCCTCCGGTCGGTAGATACATTTTTCAGAGCTCTAGGTCTTATCTACGATGATCTGGATCGGATCTCCCTGGCCGAGACTAAGTTACGTGGTTTACAGCAGGGAGAGAGTTCTTTGGAGATCTATTACTCTAAATTTAGGGGATAGGCTACGGATACGGAGTGGAATGATCCAGCTCTCCAACACCAATTCTGTCAGGGATTATCCGAGAGGCTAAAGGACACGTTGGCTTTTCATGAAAATTCAGAGTCATTGGAAACGGTTATGTCCCTTGCCGTACTTATTGATAACGCCTGAGAGAGAGATCTAAGGTCCCTCACTCTCAGGACGAATCATCATATAATGTGGCGGCTTCCTCTGACACTTTGGGTGGAGAGACTCCTGAGTTTATGTCTGGTGATGAAGCTATGCAGTTAGGGGAAGCTACCCCTGGCCCTGCTTGCAAGGGGTTTAGTCATAAGAAGGGATTATGTTTTTTCTGTGGAAAAAGAGGACATTTTGTTAATGTTTGTCCTTACGTTCAGCGTCAATGTGAAAACAAAAAGATAGTTCCCATCTTACTCTAGGTGGTGTGGGTGGGGAGTCAGAAAACTTACTTTTGTCATTTACTGGTAGTACACGATTTCTTCTGTCTGCCGAGGTAGAGTCCAAAATGGTGGGAACTGAGGTGTTTATTGACAGTGGGGCAGGGGTTAACCTAGTTTATGGTCAGTTCGTTCATATGCATGGGTTAACTACAATTGCATTGGACAAAAATATTTTGGTGTTTGCAATTGACTCCACACACTTACTCAGAAATGTAAGAATGTTGTCACAGATGGTGCAGGACATCTGTTTAAGAGTAGGGGAGTTTCATCAGGAATCCATTTTGTGTTTTGTGCTGGAGGGTCTGCCTGCTCCGTTGGTTCTGGGTTTACCTTGGTTAAGAAACATAATCCTACCATTGACTGGCAAGCGAGACAGATTCTTGATTGGAGTGATTATTGCATGAAAAACTTAATACATCTCTTTCTGTGTTAACCACTAATGCTGTACCCACTTTCATTTCAAATTTTTCTGATGTATCTTCTGAGAGAGGTTGCCAGCATTTACCCCCACATCGGGAATTTGATTGTCCTATCAATCTTATTCCCAGAGCGAAGTTGCCCAAATCTAGGTTATATAACCTTTCTGAACCTGAAAGAGCCGCCATGCGAGAGTATATTGCCGAAGGTTTGGCTAAGGGACATATTAGACCTTCCAAATCCCCAGTGAAAGCAGGATTTTTCTTCGTGAAGAAAAAAGACGGAACTCTTAGGCCATGTCTGGACTTCCATGAGCTCAATTGGATTATGGTCCTTGATCCATACCCCCTTCCTTTAATTCCTGACTTGTTTAATCAGATTGTTGGTGGCAAGGTGTTCTTCAAGTTGGACTTAAGGGGGGCATATAATCTGGTCAGGATCAAGGAAGGTGATGAATGCAAAATGGCGTTTAATACCCCAGATGATGGGGTGATTCGGAAGATCCTGGTCCAATATTGTCTGAAGGGGTAGTAATATCCCGACCTTGAGGCAGAGGTGTTGGAGGCCCAGGATGATGCATAGGATTCTTGCCTTCCGGGGAAGTTGTTTGTTCTTTCTGAATTACGTCACAAGGTGTTTGAGGAACATCACTGTACAGTTCCCACAGGATATCCTGGGAGAACATCCAATGTCGATCTCATCTCTCATAGATTCTGGTGGCCAGGGTTGCGTAAGTGTGTTGAGGACTATGTGTCAGCTTGTAGTAATTGTGCACGTGCTAAGGTGACACATACTCTGCCTTCCGGATCTTTACATCCGTTTCCCATACCGTCCCGACCTTGGACTTATTTATCCATGGATTTTATCACAGATTTACCAAATTCTGCTGAAAAAACTGTGATTCTCTTGATTGTTGATCGCTTTAGTAAAATGGCGCACTTTATAGCATTGCCAGGTCTACCTAATGCTAAAACTCTGGCACAAGTGTTTGTCGATAACATCGTGAAATTACATGGTATTCCTTTTGATGTGGTGTCTGATAGGGTGGACTCAGTTTGTTTCCAAATTCTGGAAGGTGTTCTGTACTCATCTGGGGGTACAATTGTCCTTCTCTTCGGCCTTTCATCCTCAGTCGAATGGACAGAATAAACACACTAACCAGAATCTGGATACTTATTTGAGATGATTTGTCTAGGAGAACCAGGAGGAGTGGTCCTTATTTTTGTCTTTAGCCGAGTTTGCCACGAATACCGTAGACAGGTGTCCACTGATAAGTTGCCGTTTTTTTGGGCATATCGGTTCCACCAGCAATTTGCCACATTTTCTGGTACAGAGACTTCTGGTATACCTGAAGAGGAATGATCTTCCTCTTCTTTGTCATCTATTTGGTGGAAAATTCAAAATAATCTGAAAAAAATGGGCAACAAGTATAAACATATGCGGAGCATTACAGAGGCAATAATTACAATTTATTGAATAAAATAGAATTAAAACATAAAGCATCAAATTCTCCCCAAAGAATAGCTAAAAATGTTAAATAATAAATAATCCGCTAAACATGACAAAAAGGATGTAATATATTATTGGTGCGCCTAGCCGTACCTAGTAGATGCACCTAGTGGCATCAAATTGAGTTTAGGTCATATATAGACACATATGCAAGCGATTAAAAGAAATAGGTAAAAAGTAGTAGGTACAGTCTACATCAATTAATTAAAAAACCTTTCCCTTAAAAGGCAAATGGCACGGATCATCATCTCCAATGGGAATAGTTTCCCATGTCCAGGGTCAACAAACATTGTTTATAGCGTCCTGCTGATGTCCAATGAGATGTGGGTGTAGACACAGGAGACTAACTTAACCAAAGTTAGATGTTATCGTAATGTGGTTAAGTTCTTATATTGCCCCAACATAAATTCAAACGGCCGCTAGTTTAAACACAGTGTTTTATACTGTGTAGCATAAAACGTGACACTTGGGCTTGCTTGAGACTTTATATCCAATATTATAGGTCACGGGAAATTATGTCACAATAATTTAAATGTGTATCTAGTGATATAATTGTAGCTCGATATGGTTTTAAGAATTCAATGGTCTCTTCAATTAATTTGCATTGCACAGTGGTACATATAGTCACTTGAGTCACTGATGTCGATGTTGTAGATAGCTAGAGATTATATCACAGTAATTTAAATATATGTCCCATTCATTAATGGTTGTTATAGTGGCAGACCAACACTGCCCAGTGCTTATAGTGGCGTCCCACCATGCACGGTTGTATTGGCCGCTGTTACCTAACCCAGTGTCTTCGCAGGCTATTGCCGCTGATGTGTGGCTGGTTCTCTGTGCACATCTAACGAGGAGCTGCAAAACTTGGCGTCCCATGTGTACATTGGTTAGTCTGTGCAATGCGTATACGAACCAGAGGGGGCAGTTTTTTTTAATTAATGGAAGTGCTTCCACTCAATATTTAAAATCTGGTTCTTCTCAAGATGTGGCATGCGGGTACTGTGATTATTATACCAGACACGTTTTCGAAGTCTAACTCTGACTTCTTCATCAGTGGTTACCCGCATATCCCCATTGCCTTCTTTTTATACCCTTATCGAGCTAGACATAAAAGCTGGAGTGGATATACTTTCTTTCTTTGGAAACATTCAGCAGCATTCCAAGTTCCATACTGTTTAAGATTTTCAAAGTTGATTCAAGTGCGCCATTAGTGCAGCAATGGAGCGTTTTTTTCATTGGTCAGATATCTTTCTGTGTCTCATCGAGATGTACAGTGGTATATATTGTATATAGAGACAGGGAGTGTAAGAGTCTAGTTATAGGGATATAGACATGTAAACATAAAAATACATATATACGAAGGCGTTATATAAAAATATAAAAAATATTGAAAATATGATGAATCTGACTTAAGAGGTGTAGTATTTAGTAGGATGTCAACGTAAATTTTTATTTTATTTATATTCTTATTTTTATTTTTATAATGTTCCTTCTTCAAAAGTGGAATTGTGTTTGCAGATCTTTTCTATCATGGAGGACAAGGAGATTGATAGGGAGTAAGGACAGCCTGACCCCGCTATCAATCTCCTCGTCCTCCATGATAGAAAAGATCTGCAAACACAATTCTACCTTTGAAGAAGGAACATTATACAAATAAAAATAAGGAAATAAATAAAATAAAAATTGACGTTGACATCCTACTGAATATGTTAAGGCTACTTTCACACTGCCGTTTCTGGGTCCGCTTGTGAGATCCGTTTCAGGGCTCTCAGAAGCGGCCCATAACGGATCAGTTAAGCCCCAATGCATTCTGAATGGATAAGGATCCGTTCAGAATGCATCAATTTGGCTGCGTTTGGTCTCCTTTGCATTTTTTAGACGGTCACTAAAACGCAGCTTGCAGCTTTGCGGAGCCAAATGGATCCGTCCTGACTTACAATGTAAGTCAATGTGGATGGATCTGTTTTTCACTGACACAATATGGTGCAATTGAAAACGGATCCGTCCCCCATTGACTTTCAATGTAAGTCAAGACAGATCCGTTTTTACTTAGACTTTTTTTTAATGAATAATGCAAATAGATCCGTTATGAACGAATACAAGCATTTGCTTTATTGGTGCGGATCCGTCTGTGCAGATACAAGACGGATACGCACCAAACATGAGTGTGAAAGTAGCCTTACCTCTTAAGTCAGATTCATCATATATTCAATATTATTTATATTTTTATATACCGCCTTCGTATATATGTCTTTTTATGTTTACATGTCTATATCCCTATATCTAGACTCTTACACTCCCTGTCTCTATATACAATATATACCACTGTACATCTCAATGAGACCAGGGCCGGACTGGCCTGCCGGGATACCGGGAAATTTCCCGCTAGGCCGGTAGGCCTGAGTGCCACAAGGCCGCGGCCCTGGTGACAAGTGGGGGCGGCCGGTGGCAGGGCACAGCAGCAGGAGATGAGCGCTTCCATTGTGGAAGCACTCATCTCCATAGTCATCTGTATCGCCTTCCTCAGGACGGCGATACAGATGTCTATGCTGCGGCAGGGGAGGGAGAGATGTGTCCCCCTCCTGTTCCTCTGATAGGCTGCCGGCCTATCAGAGGCCGGTCCAGGCGGTGCGATGACGTCATCGCGCCGTCTGAGCCGCATCGCATCGCTGGAGGTAAGTATAAGTGTGTTTTTTTTATATAGGTACAATACTGGCACATGATAAGGGGGGGACTACTGGGCTGGCACATGATGAGGGGGGACTACTGGGCTGGCACATGATAAGGGGAGACTACAGGGCTGGCACATGATAAGGGGGGCTACTGGCACATAAGGGGGACTACTGGCACATAAGGGGGTGCTACTGGCACATGATAAGGGGGACTATTGGCACATAAGGGGGCTATTGGCACATAAGGGGGACTACTGGCACATAAGGGCGGGCTACTGGCACATAAGGACGACTACTGGCACATGATAAGGGGGGCTACTGGCACATAAGGACAACTACTGGAACATGATTAGGGGGGCTATTGGCACATAAGGGGCACTACTGGCACATAAGGGGGGCTACTGGCACATAAGGAAGACTCCTGGCACATGATAAGGGGGGTCTACTGGCACATAAGGACGACTACTGGCACATGATAAGGGGGGCTACTGGCACATGATAAGGGGGCTACTGGCACATAAGGGGGAGTTTTGGCACATAAGGGCGGCCACTGGCACATAAGGGGTGGCTACTGGCACGTAATAAGGGGGGCTACTGGCACATGATATGGGGGGGCACTCTGGCTACTGGCACATGATATGGGGGGGGTCTGGCTTCTGGCATATGATGGTGGGGGGGCTCTTATTACTGGCACATGATTGGGGGCATCTATGGGGGAACATCTTACTGGCAGATTATTGGGTGGCACTATAGGGGCATCTACTGAGGCTAAAAAGAAGGGGTATTTTATATGAGGGGCTCTGTATAGGGGCATTTTATACTGGGACACATTATGGTGGGTACTATGGGGAAGGGAGGGGAGTACTATGGGGGCCATCTACGGGGGCACTGAGAAGGGGTATTTTATATTGGCACATTATGGGAACATTAGTTCAACTGGGGGCATTACAAAGGGGTATGTTTTGCACATTATAAGGAGAATTATTACTACTGGGGGGGGCATTATGGTAGGCTTTATTACTCCCCCATGGTATGACCCCCTAGTAGCAGCACCAGCCTCTACCTGCTCTACTATCCCTCTGCCCCTTCTCCAAATCCTTATTATGAAATCTTTCTCATTAGGATAAAGCACAACATCAGCTCCACCAAGCCCCTGAGCCCCCGTGTTGAAGTGGTATCCGAGATCCCTAAGGGCCAAGCCAAGTAACTGTAAGATTTTATGTGAATTATGTTTATGTTTGTAGTTGATCTTTATTATCGATTTTACATTGCAGAATTATTATTTTTTTGCAGCATATGGGTGAGATTTTATAAATATTTGTATTATTTGGTCGAAAGGCTCATTGGGGGCGGGATTGTAACAGGACTGCTGTAGACTATCTAAAATAGCTGGTCAAGTAAAATGTTGCATGCAAGAATCATTAAAAAGGTGGCCAACAAAAAAGGGGCAGCTCAAAGGGCATGGCAAAACACTTTCTGAGCATGCTGAGAGTTGTAGTTTTGCAACAGTTGGAGGCAAGACACTGTGATAATATGAACAATGGGGGTTCTACAAAAGAGCTATTGTGGGGCAAAGTTCATATTCATGTTTACACACGTGTTTTAAAATGAATGCTTTCTCCTATTATAAACAAGTAAATAATGACGCAATGCTGTGGGGCTGGTATGCAACTTTTTCCAGGGCTGGCTTTTATCCCCAGTCTGGCCCTGGATGAGACACAGGAAGATATCTGACCAATGGCTGCACTAATGGCGCACTTGAATCAACTTTGAAAATCTTAAACAGTATGGAACTTGGAATGCTACTGAATGTTCCCAAAGAAAGAAAGAATATCCACTCCAGCTTTTATGTCTAGCTCGATAAGGGTATAAAAAGAAGGCAATGGGGATATGGGGGTAACCACTGATGAAGAAGTCAGAGTTAGACTTTGAAACGCATCTGGTTTAATAATCACAGTACCCGCATGCCCCAGTTTGAGAGGAGTGGCAGCGCTTCCATTAGTTAAAAAAACCTGCCCCCTCCGGTCCGTGTACCATTGCAACAGACTAACCAATATACACATGGGACGCCAAGTTTTGGCTCCCTTTTAGACGTGCACAGAGAACCAGCCACACATCAGCGGCAATAGCCTGCGAAGACACTGGGTCAGGTAACAGCGGCCAATACAACCATGCATGGTGGGACGCCACAATAACCACTGGGCAGTGTCGGTCTGCCACTATAACAACCATTAATGAATGGGACATATATTTAAATTACTGTGATATAATCTTTAGCTATCTACAACATCGGGATTAGTGCCTCAAGTGACTACATGTACCACTGTGCAATGCAAATTAATTGATGAGACCATTGACTGCTTAAAACCATATCAAGCAACAATTATATCACTGGATAGACATTTAAATTATTGTGACATAATTTCCCGTGACCTATAATATTGGATATAAAGTCTCAAGCAAGCCCATATGTCACGTTTTATGCTACACAGTATAAATCACTGTGTTTGAACTAGCGGCCGTTTGAATTTATGTTGCGGCAACATAAGAACTTAACCACATTACGATAACATCTAACTTTGGTTACACTAGTCTACTGTGTCTAAGGCCCATCTCATTGGACATCAGCGGGACGCTATACACATTGTTTGTTGACCCTGGACATGGGAAACTGTTCCCGTTGGAGAGGATAATGATCCGTACCATTTGCTTTTTAATGGAAAGGTTTTTTATTTAATTGATGTAGACTGTACCTACTACTTTTACCTATTTCTTTTAATCGCTTACATATGTGTCTATATATGACCTAAACTCAATTAGGTGTGACTAGGCGCATCTACTAGGTATGGCTAGGAGCAGCAATAATATATTACAACCTTTTTGTCATGTTTAGCAGATTATTTATTATTTAAAATTTTTAGCTATTCTTTGGGGGGAATTTGATGTTTTATGTTTTAATTCTATTTTATTCAATAAATTGTAATTATTGCCTCTGCATGACTCCGGATATAGAGTGCCTATCTATACAATTTTACCTTCATTTTTTTATTTACTGATTGGGTGAATCAGCCAGACATAGAGCACCTATAACATGTTGGTAGACAAGTGAGCCACTATACTATCTCATACCTAGAAGTATAAACGTATGGCTGACAAGAGACATATGAATGGTCCAGACCTGAGATTGGGTGATTCTGTGTGGCTGTCCGCAAGAAACATTAAGTTCAAAGCACCTTCTTGGAAGTTGGGTCCAAGGTTTATTGGTCCATATAAGATCACTGCCATTATTAACCCGGTAGCCTTTCGTCTTGAACTTCCTCAGGCTTTGAAGATTCATAATATGTCCCATGAGTTGTTGTTGAAAAGATGTGTCAAACCTGTTGAACCGACCTCCTTGCCTCCTGCTCCTGTCATGGTGGAGGGTAATCTGGAATTTTAGATCTCCAGGAAAGTTGACTCCAGAATTCTCCATAGATCCCTCCTGTATCTCGTTCACTGGAGGATTTATGGACCGGAGGAGAGGATGTGGGTTCCAGCGGCCGCTGTTAATGCTAGTTGTCTGGTGAAAGCCTTTCACAGAGCTTATCCGTATCAAGTCGGTCCTGGGTGTCCGGAGGCACCCGTAGAAGTGGGGGTACTGTCACAGTCTCTCCTGCGACAGGGGTCAGAAGATCTAGGAGACTGGCTGCACATGATGTGATCTGACAGCGTCTCTGGTTTTACTCTTCTGTGTTGTTGTTGGGTATGACCACAACTCTGGTCTCAGGTGTAGCTTAAGTGGTCATTCCTACTCCTCTATTTAGACTGACCTCACCCATCATGCTAGCTCCTTTTGGTTGTGAAGAGCTGGTGTCTGGTTCTCATCTGAGTTCCTGCTTGTCTGCATATTTTGGAGTTAAGTGTCTTTTCCCGATTTCTTGTTCATGGTTTTCCCCTACCTTTTGGCATTAGGCCTGAGGGAGTCTCCTGTTCCTTCAGCTGGGAAGGAACAGGTCACCTCTTGTCCTGACACTATTATCAGGGCCATTTAGGGTCAGATAGGGCCCTAGGTTCCAGCGTATGAACATTCCTACCATCAAGGTCTGTTCATACTTATAGTAGTCAGGGCTCGGGTTAGGGATTTACTAGGTGGTAACCTTTCCCCTTTTCCCTAGTTTCCAGGCCTAGTACCTTTTCTCTTCCCTCTTGTGGTCAGTGTGGAGTTATCCTCCCACACAGCACCGTGAGAGTAACTGCCTCAGTAATTGAAAACAGATGGTGGTTATTAATGGTACACACTCAGATTGGGTCACTGTCACTACTGAGGTACCACAAGGGTCAGTATTGGTACCTATTCTTTTCAATATTTTTTATTAAGGTTCTTGTAGAAGGCTTACACAGTAAAATATAATATTTTGTAGATGACACTAAACTGTGTAAAGTAATTAACACGGAAGAGGACAGTATACTGTATATATATACTTCAGAGGACAGTATACTGCTATAAGAGTTAAAAAGGGGCCTGGATGTATTTCTGGAGTGTAATATTACAGGTTATAGCTACTAGAGAGGGGTTGTTGATCCAGGGAGTTATTTTGATTGCCTGATTGGAATTGGGAAGGATTTTTTTCCCCCTCAAGTGAGGAAAATTGGCTTCTACCTCACAGGAGTTTTTGTTGCCGTCCACTGGATCATCTTGCAGTATAGCAGGCTGAACTGCATGGACAGATATCTTTTTTTAGCCTTACAAACTATGTTACTATGTTACTATGATTGTGCACAAACTGAGTTTGTTACCAATTTCTCAAAATATTCTAATTCTGGCAACTCTGAAACCTGTGGGGATTTGCTCTGGTAGGCAGCTTAGCGGACGCAGTATAGAGGCAATCACAAAGTCTTTATCTTAAATGGTTCAGTGTTTATTCACACAGAAGGCACAACAAAATAACAGTTCGCAGTGTTCGTGTATGTTCACACCATGGTATGTTAAGAAGAGAAAGGCGGAGTGGCACTGCAGTCAAACAAGTAACAACCCTTTTCCTTTATAATAACACGGACAGCATCAATGAAGATGAAGTCGAGTGCGTCTGCTATTGACCACGGAGCGCTGGCTGGTGGTGCTCTGTCCTACGTGTAACGAGTAAGTTACATCCAATGAACATCATAGGTAATAATAGAAAAAACGGACGGCACTCACCCCTTTTTTGCGCTGATACAGGACTTCTTTTTATTGGCAGTGGGTAGCGGACAACAAATACAGTGATGTAACCAGCTGAATGGGCGACGGCCGTTTCGCACCTAAGTGCTTCCTCTGGCCAGTAATCAAGTGCTCAATTCACCTGGTCTTTTAAAACAGCCGGCTTGTGATGCGGAATTACCTGCGCCCAACAGGTATTGCACCTGTTCAGCGCCTACCTCTGTGCGTCAGAGAAAAATCGCGTCACAGCTGAAAGACAACTAGCAATATAGCAAGTTAAAAACAATACCTTATTACTGTAATTGCACATGTAGCACATATCCCAGGGAGACCGGGTTTCTACAGGAATATACCCATATCTATTTTATCATTTAAACCCAGGGGTCCCATTGCGTTCGAACGTAGTATCCGCCTACTCTCTCGTCTCAGGAGTTCTGCATGCGCCTCCCTCACATGATTAATCAATCGCATAGAGCCTTTTCCAGTAGTGATAGGCCCTCTGGGTTTTAGCACTATGGCTAATTTTAATTCCACAGAGGTGGAATGCTTAGATTGGATGACGGGATCATCACTTAGCACCCCAACCTCACAACCGGAGTGCGATAGAGGTGACTTTCGGGGAGGAGTTAGGTCCACATTTAACACCCCCTTGCCCGCTGGTAGTTCCATCGATGTGTTCCAACAAAAGGTCTTAGAAGGGGTGAAAGCGTTAGTACACCCCAGGGCAGCCAAAAATTTGGATGTTGGTGAAGAAAAGGCCCTTAAATGGCTACAAACACGCAATGATATTATAATAAAACCAGCGGACAAGGGGGGCAATGTGGTTCTCATGACAAAAGAGTATTATGTCACAGAGGCCCATAGACAGTTGCATAATAAGGAGGTCTATGAGGCTGTACGAATAGACCCCACACACTAGGTACAAGGCCTGTTGAGGAGACTGCTCCACAAGCATTGTGAGAAAGGTATCCTGTCACAGAAAATGGCTGAAAAATTACTGCCACTCTTCCCCTCAAAACCGTCACGGTACCTTGTACCCAAGGTCCATAAGTCACTGACCCACCCCCCTTGTAGACCCATTGTGTCGGGGGTTGGGTCAGTGACTGAACCCCTGTCAAAATATGTGGATTGGCTACTTAGACCCATGGTGAGTAACATACCCTCCTCTAGATATTAAGGTCTATTCTGTGGCAGGAGGGTTTCCGACTAGTGTCCTTAGACATGGAAAGCCTGTACATGCGCATCCCCCAAGATGAAGGCCTTAAGGTAGTCACTGACATTTTGTCCGAGATGGGCAAAAGTGAGAAGTTTACCAGTTTCATCTATGATGCACTGCAGGGCCGGCCTTTGGGGTGTGCGGGCTGTGCGGCCGCACAGGGCGCCATAGCAACAGGGGCGCCGGGCGGCCGACAGCCCGCAATGTAATATGGGCAGGCGAGGCGGCACTTATGTTTTCCCACGGGGCGGGCGGGCCCCCGCCCCCTCCCCCTCCCCTGTATTCAGCAGGGGGCGCACGTTGCGGTTTTAAAAAAAAAAAACTTCGGGCGGCGGGCGGCGCCCCTCATTCTGCGCCGCCTGAGTGGCTGAGGCTCTGCCTGCGCCTGCTGTGTGCTGTTAGTGTAGCGTGGCCGAGCTCTGTTCGATCCGCGGTACAGGAGCTTTTGTTTCCTGTACCCGGCCGGACTGACAGGAAGTGCTCACTTAGTGTGCACTTCCTGTCAGTCCGGCCGGGTACAGGAAACAAATGCTCCTGTACCGCGGATCAAACAGAGCTCGGCCACGCTACACTAGAGGTGGAAAAGAGAGTGGGAGGGGGGAGGAAATAATGAGAGTGATGGGGGGGGGGAGAGGAAATAATGAGAGTGATGGGGGGGGAGAAAATAATGAGAGTGATGGGGGGGGGGGAGAAAAATAATGAGAGTGATGGGGGGGGGGGGAGAAAAATAATGAGAGTGATGGGGGGGGGGGGAGAAAAATAATGAGAGAAAATAATGAGAGTGCTGGGGGGGGGGGGAGGGGGAGAAAATAATGAGAGTGATGGGGGGGGGGAGACATAATGAGAGTGATGGGGGGGGGATAAATAATGAGAGTGAGGGGGGGGGGGAGAAATAATGAGAGTGATGGGGGGGGGAGAAATAATGATAGTGATGGGGGGGGAGAAATAATGAGAGTGATGGGGGGGGAGAAATAATGAGAGTGATTGGGGGGGGGAGAAATAATGAGAGTGATGGGGGGGAGAAATAATGAGAGTGAATGGGGGGGGGGGGGGGAGAAATAATGAGAGTGATGGGGGGGGGGGAGAAATACTGAGAGTGTGATGGGGGGGAGAAATAATGAGAGTGATGGGGGGGAGAAATAATGAGAGTGATGGGGGGGAATAATGAGAGTGATGGCGGGGGGGGGGAGAAGAAATAATGAGAGTGATGGGGGGGGGGGGAGAAATAATGAGAGTGATGGGGGGGAGAAATAATGAGAGTGATGGGGGGAGAAATAATGAGAGTGATGGCGGGGGGGGGGAGAAATAATGAGAGTGATGGGGGGGGGGGAGAAATAATGAGAGTGATGGGGGGGGGAGAAATAATGAGAGTGATGGCGGGGGGGGGGGGAAATAATGAGAGTGATTGGGGGGGAATAATGAGAGTGATGGCGGGGGGGGGGGGGAATAATGAGAGTGACAATGGAGTCCCCAGAGCCAGACTGCAGCCAGAGTCCAGATCATCTTATTGTCCTGGTGGTAAGTAGACAATGCAATATGTTTATTATTTAATTGTTTAGTTATTAATACTACATTGGAAACTAATTTTCTCAGCTGGACACCGGCCGACATGCGCTGGGGGCCTCACCAGCGGTTAGGGTAGGGAAAAAGCACAGGCCCGTACGTACATTTTTCCCTTCCCTAACCGCTGGTGAGGCTCCCGGTGCATGCGCAGTGTCGGCCGGTGTTCAGCTGAAAACATCCATCCGATCACTGCGAATTGGCCCATAGTTTTTTCCCTACCCTAACCGCCGGCGAGGCTCCTGGCGCATGCGCTGCTGTGAAATTTCCCTAACCTGTCGTTGTGCGCCTGCGCGATGCTGCACACCTCCTCACGTCATGTCCGGTGCGACCGGAAGTGACGAGGGTAGGGAAATCTCACGAACTAGGGAAGTATAACATTACACCGGCCTTTGGGGTGTAAGGGCTGGTAACTACTTGGTTGGATAGTCAGCCAGCCTATGCCATGATGCCAGCAACAAGCAGTTTTTTATTTTTTTTTGGGGGGGGGGGGGGGCGCCACAAGGTTAGCTCGCACAGGGCGCCTGAACACCTAAGGCCGGCCCTGATGCACTGGAATTCATTCTCAAACATAATGCCTTCAGATTCGGGGATGCGTGGTACAGGCAAAAGTTCGGGAGCGCCATGGGGACGCCTGTATCGTTCACATTTGCAAATCTATATCTAGCCAGATTTGAAGATAGATATGTGTACACAGTCTCAAATCCTTTTGCCCGATATATCCATACCTATCTGAGATACATCGATGATGTTCTCATTGTATGGACTGGGACGGAACCATATTTTTTGAGATTTGCACAGTATCTCAATCAGGTGAACGACATGAATATGTTATTCACATACAAATTTCGGGGGATCGTCTGGAGTTTTTGGACGTAGAAATCTCAGTGAGAGACGGCGAGCTGGTGACCGAGGGCTATCGCAAGCCTACGGCCACCAACTCGCTGCTACATTACTCCAGTTACCATGCACCGAGTGTCAAGAGGGCGGTACCCTATGGCCAGTTTGTCAGTTTAAGACGGATTAATAAATTTGAGGTTGACTACCATCGTCAGGCCTTAGAGTTAAAAAATAGATTACTGGCCAGTGGGTATCCCCTTAGACTTCTGAATCAGGCCATGAAGAAGGCCGAACACATAAAATCCCATATTTGCCCCGCACCCATTGAAAATGTAGAGATGCAGAATACGGGATCCGATGTGGTTGCACATCCATTCGTCTTCTCTTTCAAATATGGACCCATGGCTCCTCTTATCAAGAAAGTCATTAAGGACAACTGGTCCATACTTGAAAGAGACGAGTCACTTAAAGAGGCACATAACACGACACCCATCATAGCCTTCAGGAGATGTCACACCTTGAGGGACGAGTTAGTCCACAGCAGGTTCCTAGAGAAAAAACCTACCATATGGCTGGAAAGTTGGGGTCCAAAAGGTAACCGCAGGTGTGGACATTGTTCATGCTGTAGGTTTAATCCCCAATGGAATATCTTGAGTTTTGGAGGGATCCAACATAAAGTTACCTCCCTTATTACCTGCAAAAGTAGATACGTGGTGTACCTCATCAAATGCACTTGTGGTAGGTTTGATATAGGTAAAACCATCAGGGGTCTCCATGAAAGAATTAGGGAACATCTAAATTCCTTATCCACAGGAAAAGGCTCTATGCGATTGATTGATCATGTGAGGGAGGTGCATGCAGGGTGACAGCTCGACTCTTAGTTTTGCCGGCATAGAAATATTGCATAACCTGCCACAGGGGGGCGATAGGCATAAAGAACTCCTGAGATGAGAGAGTAGGTGGATACTACATTCGAACGCAATGGGACTCCTGGGTTTAAATGATAAAATAGATATGGGTATATTCCTGTAGAAACCCGGTCTCCCTGGGATATGTGCTACATGTATAATTACAGTAATAAGGTATTGTTTTTAACTTGCTATATTGCTAGTTGTCTTTCAGCTGTGACGCGATTTTTCTCTGACGCACAGATTACGAGCCAGAGGAAGCACTTAGGTGCGAAACGGCCGTCGCCCATTCAGCTGGTTACATCACTGTATTTGTTGTCCACTATCCACTGCCAATAAAAAGAAGTCCTGTATCAGCGCAAAAAAGGGGTGAGTGCCGTCCGTTTTTTCTATTATTACCTACTATGTTCACACCATGGACAGTCCACAGAACACAAACATTCACCTTGTTAGCGGTTTTTCATCAGCCATCCACAGCAGGCTTTAGGGGGCCTGTTTCCAGCAATGCGTCTCTCAGCCCTTTAGCACGGCACACCTCATGCAGATCCCAAAACCACAGTCTCCAGAGCTTCACTGTGAAATGGAGGATAATCCACACCCAGCTGAGACTGCTGGCTGGGTTTTTATATCCCAAACCAAAGCCCGGATCGACTCTACAGCCATAATAAATAAATAGTGTCAGTCAGCACTAACTGCCGCTGACACTTAAAATTACCGTCTCTTACCGTCTCTCGGTGACACATACCTTCCGTTAATGATGAACCCTTGTGCCTTCCTACTTTCATCCCGCCTTTGTTCAACCCTGAGGGGGTGAACACTTGCCAGACAGTGTACGCGGGACAGGGCATCCGTGTTTCCTTGTAACCTGCCTGCCCTATGTTCCATGGAAAACTTAAAGTTTTGTAAAGACAGGAATCACCTGGTGACCCGAGCATTCCTCTCTTTGGCTTGGCTCATCCACTTGAGAGGGGAGTGGTCGGTCACCAGATGGAACTCGGCTGGGGTAAGCTTTCGGCTCAGGAAAACAACAGGATATTCCTCCCCATTGATGTCCTGAGAGAGTACAGCTCCAAGACCTACTTCAGAGGCATTGGTCTGTACCACAAACTCTCTCTTGAAGCGGAGAAAGACTTTTCTGCCTGCTCATTCCACTGGACCGTCACTGACATGCGTCCCTTCAAAAGGCCTATCAATGGTGTGGCGACTGTAGCAAAATTGGGGATGAACCTCATATAGTACCCCACCATATCCATGAACGACTTTACTTGCCGAGTAGTGACAGGTCAGGACCAATTCCTAATTGCCTCAATTTTGTTCACCTGAGGTTTGATCATTCCGTGCCAAATTACATACCCCAGGTACTGGATCTCTTATAACCCTATTGCGCACTTTTTTGGGTTAGCGGTTAAGCCAGCCTTCTTAAGGGAGTCAACTACAGCCTGTACTTTAGGTAGGTGACTTTCCCAGTCGGTGCTATGGACAAGGATATTGTCCAGGTATGCCGAAGCGTACCGGCGATGTGGACGGAGTACAATGTCAATTAGCCTTTGAAATGTCGCGGGAGAGCCATGTAGACCAAAGTGTAATACCTTGTACTGATACAGCCCCTCTGGCGTGATGAAAGCAGTTTTTTCCTTGGTAGCCTCCGTCAAAGGTACCTGCCAGTACCCTTTGGTGAGGTCCAACACAGAAAAATACCGGGTTTGGCCTAACTTCTCAATAAGCTCATCCACTCGGGGCATGGGATACGCGTCAAACTTGGACACCTCATTCAGTTCGCGTAAATCGTTACAGAACCGCAATGTCCTGTCCAGTTTGGGTATTAAGACTATCGGACTGGCCCATTCACTTTTTGAATCATCGATGACACCTAGTTGGAGCATTAGCTGCGCTTCCTCTGCGATGGCTTGTCGGCCTCGGGTACCTGGTACGGTTTTAACCGGACTTTTGCCTGAGGCTCAGTGACAATGTCTGCCGTATAGCAGTTCAAAGGGCGAGAACCCAGTAGAGGGGCACTTCTCGCACTGTGAACATGAGATAGGGCAGAAGAAAGTACCAGTCCCTCGCATCCTTAGACACCACTCTTTTTAACATATTTTTTGATATACCGGCTTCCAGCAAATACTCATTAAGGGGTTCTATTTACCTGTTTCCACAAAATACTGATAGAGGGGATTAATATGCCGGCTTCCACCAAATATTGATTGAGGCCTGCGATACACCGGCTTCCACCAAAAAATTATTAAGGGGTTTGATATACCAGCTTCCAGCAAATACTCAATAAGGGGTTCTATATACCTGTTACCACAAAATACTGATAGAGGGGATTGATAAACCGGCTTTCACCAAATATTGATTGAGCCCTGCGATATACCTGCTTCCACAAATACTGCTCTTCTATAGGGACTTTGTCACAGAGTCCTTTTGAAAATGACAGGCAAAAGAAGAGGCAGGCCATTCCACAGGGGTGGTAGGGGTCGGGCAGTTACACCAGGCTGGAAGCTGGAGAAGGTGCGTGCGATTACGTCATAAGACGCACCAGACTTGGTTGAGTGGCTCACTCAGCCTTCCACTTCTGCACCCTCCTCATCCTCTGAATCTGCATTCTTCTCTGCTGTGTGCTCCCCCAAAGACACCACCAACACCACCACCATAGTCCTTTCACTCGAGTCAGAGGAATTATTTTCCCATCTATTCCCAGATCTTACCGATGCACAGCCATTCTTGGCATCGGATCAGGAAGAGGAGGTAGCAACGGCCGCCACCCAGCGGTCTGACGACAGTACCCAGATCAGCCCAAGGACGTAGGTCCCCGCTGTTGCTGCCTACTCCGAGATCTCTAACGTCAGTGGTGGTAAAGGTGATGATGATGACGTGTTGATGGCTGTCCCGTGGGTGCCCACAATAGAGGAAGAGGAGGGAAGTTCAGAGGGAGAGACAGAGCAGTATATAGAGAGTAGAAGGAGGAGAAGCAGCCAGAACTCACAGTGTACAGCAGGCAAAAAGACTGCAAATATATCTGGAGCGAGTAATCCACCATGCACGGTCACATCTGGCTCTCCCAGGACGCCGGCACATGACTCCGCAGTGTGGGCTTTTTTTTTATGTGCCAGCTGCTGACAATAGTGTTGCCATATGCAGCTTGTGCTGTCAACGCATAAGTCACGGTAAGCCCAACACTCACCTAGGGATGACCGCCTTAAGAAGGCACCTGGCCTCCCATCACCGGGCCCAGTGGGAGCAACAACGTCAGAACCTACAAAGCCACACTCCTGGCACTCCACGTCCTTCCTCTTCTCCTTCTCCTCCCATTTGTCCTCCACTCCACCTTCCACCGTGCCGTCGTCGCGCTCATCTGGCAAAAGGCAGGCTTCCGTGGCCCAAATGTTTGAAAGTAAGAAGTCCGTCACAGCCAGGGCACCATCAGTGACATAGTACCTTAAGCCTTCTTTCTGGAACGTGCATTGCGTCGTGTCATTGATCAAGCCTTCGAGGAGCAGGAGCTGGAAGATTAGGAAGTTGCAATGCTGAATGAATTACCAGGGGGGCTACTCCATCTGAGACAAGTCAGCAGGAGTCTGAAGAAGAGTCAGAGAAGGATGGTGGCTGGGGGGCGGAGGAGGAGCAAGAAGAGCGTGCTTTGAACTTTTCTGGGATCCCTGGTGTTGTCCGTGGCTGGGGGGAGGAGACCGAGGACGACATTCTCCTGGGCAATGAGCAGGAGCCAGTTTAGTGCAAATGGAGGCCTTCATGCTCCAGTGTTTGAAGAGGGACCCCCGTATAAAAAGCATAAATGGCAAGGACCAGTACTGGGTGGCAACGTTCTTAGACCCCCGGTACAAACACAAAATTGCAGACATGTTACCAGCATCACAGGGCTATCAGAATGCATAATTTCCAGGCCTTGCTGCGAGAGATGCTGCATTCTGCTGTTGCGAGCGCTGGCAGAGGAATTTCTACCCACAGCGAAACAGGTGCGGGTACCAATCCTACAGCGCCTGCAAGAAGAGGGCAGTTTGAAGATGTGTTGGTCACTTTGAATATGAGATCATTCTTGCAGCCAACCCATCGACAGCCGTCCTCCGGATCCAGCCTCAGGGAACGCCTAGACCGACAGGTGTCCGACTACATAGGGTTAACAGCCGATGTGGACGCTCTGAGAAGCAAGAAACCCCTGGACTACTGGGTGTGCAGGCTTGACCTATGGCCAGAGCTGGCACAATTTGCCATGGAACTCTTGGCTTGACCTTTGTTCGAAAGGATTTTCAGCGCAGCAGGGGGGATTGTGATGAATAAGCGAGGCATGGATCTTGGAGGCATTCAACACATGTGACAACCACGTTTAATTGAATTTCCTCATGCCAGCCCACACATATCCACACAGAACAGAGAATGGCCCCTGTCTTATGCCCTGTCTTATGTAAATATAGCAGCATAAAAGGTCTTTTCTGGCTGGTGAGTGCCTAATGTTTGGGGCTGTACTCCACTGGCCTGCAGCAAAATTGTTATCCAATGACCGTCTAATATACCTCCAGCCACATAATCACTTGATCTTTCTGTATAGTGAATGCCTGTTGTAGCCTCGGAGGAATTCAACACTTGTGACGACCACGTGTTATCGAATTTCACATATTATCATTTGGGGTTTATTCAAGAGGGGGGATTTCGTTAGCCATGTTTTTAATCCAATTTTTTATTTTTAGTTCTTTTAAACATATGTATTTGACATGTATTTGTACTAGACTTCAGTAAAATCATTCTCCAATGACCGTCTAATATACCTCCAGCCACATAATCACTTGATCATTTCTGTCCAGCGAATGACTAATGTTTGGGGCCTGTACTCTACTGGCCTGCAGTAAAATTGATATCCAATGACCGTCTAATATACCTCCAGCCACATAATCACTTGATCTTTTCTGTCCGTTAAATGCCTAATGTTTGGGGCCTATACTCCACTGACGTGCAGTAAAATTGATATCTAATGATAGTCTAATATGCCTACAGCCACATAATCACCTGATCTTTTCTGTACGGTAAATGCATAATTTTTGGGGCATGTAATCTAACTGGCCAACAGTAAAATTGTTATACGCTGACCACCTAATGTACATCCAGCCACATAATCACTTGATCTTTTCTGTCCGGTGAATGACTAATGTTTGGGGCCTGTACTCCACTGGCCTGCAGTAAAATTTATATCCAATGACCGTCTAATATACCTCCAGCCACATAATCACTTGTTCTTTTCTGTACGGTGAATGCATAATGTTTGGTGCCTATACTCCACTGGCCTGCAGTAAAATTGATATCCAATGACCGTCTAATATAGCTCCAGCCACAGAATCACTTTATCTTTTCTGTCTGGTGAATGCATAATGTTTGGTGCCTATACTCCACTGGTCTGCAGTAAAATTGATATCCAATGACCGTCTAATATTCCTACAGCCATATAATCACTTGGTCTTTTCTGTACGGTGAATGCATAATTTTTGGGGCTTGTAATCTAACTGGCTTACAGTAAAATTGTTATACGATGACCGTCTAATGTACCTCCAGCCACATAATCACTTGTTCTTTTCTGTACGGTGAATGCCTAATGTTTGGGACCTGTACTCCTCTGGCCTGCAGTAAAATTGATATGCAATGACTGTCTAATATACCTCCAGTCACATAATAACTTGATCTTTTCTGTAAGGTGAATGCATAATGTTTTGGGGTTTGTAATCTAACTGGCCAACAGTAAAATTGTTATACGGTGACCGCCTAATGTACCTCCAGAGACATAATCACTTGTTTTTTTCTGTACGGTGAATGCCTAATGTTTGGGGCCTGTACTCATCTGGCCTGCAGTAAAATTCATATCCAATGACCGTCTAATATACCTCCAAACACATAATCACTTGTTCTTTTCTGTACGGTGAATACATAGTGTTTGGTGCCTATACTACACTGGCCTGCATTAAAATTGATATCCAATGACCGTCTAATATACCGCCAGCCACATAATCACTTGATCTTTTCTGTCCGGTGAATGACTAATGTTTGGGGCCTGTAGTCCACTGGCCTGCAGTAAAATTGATATCCAATGACCGTCTAATATACCTCCAGTCACAGAATCGCTTGATCTTTTCTGTACGGTGAATGCATAATGTTTGGTGCCTATACTCCACTGGCCTGCAGTAAAATTGATATTCAATGACCGTCTAATATACCTCCAGCCACAGAATCGCTTGATCTTTTCTGTACGGTGAATGCATAATTTTTGGGGCATGTAATCTAACTGGCTAACAGTAAAATTGTTATACGATGACCGCCTAATGTACCTCCAGCCACATAATCACTTGTTCTTTTCTGTACGGTGAATGCCTAATATTTGGGACCTGTACTCCTCTGGCCTGCAGTAAAATTGTTATCCAATGACCGTCTAATATACCGCCAGCCACATAATCATTTGATCTTTTCTGTCCGGTGAATGACTAATGTTTGGGGCCTGTACTCCACTGGCCTGCAGTAAAATTGATGTCCAATGACCGTCTAATGTACCTCCAGCCACATAATCACTTGTTCTTTTCTGTACGGTGAATGCCTAATGTTTGGGACCTGTACTCCTCTGGCCTGCAGTAAAATTGTTATCCAATGACCGTCTAATATACCGCCAGCCACATAATCATTTGATCTTTTCTGTCTGGTGAATGCCTAATGTTTGGGACCTGAACTCCACTGCCCTGCAGTAAAATTGATATCCAACGACCGTCTAATATACTTCCAGCCACGTAATCACTTGATCTTTTCTGTACGGTGAATGCATAATTTTTGGGGCCTGTAATCTAACTGGCCAACACTGAAATTGTTATGCGGTGACCGCCTAATGTACATCCAGCCACATAATCACTTGTTCGTTTCTGTACGGTGAAAGCCTAATGTTTGGGGCCTGTGCTCCACTGGCCTGCAGTAAAATGGATATCTAATGACCGTCTAATATACCTCCAGCCACATAATCACTTGATCTTTTCTGTACGGTGAATGCCTAATGTTTGGGGCCTGTAGTCCACTGGCCTGCATTAAAATTGATATCCAATGACCGTCTAATATACTTTCAGCCACAGAATCACTAGATGTTTTCTGGCCGGGGAACACATAATTTTTGGTGCCTGTACTCCACTGGCCTGCAGTAAAATTGATATCCAACGACGTCTAATATACCTCCAGCCACATAATCACTTGATCTTTTCTGTACGGTGAATGCATAATTTTTGGGGCTTGTAATCTAACTTGCCAACAGTAAAATTGTTATACGGTGACCGCCTAATGTACTTCCAGAGACATAATCACTTGTTCTTTTCTGTACGGTGAATGCCTAATGTTTGGGGCCTGTACTCCTTTGGCCTGCAGTGAAATTCATATCCAATGACCGTCTAATATACCTCCAGCCACATAATCACTTGATCTTTTCTGTATGGTGAATACATAATGTTTGGTGCCTATACTCCACTGGCCTGCATTAAAATTGATATCCAATGACCGTCTAATATACCACCAGCCACATAATCACTTGATCTTTTCTGTCCGGTGAATGACTAATGTTTGGGGCCTGTACAAATCGCTAGTCAGACCACACATGGAGTACTGTGTACAGTTCTGGGCTCCTGTAAACAAGGCAGACATAGCAGAGCTGGAGAAGGTCCAGAGGAGGGCATCTAAAGTAATAACTGGAATGGGGCAACTACAGTACCCTGAAAGATTATCAAAATTAGGGTTATTCACTTTAGAAAAAAGACGACTGAGGGGAGATCTAATTAATATGTATAAATATATCAGGGGTCAGTACAGAGATCTATCCCATCAGCTATTTATCCCCAGGACTGTGACTGTGACGAGGGGACATCCTCTGCGTCTGGAGGAAAGAAGGTTTGTACACAAACATAGAAAAGGATTCTTTACGGTAAGAGCAGTGAGACTATGGAACTCTCTGCCTGAGGAGGTGGTGATGGTGAGTACAATAAAGGAATTCAAGAGGGGCCTGGACGTATTTCTGGAGCTTAATAATATTACAGGCTATAGCTACTAGAGAGATCCAGGGAGTTATTCTGATTGCCTGATTGGAGTCGGGAAGGAATTTTATATTCCCCTAAAGTGGAGAAAATTGGCTTCTACCTCACAGGGTTTTTTTTTTTTGCCTTCCTCTGGATCAACTTGCAGAATAACAGGCCGAACTGGATGGACAAATGTCTTTTTTCGGCCTTATGTACTATGTTACTATGTTACTATGTTACTCCACTGGCCTGCAGTAAAATTGATGTCCAATGACCGTCTAATATACTTCCAGCCACAGAATCACTTTATCTTTTCTGTCTGGTGAATGCCTAATGTTTGGGGCCTGAACTCCACTGGCCTGCAGTAAAATTGATATCCAACGACCGTCTAATATACCTCCAGCCACATAATCACTTTATCTTTTCTGTACGGTGAATGCATAATTTTTGGGGCCTGTAATCTAACTGACCAACACTGAAATTGTTATGCGGTGACCGCCTAATGTACATCCAGCCACATAATCACTTGTTCGTTTCTGTACGGTGAAAGCCTAATGTTTGGGGCCTGTACTCCACTGGCCTGCAGTAAAATGGATATCTAATGACCGTCTAGTATACCTCCAGCCAAATAATCACTTAATCTTTTCTGTACGGTGAACGTCTAATGTTTAGGGCCTGTACTCCAGTGGGCTACAGTAAAATTTTTATCCATTGACCGCATAATGTACCTCGAACCACATAATCAGAATTTCTTTTATGACAGGTGAATGCCTAATTTTTAAGGCCCATACTACCATGGCCTAAAAAAAAAATTCTAGGCTCCAACAGGGCACATTTGAGAGAATTTCCCTTTAAGACGAATAAAAATGCCCCCTAATTAAGATACATATTTTTTGTTGGAATGTCTGTCATTAATCTAGTATGTCACTGTCCATGTTGTGGGACTATTTGTACACTTTTATTAAGTATTTGGTGGCTGCAAATATGAGATGAAGGTTTTTCAGGTTCGCCTGCCATTAAAGTGAATGGGGCCCGCCGCAAACTTGCAGTTCGCGAACATTTAATTGCGAACCGTCCCAGCCAATGTTCGTCCATCACTACTCCCGTGGTCTAATATAACATTTTTCTAGGCTCCAGCAGGGCACATTTTTGAGAATTTCCCTTTAAGACGCATACAAATGGCCCCTGATTAAAATACATATTTTTGGGGGGAATTTTTGTCATTATTTCCCCTCTAATATGTCACTGTCCATGTTGTGGGACTATTTGTGCACTTCTAGTAAGTATTTGGTGGCTGCAAATATGCCCTGAAGGTTTTCGAGGTTAGCCTGCCTTTAAAGTGAATTAGGCCCGCAGCAAACTTGTGGTTCGCAAACATTTGGTCGCGTTCGCGAACCGTCTCGGCCGATGTTCGCTCTTCATTAATTAAAAGCCATACACCTTTTAAAAAATGTAGCACAAGTCACTACACCTATCTCCTTTAATAAGAGTGGCATAAAATATGCCAGTCTTGGTAAATGTGGCCCATGTATCTAAGACTGAATACAGTGTACCCATGCTGTATTCATAAGGAGAGCCCTCTCCCCAACTCTTTCCCTACTCCTCAACATTTACTCTTGATGACTGTTAAAAACCTGTGTATATAGCTAGATATAAAATGACCATTGGTTATTGCGGTGGGGTGGAGGGAGCAGAGGAGGCAGGCTTAGGTAGAAAAAGCCCTCTCTTCATGAATACAGCAGACCTATCATATATTATGCTGTCCTTAAATAAGGAAACATATTCTGAAAAGAGATCTGCTTTAAATATTAACGACTACAGTAGATCCAAATTAGTCTTCTAACACGTGCTGAAGAGAAATTGTTTAAAGAGGGTTTCCACCCAACATGTTAAATTGGTCATATAAAGTAGCTGCCAAAGTTTGGCAATTACGTTTCCATATTTCCATTTTATTGTTTTGTTGCAACACACATTTTTGCCAAAGTTAGAATGGGAAGTGCACCCTTGAGTTAACTCGTGATAAAACTTTTTTATTAATTGAATATGCTGACAATGTGACAGTAGATCATTCACTTTTTTCTGCGCCTACTCCAAATATAGTGGGCAAAGCAGTCAACAAACTTGTTCTGGAATAAGTGATGAGCAAATCGATTCTAAACTTTTGAGATTCATTTCAGATGAATTGCTCAGAATCACAGCCACGATTTTACAGGCCAGATAATAAAGAAGAAGGCATCTGCCACCAAAAAGGGATCATTTTTGGACCACAGGCTGTTTGTTACCATTGGAAACCTTCCCATATATACAGTGGGATGCGAAAGTTTGGACAACCTTGTTAATCGTCATGATTTTCCTGTATAAATCGTTGGTTGTTATGACAAAAAATGTCAGTTAAATATATCATATAGGAGACACACACAGTGATATTTGAGAAGTGAAATGTTTGAGAATGAAAAGTTTATTGGATTTACAGAAAGTGTGCTATAATTGTTTAAACAAAATTAGGCAGGTGCATAAATTTGGGCACCACAAAAGAGAAATGAAATCAATATTTAGTACATCCTCCTTTTGCAGAAATTACAGCCTCTAAACGCTCCCTGTAGGTTCCAATGGGAGTCTAGATTCTGGTTGAAGGCATTTTGGACCATTCCTTTTTACAAAACATCTTTAGTTCATTCAGGTTCTGATGGCTTCCGATTATGGACAGTTCTCTTTAAGTCACACCACAGATTTTCAATTTTATTCAGGTCTGGGGACTGAGATGGCCATTCCAGAACATTCTACTTGTTCCTCTGCATAAATGCCTTAGTGGATTTTGAGCAGTGTTTAGGGTCGTTGTCTTGTTGAAAGATCCAGCCCCGGCGTAGCTTCAGCTTTGCCATTGATTCCTGGACATTGGTTTCCAGAATCTGCTGATACTGAGTGGAATCCATGCGTCCCTCAACTTTGACAAGATTCCCAGTCCCTGCACTGGCCGCACAGCCCCTCAGCATGATGGAATCACCACCATATTTTACTGTAGGTAGCAGGTGTTTTTCTTGGAATGCTGTGTTCTTTTTCCTCCATGCATAACGCCCCTTGTTATGGCCAAATAACTCAATTTTAGTTTTAACAGTCCACAGCACCTTATTCCAAAATGAAGCTGGCTTGTCCAAATGTGCTTTAGCCCACCTCAAGCGGCACATTTTGTGCTGTAAGCGGAGAAAAGGCTTCCTCTGTATCACTCTCGCATACAGAATCTCCTTGTGTAAAGTGCGCCGAATGGTTGAACGATGCACAGTGACTCCATCTGCAGCAATATGATGTTGTAGGTCTTTGGTGCTGGTCTGTGGGTTGACTCTGACTGTTCTCACCATTCGTCGCTTCTGTCTATCCGAGATTTTTCTTGGTCTGCCACTTCGAGCCTTAACTTGAACTGAGCCTGTGGTCTTCCATTTCCTCAATATGCTCCTAACTGTGGAAACAGACAGCTGAAATCTCTGAGACAGCTTTCTGTATCCTTCTCCTAAACCATGATGGTGAACAATCTTTGTCTTCAGGTGATTTGAAAGTTGTTTTGAGACCCCCATGTTGCTACTCCTCAGAGAAAATTAAAAGAGGAGGGAAACTTACAAGTGACCCCCTTAATTACTCTTTCTCATAATTGGATTTCCCTGTGTATGTAGGTCAGGGGTCACTGAGCTTACCAAGCCAATTTGAGTTCCAATAATTAGTTCTAAAGGTTTTGGAATCAATAAAATGCCAACAGTGCCCAAATTTATGCACCTGCCTAATTTTGTTTAAACAATTATAGCACACTTTCTGTACATCCAATAAACTTCATTTCACTTCTCAAATATCACTGTGTGTGTCTCCTATATGATATATTTAACTGACATTTTTTATCGTAACAACCAACGATTTATACAGGAAAATCATGACGATTAACAAGGTTGCCCAAACTTTCTTATCCCACTGTACTTCGCTATCATTTTGACATTACTAATGCTGTTTTGGCATTAAAAAGGGTTGGATAAAGACCTAAGAGACCCTAGAGTGTCATACACTATTTTGTAGGTTAATTGGGGCATTTTCTTTATTCTGGTGGTCCAATTTATTTAGACTGGAGTACTATACTGAGCTGGTGAAAAAATACAGATCAATACCTTATAACAGTAAAATTAGACCATTATATTTTTGAATACCTCAAAAATAAAACAAAATTGCTAAGTTATGTGAAATAGGGCATCAGTGGTGTGTGTCTACACATTATCGGGAGGGGATTTATCTATTTAAAGGGAACCTGTCACCAGTTTTATGGGCAACATAAATAAGTGACTGATTCTTTTAGCAAAATGCTGGGTCACTTTCTTTAATTGACCCAGTCAATCTGCCAACATCTTGTATTGGAAAGCTCCAGCTGATAATGATGAGTCATGAATATTCATGAGCCCCTGACTCTCCCCGCCTACCTGCTGCTGAATGACAGTTTGTTTCCATATCAATCAGCAGCAGGTGGGCAGGGGAGTGGCTATAGCTCTGAATTAAATATACACTGGACTCAATGACATCACGCTGGACTCGAATCAGCTCATTAGCATGCGGCATCTTTGTGTGTATATTATGAGGCAACCATCTGTCACACCAGTAAGTGAATTCATCTAAGGTACTTTTTAGTAGTTAATGATTGTATATAATTAGTTAGATTATAATCAAATATCCACATGACAGGTTCCCTTTAAGGCCTCATGTGCACAACCATGTGTATGCAACCACGGATCCCCAAAATACGGATACCGGCCATGTGCATCCCTCAATTTCCACGAGACCAATTGTCAAAATGACTATTCTGTGTCCTATAAATAGAACATGCTATATTTTTTCTGAGGCAGACATACTGTGTGCTGTCTAATTTTTTTGTGGCCCCATTAAAAGGAATGGGTCAGCATCCAATCCGCGAAAAATGCGGATCGGATGCAAAAAAAAAAAAAGTACGGTCATACTTATGATGCCTAAAAGGTATTTTTTATAATTATCTCTAAATTCTTAGTTTTATCTTTATTCTGTTTCTGTAAATTCTTTGTATGTTTTAAGTTGTTGGCATTATAATAACCCCATAACTAAGAGGAGCAAAAGCAAAATGCAAAGGAGACTATTTGGAAAAAAATGATTTGCTAGATTAATTATATATATATATATATATATATATATATATAAAATCTTTGTTTTCACTTTTTTCTTGTTGAGAATTGTACAGATTTTGCTGTTAAAAATAATTGGCTACAGATAAAAGCAGAGAATGTTCACAGAGTTCAATTCATTTGCAGTTTGCTTGCTACACTGTCATGTACCATAGGGATCATTAAACAGAAAACAACACAAGTTAGCACTTGAGTATTAAATCGATACATGCACAACATCTCCAAAAGAAATGTTTCCAGTTCTCTAATATATGGATTCGCATTTATGAACATGTGCTTCCTATTCAGCATGTTGGGTATTGCTTTCAGGAAATAGCACATTTTAGGGAGGTATATGCCCCTACATCAGACAAATAAGACTCCCTTCATAACTTCCTGAAATTCAATTCAGACCACACTCCACTTCCTAACGACACTCACCGACAAGTATGTAAGGCAGGTGTCACTCCACCACCTTTGCTCTCTGTAGGATTCATTCTAATCCCATTCTTCCCATTGACTACTCTACCCACTTGAGTCTAGCTGAGGACTGTAACAGGCCACATCCCAGGTTTGCAGAATGGTGCCATTCCTCCACTTTTTACTGTCCCCACCTTGCAATACTGTGGCACAGCATATCATTATAGTCTCACCAAATTCTGTCTTTAGCCGTAACCATAAGTCATATATCAATGGTGCTGTCTGCCAATTTCTGTCTTGAAATTCATCCATCACTGTGGATCCATCATTCCAAGCCACTCCCCTAACCCCTCCCCTTCTATTCATCCCCCCCACACCACTAACAGAGAAAGAACGTACACATACAGAGGGGACAGACATACAGACACACCGGTAAACAGGTGGGTGGAAGGGCACAAACATCATCACAGACTGCAGACACACAGGGAAACAGTTATAATTAATCTAATATGGCGTATCCCTCTTACAAGCCAGCACTAAATTCTTCCTGGGCTTAGCCATATACCCCCTGCACCTGTACACAAAAAACTCTAATTTTTTCGTACAGTGACAGCATCACATTCGCTCATACCGGGGCCTGTTGTCTGACCGCCTTGTAAAGCTCAAGAACACAACACAAGAGTTCAACACAAGATGTATACATGTATGTGCTGTTAACATTTGTTAGTTTACTGTTAACATGTGTTTGTTAACATTTTACAGTCACAGCTGTAATGCATTTAAAGGTGTTTTCTGGAAAAAGTTGCCAGTGGGGGAAGATGTTATAAAATAATTAAAAAAAATGTAAACTAAATGTAAATCCCCTCTGCATGAACACTGACTCTCCAGTTCTTCCCTTTAGTCTGTTTACTTGGCTGCCATAGTGGCGCAGCCATATACCCAAGGTGAACACTGCAGCCAATCACTGGCCTAAATGACATACAGCACAGGACCGCTGACATCAGAGATTGGCTGCATCGGTCACATGGTGTATGCAGCTAGATCAAGTAAACATAAACCGCAGTAAAAACAAACAGCAGTGCTGGAATTACGTGGGAATTTATCTGTTGATTATAATTTTTTGTTATTATTTTATTCTTGTATAACATGTCCTCCCCCTTCACCAATTTTTTAAAAAGTTGGAAAACCCCTTTAAAGGAAACACACCACTGAAATAGAATAAATGAACAGTTGGTTCACCCTTCCACAAACATCTAAGAAAACAAACATATATGTCTGCTATTTTTTAAACACCAAAATTATTTTAGCATTTATATGTCACGAAGTAATCATATCTGGAAAATCAATGAAAAATTTATTAGCCAGAGCTATTAACATTTTGAGAGGGTTATGCATATAGCATTTCAATGCATAATATGTTCCATTGTGAAAGCAATATTCAATATATACTGTGAGCATTTTTACAGAAAAAAATTGTAACTGAGCTTTTACAATACTGCAAATTGACTAGGAATGTCGTGTGGTTTAATATCTCCTTGGCTTTTATGATGATGTTTAGAAATAATGATACCTTCATCTGAATATTTTATTTTGCAGTTGTCAAGCTGTGCTGCGGAACGGAGCTTACAGAAGCATACAAATCATGAAAATATACAGCTAAAAATCAAAATGTGCAACACGCAGAAGTCAAGAAATAAAATTCCAGGGAAGGAAATGTGAATCAAGGAAATATTCTGTGAAATAAAAATAAATACATATGAGCAATTATTTTTATTAATTCAGAGATATACATAGAAATCAAGGCCCAATAGCAAAAGTGAGGACTGCCTATGTCCAATAAAATACAATTATAAATACAATAAACTACTCGGACAATAATAAGTATTTGCTATTAAGGTCAAGCATATAAATATAAAAAATAAGGTTCATAGGTGTCTTTATGGACAGCCACATAATCCTCCCTAGTACTGCTAGCCACGTCTTTCTTTTTATTAATGCCAGCCACACAAATCTCCCTACTAAGGTTATCCACACAAATCTCCCTATTAGGGTTATCCACATAAATCTCCCTATTAGTGCCATCCACATCATTCTTCCTATTAGGGTCAGCCAAATAATTCTCCTTTTCAGTGCCAGCCACATTATTCTTCCCATTAGGGTCAGCCAAGTAAGTATCCCTATTAGTGCTAGCTAGATATTTCTTCTTATTAGTGCCAACCACATAAATCTTCCTATTAGTGCCAGCTACATAAATCTCCATATTAGGATCAACAAATAAATCTCCCCATTAGAGCCATCCACATTGCCCCATTTATTTAAATCCCTTTCATTGTGGGAAACATATGCCCCCCGATTATTGCGGATTATTGTCAGATTACATCCATGCCCCAACAGTCCCAGCCACAGCATGCCCCTTTATTGACAATTGGTTCCATCATGCCCCTTATTATTATATAATCAATAGATCATTTCAAATAATGTATTAGTACAATACAGATAAATAACAATAAAACAATAAACAAAATATGGTTATTTTTTAGCCCCTTCAGTACTGAGCCACTTTTCACCTTAAATCCCAGGCCGATTTTTGCAAATCTGACATGTGTCAAGTTATGTGGTAATAACTTTGGAATACTTTTATTTCTCCAAGCCATTCTGAGATTGTTGTCTCATGACACATTGTACTTCACGACAGTCATAAATTTAAGTCAATATATTTCACCTTTATTTAAATCCAAAATGTACCCAAAATTTTAAAGAATCCGCAATTTTCTAAATTTCAATTTCTTTGCTTTTAAAATAGAAAGTGATACCTCATAAAATATTTATTACTTAACATTCCCCATATGTCTGCTTTATGTTGGCATCATTTTGTAAATGTCATTTTATTTTAGGACGTTAGAAGGTTTAGATGTTTAGAGGCAATGTTTCCAATTTCTAAAACCATTTTTTTAAGCACCAATTCAGTTATAAAGTGATTTTGAGAGGCTTACGTAATGGAAACCACCCATAAATGATCCCATTTTAGAAACGACACCCCTCAAATTACTCAAAACTGATGTTACAAACTTTGTTAACCCTTGAGGTGTTCCACAAGAATTAAGGGAAAATGGAGGTGAAATTTCAAACTTTCCCCTTTTTGGTAGATTTTTTATGCTAATCAATTTTTTCTTGCAGCACGGCAAGGGTCAACAGCAAAATAAACCTCAATATATATTACTCTGATTCTGCAGTTTACAGAAATATCCCATATGTGGCAGTAAACTGCTTTATGGGCACATGGCAGTGGTCATAAGGAAAGGAGTGCCATATGGATTTTGGAGGCATATTTTGCTAGAATGGTTTGTAGGCGCCATTTTGTATTTGAAGAGACCCTGACGTACCGCTACAGTGGAAACCCTCAAAAGTGACCCCATTTTGTAAACTAAAATTAAATAATATATTAAGTGGGGTACTGAGCACTTTGAACCCCTAAGCATTTTACAGAATTTGGAAACACTTGGCTGTGAAAATGAAAAGTTTAATTTCTTCCAATAAAATGTTGCTTTAGCCCCAAATTTTTAATTTTCACAAGGGGTAACAGGAGAAAAATCACCCCATAATTTGTTACCCATTTTCTCCTGAATATGGCAACACACCAGATGTGGTGGTATACTGCTGGGGGGGGGCACAATATTCAGAACGGAAACAGCGCCATATGGTTTTTTCAGCACAGATTTTGATCGTTTGGTTTAGCGGTGTCATTGGTTTTTATTTTTTAAGTGATTGTCTTATGAGGGGGCTCATTTTTTGCAGGATGAGGTAATGTTTTCATTGGTACTATTTTGGAGTACATGAGACTTTTTGATCACTTGGTATTACACTGTTTGTGAGGCAAGGTGAAAAAAATGCCTGTTTTGGCATATATTTTTTTTTTTTATAGCATTCACCTGAGGGGCCATATAATGTGATATTTTTATAGAGAAGGTTGTTACGGACGAGGTGATACCTAATATGTGTATCATTTTTATTTTTGTTACGCTTTACACAATGAAAGCCTTTTTGTCCAGAATAAGGCCCCATGCACACGGCCGTGTTTCACGGCCGTGTGCGGGCAGTGGAACCGCGGCCTGGATCCCTCCTGAGAGCAGGAGCGCACGGCGTCACTGGTTGCTATGACGCCGTGCGCTCCCTGCTGCCGCCGCAATACAGTAATACACTGGTACGATCTATGCCAGTGTATTACTGTACTGTGCCTGCTCTCAGGAGGGATCCAGGCCGCGGTTCCACGGCCCGCACACGGCCGTGGAACACGGCCGTGTGCATGGGGCCTAAAATCTTGTTTTTGTGTTGCCATTTTCTGAAAGCCATATTTTTTTGGGGGGCAATTGTCTTACCATAGGTAGGGACAAATTTTTTGTGGAATGAGATGACGATTTGATTGGTACAACTTTGGCGTACATAAGTGTCACAGCCTTTGCTGTGTGCACTGTGACACTGGTGCCATGCTTGCGGTTGCCGGTGGCAATGTGTTGCTGTTATGGCATGTTATGGCAGTGTCTCGGCTTTGGCTTTGTGCGCCTTGACATGGTTGCCACGCATGCTGTTGCCGGTGGCAACGTGGTGGCTGGTGTGTGCACTTCCCCTTTAAGTTGTAGCCTTCCCCTGTCTGGTGCTGTAAGGGTTAACCCCCTGATTGGGCGTGGTCGCTTTGGGCTATTTAGCTTCTGCTGGAAGCCTGTAGCTCAGTGTTCCTCCAGGCTTGGTGTGTGCTGGTGGTTCACTGCTCCTGGCTTTACCATCTGTCCAGTGAGGGCCACCCTTGTGGTCATCAAGGTCTTCCCAGTTTCTCCCTTGTATCCTCTATGTACCCAACCTCACTTGTATGTTTGGTGTGGGTTTATATTCAGGGTTTGTTGTACGTCTTGTTTGTTGTTACATGTCTGGGCTGTTGTTGGTGTTTGTCCCTGCATGTGTGCAAGACGTTTGCCCTGTTGAAGCCTGTATGCAGCGCTGCTTGGGGCTGCCATGCACTGTGTGAGCATGGGGGGCTCTGACAGAGTTGGTATGCTGGATTCCTGTGTTGTTGTTTGTACTGTGACCTGCTGTGTGTTCTGGCTCCTGTACTTATGCACAGGTTCCAGTTGTGGAGGCTTTGGCAGGTAAGTGTATTGTCTTGTTGTTCTTACCTGTCGATCCTCTAGCTGTGTATCGGCTTCCCCTTTCCCTGCTGCTAGGCCATTTGAGACTCCTGTTCATCCATGTCTGGGAAGAACAGGTCGTCTCCCCCCTGCTCCTATGTAAGGGATTATCAGGATGACTCAGGGCCAAAGGTATCCTGGTATGAGCTGTCCTACCATCTGGGTCCGCTCATACGGTTAGGAGTTAGGGAGAGGATTGGGGACGCAATAGGAGGTGACCTGATCCTGGCGTCCTGGCCTAGTTACTACCACTATCTCTTTACATTGTACGGTGGGGGATTTCCCCCACTTCCCACAGTGACAATAAGACTTTTTAAATGCTTGGTATTATACTTTTTGTGAGGCAAGGTAAAACTGTTGGCTGTTTTGGCATAGTTTTTTTTTTTAATGTTTTTTACAGCACTCACCTGAGGGGGCATATAATGTGATAGAGCAGGATGTTATGGATGTGCAATACCTAATAGATCTATCATTTTTATTTTTGTTAAGTATTACACAGTGAAAGCCTTTTTGAACAGAATAAAATCTTGTTTTTGTGTTGCCATTTTCTGAGAGCATTTTTTTTTTTTTGGGCCGATTGTCTTTGTCAGGATCTCATTTTTTGCGGGATGGGATGATGGTTTTATTGGTTTTACCTTTTTGATGTCTTGGTATTACACTTTTTGTGAGGCAAGGTGACCAGAAAATGGCTGTTTTGGCACTGTTTTAATTTAATTTTTTTACAGGGTTTACCTGACTGGGTGGATCATGTGATATTTTTATAGAGACGTGACGATACCTAATATATCAACTTTTCTCTATTTCCCTATTTTTTACAATTTTTTTTTTACTTTATTTTTGGATAAGCAGCACGGGGACCCGATGGACATTAGGACCCGTCAGGATACTGCACTTGCCACGATCATAGCTAACTGCGGCAGTGGGAGGGTTAATGCACCACCATCAGTGTTTTCACTGATGCCGGCGCATACAGCAGGGGTCCTGCTATCAGTGACTGCCAGACCCCTGCAGCTGATCATGCGGGCACAGCTCTTGCGCCCGCCCGATCAGAGTGCAGTACCTGTACGGAGCTGGGATTTCAGACCCAGTTCCCAGTGGTATCCTACGGGTTAATGTACATTACATTTCCTGCTGTTTCTCTTATGGCTAAAATTCCGGTCCACGTTCTACTCCATTCAGTAGTGGACCAACATGCCCATTAGCTTCCTTGTTCTATTCTTTCTCCCATGAGTAGTGTGGTGATCCCATAATGAAGCAGGTGAAGTGGCCCAGACACCATTCAGTCATTCATCCATTCATCACTACTTCTAAATCCATAGAACTATAAAGGTACATCTGTCTAGACACTGGAGAAGGAAATTTGGCGTAGGGTATTGAATACCATCCAAGCCCTTTCCACCATCTGCTGCCTCTAACTCAAAAATATCTCTTGCATCTGCTCATTCCTCAACAAGGAGTCTGCAAAAATGCTTGTACATGCACTCATCATCTCCCGGCTTGACTACTATAACATCCTCTTATGTGTCCTTCCATCTAGCACCCTCCCACCCCTCCAATGTATCCTCGACTCTTCTGCCCAACTAATCCACCTCTCACCCCGTTACTCCACTGCCGCTCCGCTCTGCCAATCCCTTCACTGGCTCCCCATTGCCCGGCGAATTCAGTTCAAAATACTAACAAATACATATAAGGCTATACAAAACACACCTCAGCTGCTGCAGAACATCATAATCTGATGCTAGAGAACCTATAAAGCTTTGATCACTTCTGTGTTGGGGCCTCATTCACAGATCAGGTCATAAATGCTGGACACTATTTTATATCCTGGCAGATGAAAACCTGTCAGATCTCATCATGGTCAGCGGGATTCGTCAGATGTCGACGTCCATGAACTGCCAGATCCAGAATTGCAGTGATTTTCGTTGTTGTGTTCCTATGACGGCATAAAATGGAGAGAACTACAACTCCCAGCATGTCCAGGCTGTTATTATTGGATACCAGTGGATATTACACAGAGAGAGTATTAGGCCGGGTTCACATAACCGTTTAGTTTTCCAGACTTCTGATCCATCAGAAGAACAGAAAAATAAAGAAAAAAACAGATCCTATACTTCAAGCATCAGTTCTGCACATTCGACATCCGTTTGAGCTATTTCCGCCTGAGATCCGTTATTTTAGATGGAAAAAAGTCCTCCACGTAAAACGGAAAACTAAGCGTGATGTGAACCCAGCCTAAGAAGAGAGAACTACAACTCCAAGTGCAATGAGCAGGACACTAGTACAATGCAGTGGGTCAGGATATGTGTATGAAAGTCTATGAGTAGTTCGTGACGCCAATTGCAGCTTGCGCAGGTACTGTAGCAGGGCCCTTTAAGATGTTATAACTCACGTACCAGGTGAGGAATGCCAGAGGGGCATAATGTCTCTGTATAGCAGATATGGTAGTGTCAACGGTGTCTCCTACCTTGGTACGGCTGGACTCCTGGATCCTGGCTCACTTGCAATAAATTCAGTGTTGTTAATAGGAGTAATTGAGGAACTTTGGTAGCAGTAAATGAGATCCAAACAGGTAATATGATCCAACTTGTCTTTACTGAATGGCAGCTTTAAATCCATACAAGTTACAGCAATAGTCTTGGGTCCCAGCAGGTATAGGCAATGTATGGCAGGGATCAGTATCTCTTCTGCTCCTATACTATGTGCCTGGAGAATCTAGCAGGTATTTATCTTCTGCTCTGTCTGTCTTCTGCTTGTAATGGGCCTGACTAGCTGAGGAGGAAATTGGCTTCTCCTGGACTCTAGATATGTACTCACAGCTTGGCTCACAGGGGATGCTTCTTCCTGGAGGCTGGAGATGGCTGCTTGCTTATCACCAGCTGAGGTAGATGACTCAGACTGGGAAGATGGATCCTTGCCTCAGCCGAGGCGGGATCCAGGGTTGGGATCCCTGGTTCTGGGAGCTCCTACCAATACAGCCTGCCCCTGGCAGGGGTGGCTGGTACACTGACTAACTTCCTTCTCCTCCTCATGAGAAAGGACATGGGAACGTCCCACTTCTGCTCACACAGGGGAGCCTAGACTGGAATGGACTATTCCAGACTAGATATACTAACCTAGCTATGGTCTGCTACATATTGCTGCCACCTGCTGGCTGACAGGGAAATTACAGCAAATACATAATACAAGCCTAGAAAGTACATATGATGAACATGCACAGTTAAATTACACCAGATGACAGTACATATACACTTGACATATTGTAGCTGGGAGACAGAGTTTAGTGACATACTCTGGGATGTTGCATACCCGCTTACTTTAAGTTAAGCCGTCCTCGGCGTATGCTAAGAGGGTGGAGGAATCAGCTTTGGGTAACCAATAAATACAAAGTGCTGCATGAATTTACATATAATGACATACATAGACAAAACATATAACGGCTTTCTCGATGTTCCTGCCCGCTAGAGTAAGGTGTCCAACACACAGTTTCCTTCTCTTGGTATAACCAGGTAACCTAAATACTGCACAAAGCAAAACCTTTACTGGATTGACTTTGTATGTCTTTAGCGCTGTTGACATCAAAGAAAGCATGGGGGTGTCTTTACTCCGTAATCCCACCATTATGTAATGGAATGCCCACAAATAGAAGGGTGGCTTTATCCTGTATTCACTTCCCTGCACCATAGCCTGAAGAAATTTGGCTTGTAGCACGATCACTATGATGACTAAGAGGAAGCTAAAGTAAGGCTCTAAGGCTTGAGGTACCATACCTTAAGCAAAGGCTCAGAAGGGGAGGTATTTATCGTCTCTGTGTCTTCTGGCAATGTCACAGGAGGAGGGTAGTACAATCCCATCGCGCTCCTGGAAATGAGACACCTCAGGATGGGAACAATCCTGAACATTTAACAAGCGGGAAGGAGCAGCCTAGGGCTTCTAACGAGAACAAGAGCTGTAAAAAGGCACACTTTAAGTAAGTTGCTACATTTTTGTTAAGTGCAATGGTTAAGTGCAATCATGACAAACAGTGCATAAATTCACATTGTGGCACCTAGAAAGAGAATACACACAATGGGCAGGTTATCTTAAACGTTACAAAATTTGTAAACTGGTAATAGAATGAAAATCACAAAGAGCTCAGGTATCACGTTTGAGTCCTTTCTTTGGGTGCAAACTTTTACGTTGCAATAAAACATTTTAGAAAATAGTGCAAATTTTAATACAAGGATAGGCTCAACAATAACTTGAGTCCTTTTTCCTGGAAGTGCTTAATGTTGTAGAATCCTCTGGAAACTGATAAAAGTCAATTTGTAATCCACAGGGTAAAAGTTAATTGCAATCCAAAGGGTTAAAATGTCATAAGAGCAGCAAAGGCTATCAAGTAACCTGAGAAAGGGGATAAAACACTGAACTTGGACATAAGGGGTTAAGTGCTGATGGGGGGAGTTCTAACTGACATGACCATCTGGATGAGGACTAAAACAGGCAACCTGAAACATAAAACGTTAAAATTGCACACAAAGGCCAAATAGGTCCTCACCCGTCAGGCAGCAGTCCATGAAGTGGCTCCCAAAATGTCACTGATGAATAATTTTACTTTACTTTTAAAGGGGACACCTTTTACAAGTAGGTGTCCAGATCCTCGTCACTGCTGGAGCTCCTGAACCTCATGAGAGGATGTTCCTGCCTCTGCTGGTAGCTCATGGGAGCATTGGTTGTAGTGCGCCACCGCCCTCTACTGGTGGCTGCAGGAACTGGCTGTGCGGACAACCTGGTGAATGCTGCTGTGACTCGCTGTAGCCCGGGATCCCCAGCCGGTACAGGAGGTGATAGAACTTCTGGCTGCAGGGACTCAGGTAGGGCTGGAACAGCTGCCTGGGGCTGCTTCCATGGTAGAATATATGGTGACCTGAGGTAGGGCTGCACCTTAGGATTGAACGTAAGGACAGAGTTATTTATTTGTCCTACCCTCAGGGTTGGTGGCGGTGACAGATCCGAAATGAGAGGCGCAGCCTCAGGTTGGGGCTTCTCTCGGAACTGCATGCGGCCATCTGGGGTTTCTTGAAGACACCTCACTCGGCCCGCAGAGCCTGGGTCCTCCTGCCAGGACTCAGGGGTGACGGCAGGGGAGAGTGGTTTGTCCAATAGAGTGACTCCGGCGGCAAAGAGTCCTTGCATGGACCGCATGGGGGTATATTCAATCTGGTCCCCCACATAAAGGTTGTGTTTGGCCTGGGGCAGATAGTGCCTCTTGACGGAGCGTCGGCCCACAAACACCTCGGTGCCTGTGTAATTGTCTGGAGGAAGCCAACTCCTCGCTCCACTGAGAACCACAGTACTGTCACGGTTCTCCGAGTTAATTTGGGGTCTCCTGGCTGGGGGTTATCAATGACCTGTTTTACCCACTCCTCGATTGCTGATTTGTATTCCCAGGCATTTCAACGAGGGTCAGCCGGCACTCCGTTTGTAGGCGTGGTGCACGTGTCCAGGGCCGAAGTCCGAGTACAAATGAAAGAAAAGACCGGCACTCACTTTGTCTTCAAAGGTTTTAAGAAAAAAGAAAAAAAACCTTTGAAGACAAAGTGAGTGCCGGTCTTTTCTTTCATTTGTATTCCCAGGCAGTCTGGGCAAATGCGGTTATCTCATGGGCCACCTCAGTATAAAGGTTCCGGAGCTTGGCGTAGCTGGGCGGCGGAGTGGAATTACCAGCCGCCTCCGCCGCACCAGGAGGTAGTGACAGCGGGGCAGGCTCGGGCCTAGTGATGTTGGCTGGGGTCGCAGGACGCGGTGCAGGGGCAGACACGGACCAGGACGGGGCCTCCGGGAGCGCGGCAGCTCCTACCCGTAGATGCGGCCGGGCGGCCGGTTCCGGTGCCTCCTGGATGCCATCATGGACTTCTGGGGCCATCTGGTTTGCTGGCTCGTCCACGGTGTGAGTAGCTGCGTCAGCGGCGTCCTCCGCGGGTGCTGGCTTGACATCGACCTCCATTCTCTTAGGCGCGTCGTCTTCCTCAGCAGCAGCCTTTTCTGTGACCTCCGGGATACTGGACAAGGTTGGTGGTGCGGCTTTTTTGCTCAGAGAGGAATCCACGGCCTCCAGCATGATAGCGAATACAGAGGGCCCATTTTGCTTTATTAGCTGGGAGACCTGGATCTCCAAAGGGTACTCCTCGTACACTGGTTCACCGCCAATCGCCATCTGATTCCACTTGGGACGTGGATACGCCATAGCTGTGTCTTTTTTGAACACACAAACTGCCAGGACTAAGGGTGGGGCGCAGAGGGAGAAGTCTTTATCACCTCGGTTCCCAGTAACATGTTCATGGAGGGCAGTCTCTATTTTTCCCGCTCCCAGAGGGGCGTATTCGATATCTTTGCGCTCTTGAGGGGGCGTTACTAAGTTTTCCCGCTTCTGGGGGGCGTATTCAGCATTTTCGCGCTCTTGAGAGGGCGTTCCTTTCTTTCCACGCTTCTGGGCATGAAGATGAAGCGCCATTTTAACGAATATGGCGAATTTAACAATAGCGAATTAACTCTTGGAATGCTGGAGCGCATGTCCAGCGCTTTCTAGCACAGCAATACAGCAATAAAGTCACTTTTCAAGGTATTTACACAAGCAGCAGCGCTTGCAATACTGTAGAACATGCGGTCGGATCCGTTTCAACACACAATTGGATCCGGTTCTGTTATCAGGGGTGGCACACAATTCAATCCGATCCTGTTCGTGACGCCACTTTAATGCAATGAGCAGGACACTAGCACAATACAGTGGGTCAAGATATGTGTATGACAGTCTATGAGTAGTTTGTGACGCCAATTGCAGCTTGCGCAGGTACTGTAGCAGGGCCCTTTAAGATGTTTTAACTCACGTACCAGGTGAGGAATGCCAGAGGGGGATATGTAGAGGATGTCTCTGTATAGCATATATGATAGTTTCAACGGTGTCTCCTACCTTGGTACGGCTGGACTCCTGGATCCTGGCTCACTTGCAATAAATTCAGTGTTGTTAATAGGAGTAATTGAGGAACTTTGGTAGCAGCAAATGAGATCCAAACAGGTAATATGATCCAACTTGTCTTTACTGAATGGCAGCTTTAAATCCATACAAGTTACAGCAATAGTCTTGGGTCCCAGCAGGTATAGGCAATGTATGGCAAGGATCAGTATCTCTTCTGCTCCTATACTATGTGCCTGGAGAATCTGGCAGGTATTTATCTTCTGCTCTGTCTGTCTTCTGCTTGTAATGGGCCTGACTAGCTGAGGAGGAATTTGGCTTCTCCTGGTCTCTGGATATGTACTCACAGCTTGACTCACAGGGGATGCTTCTTCCTGGAGGCTGGAGATGGCTGCTTGCTTATCACCAGCTGAGGTAGATGACTCAGACTGGGAAGATGGATCCTTGCCTCAGCCGTGGCAGGATCCAGGGTTGGGATCCCTGGTTCTGGGAGCTCCTACCAACACAGCCTGCCCCTGGCAGGGGTGGCTGGTACACTGACTAACTTCCTTCTCCTCCTCATGAGACAGGACATGGGAACGTCCCACTTCTGCTCACACAGGGGAGCCTAGACTGGAATGGACTATTTAAGACTAGATATACTAACCTAGCTATGGTCTGCTACATATTGCTGCCACCTGCTGGCGGACAGGAAAATTACAGCAAATACATAATACAAGCCTAGAAAGTACATATGATGAAAATGCACAGTTAAATTACACCAGATGACAATACATATACACTTGACATATTGTAGCAGGGAGACAGAGTTTAGTGACATACTCTGGGATGTTACACAAGCATGTCCAGATTATTATAAGGCATCATCCAGTTTTACTAGGTGAGAGCTTTAAAAGGAAATAACTATAACACCCAGTATGGCCAGACTTATTATGGGGCATCAATATAAATGACAGAGGGAGGGTACTACAACTCTACGCATTACCAGACTGTACTCGGGCATACATTGAAATTACATGGAGAGGGATATAATATGACAGAACTACAACTCACAGCTTTCCTAGGATGTTATGTAGTTTATCCCAGGACACCACCAACCTCTACTCCAGGCACCACACAGAAGCTCCACCCCCTCACAGCGACATTCCATAGGTCTTTCACCAGTCCTTTGCACTGGTCATATGATGATAACATCACCAAAGGTGCTTTAGACTTCTGCTGCTCTGCTATTCCTTGGCTTCCTGCACTGGTCACATGGTTGATGACATCACCAAAGGTCCTTCTCCACTTCTTACATTCTCTTTTCACACAGGTAGCTACTAGCTAGCAATACAACTGTAATTAGAGGGCGTGGCCTATCCAATGCAGACCCCCTTCCCTCAGGGGCCCCATAGCAGCTGCGTGGTCTGCCTCTATAGAAGGTATGCCACTGGTTGTGTGTGAGGGACTATTTTCTATGCAGGAGAAAAAAGGTTTAACCAGACCTGACTGAAATGCACTCCTGGGAGATGGTTACATATGACAAGTTGCTGCCCACTCACAGAAAGGGAAGAGACAAGTCCTCCAGATATGTGAGGAGAAAAGAGTGAAACAGGGCGACAATTATACTGAAGAACAGTGTTTTTTTCAGTTATATAGTAAAAATAATAGTTTGCATTATGCCAGATATTTTTACACTCCTAGCAATCAGTCTCTAACAGCATACAGTGAATCCCCCCAAGAACGATACGGGGCTCCGTGTTGAGGGTAAAGCAGTGGACAGCCAGAGCTGTGTGTTTATTGTTCTTATATAACATTGTTACACATTAGTACCACCCACAGGGTTTTGTAAAAACAAGCAATAAACATGTACAATACAGTAAAACACTCCCACACAAAATCCTCCTCTCTGCCTGTGATACAATTACCTTACACAATGGGTTGATGTAATTATCACAAGCAGGAGAATACACAATGTCTTCTGTCCTGGAGACAACCGAGGAGTAATTCAATTATCTCTCAGGACAAAGGGAAATCGCCAATACACATGTGGGGACAATAGGACAGACATCACTATTCAAATATACAATGTCACAACCATTACAGTAAACACAGACATTTAACATATCCCAAAATGGCACGAATTAGACCAGGGGTTCAAAAGTTAGTAAAAGTCCTTTGTGAACAAAGGAAGCATGGCTTTTCTGCCCAAAAACAGTTTTTACAGAGCTAGGCTGTGTGAGATAATTGGCTTAACTGGGTGTGGTAAGCCAACTAGGTACAGAAAATACCTCTATTCACAACCGCAAAACTTGTCCCTATAGTGTCTACAGAATATAATGTCCCCTAGAGTGCCCCCAGTAATAATAATAATAATAACACCCTATATTGTGCTCCATGTAATAATCCCTGTATAGTGTCCCCAAAAATAATAGAATTGCCCCTACAGTGCCTCCCCAATAGCAAGGCCCCCCACGCTGCCCCATATGGTAATTTCTCACACACTGCCCCCTATAGTTATCCCCCCATAGTAATTTTCCCCACACACAGAAATTTCCCCCACATAGTAATTTCCCCCTCACTGTCCCCATACAGTAATTTTCCCCACACTGCCCCCACACAGTAGTTTCCCCCACACATAGTAATCCCCCATAGCAATTTTCCCCCACACATAGTAATTTTCCCCCACACATAGTAATTTTCCCCACATAGTAATTTCCCCCGCACTGTCCCCACACAGTAATCTCCTCCACACTGCCCCCACACAGTAGTCTCCCACACACATAGTAATCCCCCCATAGTAATTTGCCCCGACACACAGTAATTTTCCGCACATAGTAATTTCCCCCGCACTGTCCCCACACAGTAATTTCCCTCACACTGCCCCCACACAGTAGTTTCCCCCGCTCTGCACTCACACAGTAATTTCCCCCACAATGCCCCCCACACAGTAATTTCCCCAACACTGCCCCCCACAAAGTAGTTTACCCCACACTTCCCCACACAGTAGTTTCCCCCACACTGCCCCCACACAGCAATTTCCCCCACACACAGTAATTTCCCCCACACTGCCCTCACACAGTAGTTTCCCGCCAACTGCCCCCATACACAGTAATTTCCCCCACAATTCCCCCACGCAGTAATTTCCCCTACACTGCCCCCACACAGTAATGTCCCCCATACTGCTCCACACAGTAATTTCCCCCACACTGCCCCCACATAGTAGTTTCCCTGACACTGCCCCCACATAGTAGTTTCCCTGACACTGCCCCCACACAGTAATTTCCCCCCTACTGCCCTCACACAGTAGTTTCCCCAACACTGCCCTTACACAGTAGTTTCCCCGACACTGCCCCACACAGTAGTTTCTCCGACACTGCCCCACACAGTAGCTTCATCCACACTGCCTCCACTCAGTAGTTTCCCCCACATTGCCCATGTAGTAATTTGCTTCCACATAGTAACCCCTCCCATAATAATTTGCCCCCACATAGTAATCTCTCCCATAATAATTTGCCCCCACACAGTAATCCCACCATAATATTTTTCCCCCACATAGTAGTTTGCCCCCCCCCCGGGATTTCACCACTGCATAGGCCTCTGACCTAGGCCTCTGATCAGCGGTGGGGCAGGGAACTATGCCCTCTCGTGCCCCGCCGCAGTATGTGGGCGTTCGAGTTGGCGTTGGGCCCCCCAGCGGTGCTGGGCCCGGGGCTGATCCTCCACTGACTGTAGCATAGCCAGGAGCACCACTCTGTGTGGAAAAACAGTGAAGGGGCCACAGCTCTAACTCAGCACTGTGACTCCTTTATTCTCAGGATGGGTGGGGTGTCCAACATCCTAGTGATATGCCATCAGTCTATGTGATGATAATAACATTCTAAAAAAGTAATACAATATTAATGAGTACTTAACAGATGAGAAATCTTCTGAATTATTATAGTGACATGTCAGGAGTTTTGATCATCCAGGGTCTGGGTGCTGAAACACTCAATTGAGCACTGTGACACTTTGCTTGGCTCTCCTTGAAGAATCTGTCTGAAAGCCATTTTCTCACGTCAGTATTTTCTAACGTTTAGAAAAAATTGACAGAATAAAGCCAGAAGATGAACCACAATACCGGAACACCTGAGAGCATAAAGTGAATGTTAGCATTTTAACAACATTTCATATTTAGACCCACAGTTCCGCATTGAATATCTTTATAAAGGTTGTAGCTGCATGGTTCTTAAAGATCTTCAAATCAATTGTTTCCCTTTTCTGAACAATTAAAGGGAACCTGTCACCAGGATTTTGTATATAGAGCTGAGGACATGGACTGCTAGATGGCCACTAGCACATCCACAATACCCAGTCCCCATAGCTCTGTGTGCTTTTATTGTGTAAAAAAATAGATTTGATACATATGCAAATTAACATAAAAGAGTCATATCTTACTTGTGCGACCAGAGAAGAGTCATAGTTTCAAGCTCTGACTCATCTCAGGTTAATTTGCATATGTATCAAATCGGTTTTTATACACAATAAAAGCACACAGAGCTATGGGGACTGGGTATTGCAGATGTGCTAGCGGTCATCTAGCAACCCATGTCCTCAGCTCTATACACAAAATCCAGGTGACAGGTTCCCTTTAAATGATAAAATTATGTCTGCCTGCAGTCACAACTAGGGAGAGCTTAGAAGAATGACTCTTAGAGAGGTCATTAAAAGGGTTCTCAGCAACCAGGAACCCCATTTCATATGGCCAGGCAGGATGCAGTGGTTAGAAAAAAGACTCATCTGCCACCAGTGCTACAGTTCTAGTGACGAGCTCCCTTCTCCTCTACTTCTGATCCCCACTGGACTGGAAATGTGACGTGCCATCTACACTCACCTTACTTCTGCTGGAAAATGAATGGCCTTAGTGGTGGCAGTAGTCATGTGCCAAGCCTGCAAACATCACCAATGAAGACATTGATTAGCCAGCAGCAGTGATATGTGTGTAGATGGTGCGTCACAGTTCTGGTCCAGTGGGGACCAGAGCAAGAGAAGGGAGCTTGGTGCTGAAACTGGAGCACCTTTGACAGGTGAGTTTTTTCTTTTAACTCCTGCACCCTACTGTCTCAGAGAACCCCTTAAAGCTGTATTACATTTGTAAATTCCTTCTAGCAGCAGTTGCAGGCAGGGCAAAGTATCCTTTATGAGCCCTTCTGTTATAATCAGACTTATCAAAGTACCCTTTTCCATAACTGTTATTATACCTATTATGGTGCGTTATTTTGGCTTTTATAACCACTGTCCTGGTATTGAGAGGACGATAGGTACCAGATTATTAGATATTGTATATTATCTAATGATCAAAGAAAAGTGTTTAAAACTTACGTGTAAGAATAGTTTTTGAACTGCATGCAATGTAGTATAGCAACTTAGCTATTCAATAAAATGTATTCAGTGGCGGATTATAATTAGGGTGTTTTGGTCTGTAACCCACCTGATGCACCTCTAGAGTAGAAACTCCAAAAAAGTGACCCCATTTTGAAAAGTACGGTATAAGGTGGCAGTTTTGTTGGTACTATTTTAGGGTACATATGATTTTTGGTTGCTCTATATTACACTTTTTGTGAGGCAAGGTAACAAGAAAAAGCTGTTTTAGCACCGTTTTTAATTTTTGTTATTTACAACATTCATCTGACAGGTTAGATTATGTGGTATTTTTATAGAGAAGGTTGTCACGGACGCGGACAATACCAAATATGACAGCTTTTTTTGGTTGTTTGTTTCAGTTTTACATAAGAAAGCTTTTTTTTTTTCTAGTGTCTCCACATTTTGAAAGCCATAGTTTTATTTATTTTTTGGAAGACTGTCTTGTGTAGGGGCTAATTTTTTTCGGGATGAGATGATGGTTTGATTGGTACTATTTTGTGGTGCGTATGACTTTTTCATCGCTTGCTATTACACTTTTTGTAATGTAAGGTGACAAAAAATAGCTTTTTTTACACCGTTTAAAAAAAATATTATGGTATTCATCGGATAGGGTGAATCATGTGATTGTCACCGCCAGATCTCTGAGAAGTTCTGACAGACGTTCTTCAGTACCTGCATGATGTTCTTTTGTTTTGGTTTCACTTTGACATCTCTTCTCCCTCTTCCAGCTGTCATCTATTAGCAGTGATTGCCTCCCTTTATATCCCCTCCCATACTGCATCAATTTGTGGTTTAGGATTAGGTCATGTGATATTTTTATATAGCAGGTTCTTACGGACGCGGCGATACCTAATGTGTCTACAATTTTTTTTATTTATTTAAGTTTTACACAATGATTTCATTTTTGAAACAAAAAAATTCATGTTTTAGTGTCTCCATAGTCTGAGAGCCATAGTTTTTTAGTTTTTTTTGGCGATTATTTTAAGTAGGGTACGATTTTTGCGGAATAAGATGACAGTTTGATTGGCACTATTTTGGAGTGCATATGACTTTTTGATCACTTGCTATTACACTTTTTGTGATGTAAGGTGACAAAAAAAGGCTTTTTTTACACCGTTTTTATTTTTATTTTTTTTACGGTGTTCACCTGAGGGGTTAGGTCATGTAATATTTTTATAGAGCAGGTTCTTACGGATGTGGCAATACCTAATATGTCTACTTTTTTTATTTACTTACGTTTTATACAATATCAGCTTTTTTTTTTAAACAAAAAAAATTATGTTTTAGTGTCTCCATATGCTGAGCCATAGTTTTTTTTTTATTTTTTGAGCGATTGGCTTAGGTAGGGGATTAGGTGACGGTTAGATTGGTACTATTTTGGGGGGGCATACGCCTTTTTGATCACTTGATGTTGCACTTTATGTGATGTAAGGTGACACAAATGGCTTTTTTTTACACCGTTTTTATTTTTATTTTTTTATGGTATTCATCGGACAGGGTGAATCATGTGATTGTCACCGCCAGATCCTGAGAAGTTCTGACAGACGTTCTTCAGTACCTCCTGCATGATGTTCTTTTGTTTTGGTTTCGCTTTGACATCTCTTCTCCCTCTTCCAGCTGTCATCTATTAGCAGTGATTGCCTCCCTTTATATCCCCTCCCATACTGCCTCACTTTGCGGTTTATACTACTTCCTGGATTGTGCCTCACTGCTAGAAGTTTGCTACTGCTGGTTTCTCAGATAAGTCTGTTTCCTTTATTTGTGTTTTCCTGTTGGCTTGATTCTAGGTGACCCTGACTCCCTCCGTATTAAGTGCAGGGAGCCGGTGGTCGTGTCCCCTCACTATTATAGGGTTTTCAGGTGTCACTCAGTCTAGGTACGTGGACATGCAACTTTCTATCACAGAGATCTTTGCATGGGCTGAGCAGTCAGGGAGAGCTATAGGGCTTTAATAGGGCTCACCCATTTTGTTCCTTAGTTTGGGATCAAGTCAGTCGGATCTTTATTTGTTACTTCTTGTTTTCTGCAACACCATCCGTGACATTATAAACCGCCAAAACCGTCTTAAGCATGAATCCGGTTTCAGCCTTGATTGACCGCATGCAGGGTCTTTCACTGGAGGTAGCAGATCTCCGGAAAACTGTCTCTCAGTTTGAGGTGACCGTTTCTGCTTGCGTTCATGGAATTTGTTCTGAGCCTAAAATCTCGCTTCCGGATACGTTCTCCGGGGGTAGTGAGAATTTTGTTCGTTTTAGAGAGGCTTGCAAACTCCATTTTCGCCTACTTCCCCATTCCTCTGGTGATGAGGAGCGGAGGGTGGGGATCATCATCTCGCTACTCAGGGATAACGCTCAGTCCTGGGCCTTTTCGCTGCCGGTGGGGGCACGGCCCCTCCGTTCAGTGGATGAATTTTTTTAGCCCTGGGTCAGATATATGATGATCCGGATTCGTATTGCTCTGGCTGAATCTAAACTGCGTCTTTTATGCCAGGGTAAACAGTCCGCAGAGATATACTGTTCAGAATTTCGGAGATGGGCAGCTGATACTGGTTGGAATGATGCTGCACTCCGAAGTCAATTTTGCCATGGTCTTTCAGAGGGATTGAAAGATGCATTTGCCTTTCATGAGAGACCTACCTCCTTGGAGTCTGCCATGTCTCGGGCTGTTCGTATTGACAGGCGTCTTAGAGAGAGAGGAGAGATCACTCCTTCCTGTCATACTCAGTCCAAGGACAGTGGGGTGGTCTCATTCAGTGCGCAGGAGCCTCAGTCTCTCTCAATCCTCTCTGAGCAGGAGCCCATGCAGCTGGGTTTGCTTGCCTCTAATAATAGAGGATTCAGCTCTCAGAGGAGGGTTTGTTTCTGTTGTGGAGGTATAAATCATTTGGCAAATGTTTGTCCCTCTAGGAGATTCAGGGAGTTTTTTGAGGGTAATAAAGAAACAAAAAGAAAAAAGTCCTCTAAAAACGTTCCATCTGTTACTATTGGCAAGGTTGATGCGGAAATTGAAGGTTTTCCGTTTGCTTGTAGTTCCCGTTTTGTCCTACCTGCCAGGGTGGCGCTAGAGAGCAAGAATATTGTTTGTGAGATTTTTGTAGATAGTGGAGCAGCTGTCAATCTCATTGATAATCAATTTGCTATAACTCATGGTTTCCAGGTATGCACTTTGGGAAAGGACATACCTGTTTTTGCTATTGATTCCGCTCCACTTTCTCAAAAATCGTTAAAGGGCATAGTTCACAATATCCGTTTGACTGTGGGTGATGCTCATGTTGAGGATGTGTCATGTTTCGTCCTAAGCGGATTACCTACTCCTCTAGGTGTTGGGGCTACCCTGGCTCACTAAACATAACCCCACCATTGATTGGCAAGCGAGGCAAATAAATGGTTGGAGTGACTTTTGCAGAGAGAATTGCCTCTCGACGTCTCTTTCAGAGGTTTCTACTAAGACTGTACCATCTTTTCTCTCTGAATTTTAGGATGTGTTTTCTGAGAGTGGTGTTCAGGAGCTGCCCCCTCACCAGGAGTATGATTGCCCTATTAATCTCATCCCAGGCGCCAAGCTGCCTAAATCTCGTTTATACAATCTCTCCCAACCTGAAAGGGTCGCTATGCGTACTTATATCTCTGAGAGCCTGAGAAAGGGACACATACGACCCTCGAAGTCACCTGTTGCCGCTGTTTTTTTTTTTGTCAAGAAAAAAGATGGTTCTTTAAGACCATGTCTGGATTTCAGGGAGCTGAACAGTATCACAATTCGTGACCCTTATCCGCTTCCTCTGATCCCGGACCTCTTTAACCAGATTGTTGGGGCTAAAGTTTTTTCCAAGTTGGATTTGAGAGGGGCATACAACCTGGTCAGGGTCAGAGAAGGGGACGAATGGAAGACGGCCTTCAATACCCCTGAGGGCCATTTTGAGAATTTGGTTATGCCTTTTGGTTTGATGAATGCTCCAGCCGTCTTCCAACATTTTGTGAACAGTATTTTTTATCATTTAATGGGGAAATTTGTACTAGTGTACCTAGATGACATTTTGATTTTTTCTCCTGATTTCAAGACTCATAGGGACCACCTACGTCAGGTTTTGCTCATTCTGCGGGAGAATAAATTGTACGCTAAACTGGAAAAATGTGTGTTTGCGGTTCCAGAAATTCAATTTCTGGGTTTTCTTCTCTCCGCTTCTGGTTTTCGCATGGACCCCGAGAAGGTCCGCGCTGTGCTTGATTGGGAGCTTCCTGAGAATCAGAAGGCGCTGATGCGTTTTTTGGGTTTTGCCAATTATTACAGGAAGTTCATTTTGAATTATTCCTCTGTTGTTAAGCCACTCACTGATATGACTAAAAAGGGGGTAGATTTTTCCTCCTGGTCGGTAGATGCGCGTAAGGCCTTTTCTAGTATCAAAGAGAGTTTTGCTTCCGCTCCCATCTTGATACAACCTGATGTCTCTCTGCCTTTCATTGTTGAGGTGGACGCCTCTGAGGTGGGTGTGGGTGCGGTCTTGTCTCAGGGTCCCTCTCCTGCCAAATGGCGACCGTGTGCCTTTTTCTCGAAGAAACTCTCCTCCGCAGAGAGAAATTACGATGTGGGAGATAGGGAGTTGTTGGCCATCAAGTTAGCTTTTGAGGAATGGCGCCATTGGCTAGAGGGAGCCAGACACCCTATTACCGTGTTTACCGACCATAAGAATCTGGCCTACTTGGAGTCAGCCAAGCGTCTGAACCCGAGACAGGCCAGATGGTCTTTGTTCTTTTCAAGGTTTAATTTTGTTGTCACGTTCCGCCCTGGGGTTAAGAATGTGAAGGCGGATGCCCTGTCACGTTGTTTTCCAGGAGGGGGGAACTTTGAAGACCCGGGTCCCATTTTGGCTGAAGGGGTGGTTGTCTCTGCTCTTTATCCTGAATTGGAGGCAGAGGTTCAGGCAGCCCAGGCAGAGGCTCCTGATCTTTGTCCTCCTGGGAGGTTGTTTGTGCCTCTCGCTTTACGACATAAGGTTTTTAAGGAGCACCACGATACTGTCCTTGCTGGGCACCCGGGGGGTAGAGCCACAGTGGATCTCATTGCTCGGAGATTCTGGTGGCCGGCTCTTCGTAAGTCGGTTGAGGGTTTTGTGGCAGCCTGCGAGACCTGCGCTCGTGCCAAAGTCCCTCATTCACGGCCATCAGGTCCTCTCCTCCCGTTACCCATTCCTTCCCGTCCTTGGACACATCTCTCCATGGACTTCATTACGGACCTGCCTCGTTCCTCGGGGAAGACTGTGATTCTGGTGGTGGTGGATCGTTTTAGCAAAATGGCGCATTTTATTCCTTTTCCTGGGTTTCCCAATGCTAAAACGCTGGCACAGGCATTTGTTGATCACATTGTCAAATTGCATGGCATTCCTTCAGACATAGTCTCTGATAGGGGCACGCAGTTTGTTTCCAGATTCTGGAAGGCTTTCTGTTCTCGCTTGGGGGTTCGGTTGTCATTCTCTTCTGCTTTCCACCCGCAGTCGAATGGCCAGACAGAGCGCGTCAATCAGAATCTGGAGACATATCTGCCCTGTTTTGTGGCGGAGAATCAGGAGGATTGGTGTTCTTTTTTGTCCCTTGCTGAGTTTGCTTTAAATAACCGTCGTCAGGAGTCCTCTGATAAGTCGCCATTTTTTGGTGCATATGGGTTTCATCCGCAGTTTGGGACATTCTCTGGAGAGGGGTCTTCTGGTTTACCTGATGAGGAGAGATTCTCCTCGTCTTTGTCATCTATTTGGCAAAAGATTCAGGATAATCTAAAGAGCATGAGTGAGAGATATAAGCGTGTGGCGGATAAGAGACGTGTGCCTGGTCCGGACCTGAATGTTGGTGATCTGGTGTGGTTGTCTACTAAGAATATCAAGTTGAAGGTTCCCTCCTGGAAGTTGGGTCCTAAGTTTATTGGGCCTTACAAAATCTTGTCCATCATCAATCCCGTTGCCTTCCGTCTTGATCTTCCTCAGACTTGGAAGATCCATAATGTTTTTCACAAGTCCCTATTAAAACCTTATGTCCAACCCACTGTACCCTCCTCTTTGCCTCCTCCTCCGATTGTGGTTGATGGTAATCTTGAGTTTCAGGTCTCTAGGATTGTGGATTCTCGTGTTATCCGCTGTTCTCTCCAGTACCTTGTTCATTGGGAGGGTTATGGTCCTTAGGAGATGATGTGGGTCCCAGTGGCGGACATTAAGGCTACTCGTCTTATCGGGGCGTTCCATAGGTCCCATCCTGAGAAGGTGGGCTCTGAGTGTCCGGAGTCCACTCTTAGAGGGAGGGGTACTGTCACCACCAGATCTCTGAGAAGTTCTGACAGACGTTCTTCAGTACCTCCTGCATGATGTTCTTTTGTTTTGGTTTCGCTTTGACATCTCTTCTCCCTCTTCCAGCTGTCATCTATTAGCAGTGATTGCCTCCCTTTATATCCCCTCCCATACTGCCTCACTTTGCGGTTTATACTACTTCCTGGATTGTGCTCACTGCTAGAAGTTTGCTACTGCTGGTTTCTCAGATAAGTCTATTCCTTTATTTGTGTTTTCCTGTTGGCTTGATTCTAGGTGACCCTGACTCCCTCCGTATTAAGTGCAGGGAGCCGGTGGTCGTGTCCCCTCACTATTATAGGGTTTTCAGGTGTCACTCAGTCTAGGTACGTGGACATGCAACTTTCTATCACAGAGATCTTTGCATGGGCTGAGCAGTCAGGGAGAGCTATAGGGCTTTAATAGGGCTCACCCTTTTGTTCCTTAGTTTGGGATCAAGTCAGTCGGATCTTTATTTGTTACTTCTTGTTTTCTGCAACACCATTAGTGACAGTGATATATTTATAGAGCCGGTCATTACGGACGCGGCGATACCTAATATGTGTGTTTGTAGTTTTTTTCTGTTTTTATCATAAAATAAGGGGAAAGGGTCTTTTTTTTTCTTTTTTTACCTTATTAATTTTATTACTTAATTAATTTTATTAAAAACACTTTTTTAAACATTTTTTTTCCTTACTTTATTTCTGATGTTCACTTTTGGGGTCTGATCCCCTCTGGAATGCATTACAATACATTTGTATTGTAATGCGTTGCCTGTTCGTGTACTACAGTGAGTAGTACACAAACAGGTTGCCTAGGAAACCCAGCCTGAGGCTGGATCTCCTCAGCTCCCGTAGAAGGCAGGTCCCGATGTTGTGCAAGGCATTGGGAAGCCTCTGCACGGCATCGGGCTGCTTTCTGAGACATCGAGTCCCCGCACAGCAGTGCGGGGACTCGATGCGCTCACTCAAACACGAACCCCTTCTATGCCAAGGTCAGCGGCATAGAAGGGGTTAACTTATTGATTTCAGCAGGCACCCAGTTCCGATCACCGCCCGATCGTGTCCGTAAGAGGTTAACCTGTACAAGTATATAAATGGGCCATACAAAAAATAAGTCAAAAAGCTGTTCTATGTAAAATGCTCAAAAGACAAGGGGGCACTGCCTCCGACTGTAGAAGAAAAAGTTCAGTCTCCAGAAGCGTCAAAGCTTCTTTACTGTAAGAACTGTGAATCTATGGAATAGAATTCCTCAAGACGTGGTCACAGCAGAAACAGTGGACAGTTTCAAAAAGGGTTTAGACTAATTCTTAAAAGTAAAAAAGATAAATGCTTATGAAAACGTGTATAACATCACTCCTTCTGGGATTCCGCATCCCCACCTATTCCGTGGGTTGAACTTGATGTACAGTCGTGGCCAAAAAGTTTGAGAATTACATAAATATTGGAAATTGGAAAAGTTGCTGCTTAAGTTTTTATAATAGCAATTTGCATATACTCCAGAATGTTATGAAGAGTGATCAGATGAATTGCATAGTCCTTCTTTGCCATGAAAATTAACTTAATCCCCAAAAAACCTTTCCACTGCATTTCATTGCTGTCATTAAAGGACCTGCTGAGATCATTTCAGTAATCGTCTTGTTAACTCAGGTGAGAATGTTGACGAGCACAAGGCTGGAGATCATTATGTCAGGCTGATTGGGTTAAAATGGCAGACTTGACCTGTTAAAAGGAGGGTGATGCTTGAAATCATTGTTCTTCCATTGTTAACCATGGTGACCTGCAAAGAAACGCGTGCAGCCATCATTGCGTTGCATAAAAATGGCTTCACAGGCAAGGATATTGTGGCTACTAAGATTGCACCTCAATCAACAATTTATAGGATCATCAAGAACTTCAAGGAAAGAGGTTCAATTCTTGTTAAGAAGGCTTCAGGGCGTCCAAGAAAGTCCAGCAAGCGCCAGGATCGTCTCCTAAAGAGGATTCAGCTGCGGGATCGGAGTGCCACCAGTGCAGAGCTTGCTCAGGAATGGCAGCAGGCAGGTGTGAGCGCATCTGCACGCACAGTGAGGCGAAGACTTTTGGAAGATGGCCTGGTGTCAAGAAGGGCAGCAAAGAAGCCACTTCTCTCCAAAAAAAACATCAGGGACAGATTGATCTTCTGCAGAAAATATGGTGAATGGACTGCTGAGGACTGGGGCAAAGTCATATTCTCCGATGAAGCCTCTTTCCGATTGTTTGGGGCATCAGGAAAAAGGCTTGTCCGGAGAAGAAAAGGTGAGCGCTACCATCAGTCCTGTGTCATGCCAACAGTAAAGCATCCTGAGACCATTCATGTGTGGGGTTGCTTCTCATCCAAGGGAGTGGGCTCACTCACAATTTTGCCCCAAAACACAGCCATGAATAAAGAATGGTACCAAAACACCCTCCAACAGCAACTTCTTCCAACAATCCAACAACAGTTTGGTGAAGAACAATGCATTTTCCAGCACGATGGAGCACCGTGCCATAAGGCAAAAGTGATAACTAAGTGGCTCGGGGACCAAAACGTTGACATTTTGGGTCCATGGCCTGGAAACTCCCCAGATCTTAATCCCATTGAGAACTTGTGGTCAATCCTCAAGAGGCGGGTGGACAAACAAAAACCCACTAATTCTGACAAACTCCAAGAAGTGATTATGAAAGAATGGGTTGCTATCAGTCAGGAATTGGCCCAGAAGTTGATTGAGAGCATGCCCAGTCGAATTGCAGAGGTCCTGAAAAAGAAGGGCCAACACTGCAAATACTGACTCTTTGCATAAATGTCATGTAATTGTCGATAAAAGCCTTTGAAACGTATGAAGTGCGTGTAATTATATTTCACTACATCACAGAAACAACTGAAACAAAGATCTAAAAGCAGTTTAGCAGCAAACTTTGTGAAAACTAATATTTGTGTCATTCTCAAAACTTTTGGCCACGACTGTACATTTGTCTTTTTTCAACCGTATTAACTATGTTACTATGTAACTGATTAAGGGGTTTTGATATACCTGCTTCCACCAAATACTGATTGAGGGATGAGATATACCTGTTTACACAAAATATGATTAAGGCGTTCAATATACCTGTTTCCACCAAATATTGATTGAGGCCTGCGATATACCTGCTTCCACAAAATACTGATTAAGGGGATTGATATACCTGCTTCCACCAAATATTGATTGAGGCTTGCAAGATACCTGCTTCCACAAAATACTGAATAAGGGGTTTGATATACCTGTTTCCACAAAATATTGATTGAGGCCTGTGATATACCTGCTTCCACAAAATACTGATCAAGGGATTTGATATACCTGTTTCCAACAAATATTGATTGAGGCCTGCGATATACCTGCTTCCACAAATACTGCTCTTCTCTAGGGACCTAGGCACAGGTTATTTTGAAAATGACAGGCAGAGGAAGAGGCAGGCCGTTCCGCAGGGGTGGTAGGGGTCGGGCAGGTGCACCAGGGCGGAGCCTAAGTGGGAAGTTGGAGAAGGCACGTGCGATTACTTCAAAGGACGCACCAGAGTTGGTTGAGTGGCTCATTCAGCCTTCTGCTTCTGAATCTTCCACATCCTCTGTATCTGCACCCTCCTCACTCTCTGCTGTATGCACCCCTAAAGACACCACCACTATAGCCCCTCCACTCAAGTCAGAGGAATTATTTTCCCATCCATTCCCAGACCTTACCAATGCGCAGCCATTCTTGACATCGGATGAGGAAGAGGAGGTAGCAATTGTCAACACCCAGCGGTCTGACGACAGTACCCAGAGGGAGGTCCCCGCTGATTCTGCCTATTCTGAGATCTCAAATGTCAGTGGTGGTGAAGGTGATGATGATCACATGTCGATGGACGTCACGTGGGTGCCCACAAGACAGAAAGAGAAGGGGAGTTCAGAGGGAGAGACAAAGCAGCAGAGAAGGAGGAGAAGCAGGCAGAACTTACAGTGCACAGGAGGCAAAAAGCAGACTGGTAATGTATCTGGGACGAGCCACCACCATGCAGGGGTCACATCTTGCGCTCCCAGGGCGCCAGAACATGGCTCGCAGTGTGGGCTTTTTTTTTAAAGTGTCAGCTGCTGACAAAGTGTTGCCATCTGCAGCCTGTGCTGTCAACGCACAAGTCGCTGTAAGCCCAACACTCACCTAGGGGCGACCGCCTTAAGAAGGCACCTGGCCTCCCATCACCGAGCCCAGTGGGAGCAATGCCGTCAGAACCCACAAAGCTACACTCCTGGCGCTCCACGTCCTGCCACTTCTCCTTCTCTCTCCTCCCATTTGTCCTCCACTCCACCTTCCACCGTGCAGTCGTCGCGTTCATCTGGCACAAGGCAGGCTTCCGTGGCCCAAATATTCGAGCGTAAAAAATGATGACGCCGGATAATCCTCTTGCGAACGGCTGACCACTGACTTGTCTGAACTGCTAGCCCGCCAACTACTGCCATATCAACTGGTAGACTCGGAGGCCTTTAGAAAATTTGTGGCCATTGGCACACCGCAATGGAAGGTCCCCGGAAGGAAATATTTCTCCCAGAAGGGCATCCCAGAGCTATATGGCCACGTTCAGCAGCAAGTGAATATATCTCTGGCACACAGTGTCAAGATACATCTGACCACAGACACCTGGTTTAGCAAACACGGGCAGGGAAGGTACATAACTTTTACTGCTCACTGGGTGAACCTTCTGACGGCCGTCAAGCATGTAACCCGTGGCTCCCGTGTGGATTTGGTGTTACTGCCACGGATTGCATGCAGACCTGCTTCTTCTTCTCCTCCTCCTACTCCATCCTCCGTCTTCTCCTCGGCTGACTCCTCCTTTTCAACTGCCTCTTCCACTGCGCCCCTCAAGCTCCCCAGAACCTATTCGACAAGCCAGGTGAGACGTTGTCATGCTGTGCTGCAGCTGTTGTGCTTAAAAGTCAAGAGCCACACCGGTCCTGCACTGCTTTGAGCTCTGCAGTCACAGGCCAATCAGTGGCTAACCCCGCTCAATTTGACAGTTGGTAAAGTGGTGTGCGACAATGGTGCCAATCTGCTGAGTTTGCTGAAACAGGGAAAAATGACACACATGCTGTGAATGGCACACGTCCTGAACTTAGTCGTGCAGTGATTCATTGCCAAATACCCCGGGGTCCAGGACGTCTTGCGGCAGGCCAAGAAAATCTCTGCCCATTTTAAAAAAACTTACAAGGCCATGGCTCGCCTTGCTGACATTCAGCGGCGACACTACCTGCCTGTCAGAAGTCGTGCTGGAACTCCACCTTGTATATGCTTGATAGTCTGCACCAGCAGCAACGTGCCGTTAATGACTACCTGTACGAACTCTGCAGCAGGACAGGTTCTGGGGAGCTTGGTTTATTTACACTGGCCAGTGGCTGCTCATGCTTGACGCATGCAGACTTCTGCGGCCATTTGATGAGATCACCAAACTAGTCAGTCACAGCCAGGGCGCCATCAGTGACATCGTACCTTACGCCTTTTTTTCTGGAGCGTGCATTGCGTTGTGTCATTGATCAAGCTGTCAAGGAGCAGGAGCTGGAAGATGAGGAAGTTGCAATGCTGAATGAAGTCCCAGGGGAGGCTACTCCATCTGAGACAAGTCAGCAGGACTCTGAAGAGGGGGACTTTAAACCTTTTGGGGATTCCTGGTGTTGTCTGTGGCTTGGGCTGAGGAGACCAGGGATGACATTTAGTGCAAATGGGGGCCTTCATGCAGTGTTTGAAGAGAGACCCCCGTATAAAAAGCATAAAGGGCAAGGACCAGTACTAGGTGGCAACATACTTAGACCCCCGGTACAAACACAAAATGGCAGACATGTTACCAGCATCACATTGGGCAGGCAGAATGCAGCATTTCCAGGCCTTGCTGCAAGAGATGCTGCATTCTGTTGTTGCGGGCGCTGGCAGAGGAATTTCCATCCACAGCAAAACAGGTGCGGGTACCAATCCTACCGTGCCTGCAATAAGAGGGTGGTTTGAAGATGTGTTGGTCACTTTAGATATGAGATCATTCTTGCAGCCAACCCATCGACAGCCACCCTTTAGATCCAGCCTCAGGTAACGCCTAGACCGATTGGTGTCCGACTACATCGGGTTAACAGCCGATGTGGATGCTCTGAGAAGCGAGGAACCCCTGGTCTACTGGGTGTGCAGGCTTGACCTGTGGTCAGAGGTGGCACAATTTGCCATGGAACTCTTGGCTTGCCCCTAGTCGAGTGTCCTGTCCAAAAGGACGTTCAGCGCAGCAGGGGGGATCGTGACCATTAAGCTCACTCGCCTAGCTCACAACAGTGTGGACTACCTCACATTTTTTTTAAATGAATGAGGCATGGATCTCGGAGGAATTCAACACCTGTGATGACCAGGTGTATATGAATTTTCTCATGCCAGCCCACACATATCCGCAACCACCCAGAACAAAGAATGTTCCTTGCCTTATGTATATACAGCAGCATAAAAGGCCTTTTATGTCAGGTGAATGCCTAATTTTTGGGGCCTGTACTAGCTGACAGTTACATACTGTATTTATCCTGTGACCGCCTAATGTACCTCCAGCCACAAAATCCAAAGTTTTTTTGCTGTCAGGTGAATGCCTATTGGCTAATTTTTGGGGCCTGTACTGGCCGACGGTTACATTTTTATCCTGTGACCGCCTAATGTACCTCCAGCCACAAAATCCAAAGTTCTTTGCTGTCAGTTGAATGCCTATTGGCTAATTTTTGGGGCCTGTACTGGCCGACAGTTAAATTTTTTATCTCTAGCCACATAATCACACACCTGTCTCACTCCTCTGCCTCTCATTATGGTGGCATATAAACCCCATTCACCATAAGGACCTTCTAATGTCACAGGGTCATGTGACTGTGCCCCCCACCCCGTACAGTGCCCCTCACCCTGTACTGTGCCCTCTTATACCCTAAATTGTGCCCTCTTACTACACCCTGTGCAGTGCCCCTAGTCATTCCCTGTACTGTGCCCTCTTATACCCTTTTATCCAGTCACAGTATGGGTGTGTTATCCGGTCACTGTACAGAGGTGTTATCCGGTCAATGTATGCCGGTGGTATCCAAAAACTGGATAGCCATAAGTGTATCCCTTTCCCTGCCCACGCTATCCTTTTTTAGACCTGGCATGAGCGGGAAGGGAAAAATATACAGATTGCGGTGCTAAGGACCTTTGCGCCACAATCTGTGTCAGAAATACACCTAACATAGGAGTATTTCTGTATAATAAATGACCACCTAATTGTATTATTATTCGGGTGTAGGGCTAGTATCTTTATATTATATAGATTCTAGTGTATTATACTGTGCCCTGTATTTCCCAGTAGAAAATGATCCTTGGGAAACACAGTCCTCATCCCTGACCACCAGGACCAGGTAGCGCTCTGTCAGTACATGGCGGCCTCCCCCTCTTCGCCACGCTGCTCCGCTGTGTACTGGTGCTTATTCTGACACTAGGGCTGGGTTCACATCCTATTTTTGCCATCTATTTAATGCATACCAAAAATGTATGCGTTAACAGATGCCTAAGACTAATGCCGTACAGTGGCATCTGTTCACAATACAGTTCCATGGTAGAAAAAAAAATTATGCATTTTTTTAATGGACTCTGCAGGATACAAAAACGTGGAGTGCTCCACATTTGTATACATCAATGCTGATAGGAACTAAAAAATTTTCTAGGCTCCAGCAGGGCACATTTTTGAGAGTTTCCCTTTAGGACGCAGAAAATGGCCCCTGATTAAAATACATATATCTTATGGGAATTTTTGCCAATGATCCCCCTCTGGTATGTCACTGTCCATGTTGTGGGACTATTTGTGAACTCATAGTTTGTGGTAGCTTCAAATATGACCTGAAGGTTTTTCAGTTTCATCTGCTATTAAAGTCAATGGGTGCGATGCAGATGCGCAGTTCACGAACATTTCCCGGCCGATGTTCGTTCCCTTACTAGTGATGGTATCCAGGATTCCATGTCACAATGTATGATCAGCAGATGATAGTATCAAGGATTCCATTATGATGTCACAATCTATTGTCAGCAGATAATAGTATCCAGGATTTCATCATGATGTCACAATGTATGGTCAGTAGATGATAGTATCCAGGATTCCATAATGATGTCACAATGTATTGTCAGCAGATCATAGTATCCAGGATTCTATTACAATGTCACAATGTATGGTCAACAGATGGTAGTGTCCAGGATTCCATTGTGATGTCACAATTTATGGTTAGCAGGTGATGGTATCCAGGAATCCATTATGATGTGATAATGTACTGTCAGCTAATGATAGTATCCAGGATTCAATTATGATGTCACATTGTATTATCGGTAGATGATAGTATGCAGGATTCTATTATGATGTCACAATGTATGGTCAGCAGATGACAGTATCCAGGAATTCATTATGATGTCACAATATATGGTCCATCAGATGACATTATCCAGGATTCCATTATGATGTCACAAAGTATTGTCAGCAGGTAATGGTATTTAGGAAGGATTCTATTATAATGTCACAATGTATGGTCAGCAGGTGATGGTGTCCAGGATTTCTTTATGATGTCACAATGTATGGTCTGCAGGTGATGGTGTCCAGGATCCCATTATAATGTCACAATGTATGGTCAGGAAATGCTAGTCTCAAACATCCCATTATGATATCACACAATGTAATGTCAGCAGATAATTCTAATCAGGATTCTATTATGATGTGATAATGTACTGTCAGCAGATGATAGTTTCCAGGATTCCATTATGATGTCACAATATTTTGTCAGCAGATGATAGTATCCAGGATTCCATTATGATTTCACAATCTATGGTCAGCAAGTAATGGTGTCCAGGATTCCATTATGTTGTTACAATATATGGTCAACAGATGATAGTATCCAGGATTCCATTATGATGTCACAATGTATTGTCAGCAGATAATAGTATTCAGTGCTCCATTATGATGTCACAATGTATTGTCAGCAGATAATATTATACAGGATTCCATTATTATGTCACAATATATGGTCAGCAGATGATGGTATCCAGGATTCCATTATGATCCGATGATGTATTGACGGTAGATACAAATATCCAGTTTTCCATTATGATGTCACAATGTATGGTCAGCAAATGATAGTATTCAGAATTGCATTATGATGTTACAATGTATGGTCAGCAGCTGATGGTATCCTTGATTCCATTATGATGTGATAATGTACTGTCAGCAGATGATAGTATCCAGGAAACCATTATGATGTCACAATGTATTGTCAGCAGATGATAGTATCGAGGATTCCATTATGATGTAATATGAGATCAGGAGATGAATATGGATTCCATAATGATGTCACAATGTATGGTCACAGCAGGTGATCGTGTCCAGGATTCCATTATGATGTCAACAATGTATGGTCAACAGATGCTAGTATCCAGGATTCCATTATAATGTCTAGAGATGAGCGAATCGAAGCTGACAAAGTGGAATTCGATCCAAATTTTAGGAAAAATTCAATTTGCAATGAATGCAAATTTCCTCGCGCTTCATGGTAACGAACTGCAATTTTTTCTAAAATGGCGTCTACACATGTGAGGACACGGGGCAAGGAATGCAGCCAATCAGCAGGCAGTCAGCCCTGTGATGTCACAGCCCTATAAATACAGCGGCCATCTTAGAGTCAGACATTTTCCAACATTCAGAGTGCAGGGACAGATGTGAGAAGGCGCTAGGGACAGCAATTGGGACAACCTAATTGTGAAAATAAAACTGAAAAAACTATTTATAAGTGCAGGGAAAGGATAGGGAGGAATATTTGCACAGCATCTTAGTGCAGGGAGAGACATCAGAAGGCGCTAGGGACAGTGCCAAAAAAGCTATTTATAAGTGCAGGGAAAGGATAGGGAGGATTTATTTCACAGCATCTTAGTGCAGGGAGAGATACCTGAAGTCACTAGAGACAGTGCTTGAAAACCCTCAATGTAAAAAAAAAAGTAATTTACAAGTGCAGGGAAGCATTATTTGGGGATCTAAATAGCCATTATACAGTTCTGGCATTCTAGCAATTTGTTTTTGTTATTGGGGTACAAGTGCTATGTTGAAAAGCCTTTAGTGGCTTATAGCTGTGGAAAAATAAAAATATATATGCATTTCACTTCTGCAATTTGTGTTGAAAGAGTTTAGTGACCTATTTCAGCACAAAAAGGAAAAATATATACACATTTCACTTCTGCAGTTATATGTGGTGAAAGGGTTCAGTGTCCTATTTCAGTACCAAAAGGAAAAAACATATACGCACTTCACTGTTGCATTTATTTGTGAAAGAGTTTAGTGGCCTATTTCAGTACAAAAAAGGAAAAATATATACGCATTTCACTTCTGCAGTTATATGTGTTGAATGGGTTCAGTGTCTTATTTCAGTACAAAAAGTAAAAAAGTATACACACTTCACTGTTGCATTTATTTGTGAAAGAGTTTAGTGGCCTATTTAAGTACAAAAAAGGAAAAATATATACGAATTTCACTTCTGCAGTTATATGTGTTGAATGGGTTCAGTGTCTTATTTCAGTACAAAAAGTATAAAATATACACACTTCACTGTTGCATTTATTTGTGAAAAAGTTTAGTGGCCTATTTCAGTACAAAAAAGAAAAAATATAATGTATACGCATTTCACTTCTGCAGTTATATGTGGTGAAAGGGTTCAGTGTCCTATTTCAGTACAAAAAGGAAAAAAAATATACGCACTTCACTGTTGCATTTATTTGTGAAAAAGTTTTGTGGCCTATTTCAGTACAAAAAAGGAAAAATATATACGCATTTCACTTCTGCAGTATTCAGTGTCCTATTTCAGTACAAAAAGTAAAAAAGTATACACACTTCACTGTTGCATTTATTTGTGAAAGAGTTTAGTGGCCTATTTCAGTACAAAAAAGGAGAAATATATATACGAATTTCACTTCTGCAGTATTCAGTGTCCTATTTCAGTACAAAAAGGAAAAAAATATATGCACTTCACTGGTGCATTTATTTATGCTAAAAGCGTTTACTGGCCTATTTCAATACAGAAAGAAAAATATATAAGCACTTCACTAATGCAGTTATTTCTGGTTAAAGCATTTACTGGACTATTTCAGTAAAAAAATTAAAATATATTCTCAGTTCACTTCTGCAGTTTTATGTGTTGAAAGCGTTTACTGTCCTATTTCAGTACAGAAAGAAAAACATACGCACTTCACTGATGCAGTTATTTGTGGCAAAAGTGTTTAGTGGCCTATTTCATTATAGAAAGAAAAAAATATACACACTTCACTGGTGCACTTATTTGTGGCAAAAGCGTTTAGTGGCCTATTTCAGTATGGAAAGAAAAATATATACGCGCTTCACTGGTGCATTTATTTCTGCTAAAAGCATTTAATGGCCTATTTCAGTACAAATAGAAAAATATATTTTCAGTTCACTTCTGCAGTTATATGTGTTGAAAGCGATTACTGGTCTATTTCAGTACAGAAGGAAAAATAAATACGCACTTCACTGTTGCAGTTATTTGTGGCAAAAGCATTTAGTGGCTTATTTCAGTACAGAAAGAAAAATATATTTGTCGCTTTTAGGGGTGTTTTAATTTGCTTGTAATCTATTTAGTTCAGCTAAAAGTATGTCAGACAGAGAAGTGCCAGGCCATGCACAGAGGAGGGGAAGAGGCCTAAATGTTTCTGGCGCAGGCAGAGGTCGCAGCAGAGTAAGGGGGCGTGGCAGCAGGAGTCATAGCAAGAGGCCTGAGCTCCCCGTGTCATCTAGCGGGCGTGTCATGACAAGCAACCCAGCAGTTCTTGATTGGTTAACTCGGTCATTCACTTCATCCCAAGTGACATCAGACACCCCCCAGCCAACAGTCGGTGGGTTCTTCAGACACAACCCTGTCCTCAACCTGCCTCTTCCTTTTCTGTTCCCTCAGCCAGGGAAGTTATGTATACTGTGGGCTCAGCTTCACTATACAGCAAGGACGAGCTACTAGAGGACAGTCAGCAGCTACTGCCCAACCAAGATCTGGAGGAGACATCCGCCGCTTCCTCCTTTAGGCGGGCAAGTAGTGATGAGGAGAGTGGCGTGGGAGGTGGTGTTGTGAGTGGTCAGGCCTCTTGACCCAGAGACCATTGAGGAGGACATCAGTGACGTGCAGCCACTACTCGATGATGATGAAGCCAAACGCACTTGGGAGCCTTCATCATCATCAGGAGAAGAGGGTGGCAGCTTGCCTGTGAGGCAGCGGCAAAGCCAGCAAGGTGGTAGCATGGCTGGGAGTCAGCAGGGTTACAGCAGTGGGAGGTTGGGAGCCAACAGTGCCCGTGGTAGACCACCTGCTTCGCAGCAGCCTACCTGCCCGGGAAGTAGTGATGCAGGGGTTCATGGAGGCAGCGGCGGTAGCAGTCAGTCAGTGTGGACTGTTGGGGGGAAATTCACCTACTCGTCGGTGTGGCAGTTTTTTATTAGGCTGCCAGAGGAGGTTAACATGGTCATATGTAGAATATGTGGGCAGAAGGTGAAGCGTGGCCAGGGTGCCAATGTTGGCATTACGGCCCTGCTTCAACATATGCAGCGTCGCCATGCAGTGGCCTGGGAGAACCGTGGCTCCGATGTTGTGGTCTAGCGTGCCGCAGCTACCGCTGCATCACCCAGTGGCACGCACTTGATTTCAGCCAGTCAAGGCTCCACCACCTCAGCCAAAGGATGCTGTCTGTCATTCTCATCTTTTGCTGGTCCAAATGCTCCTGCTCCTACTTCTCGTCAGTCATTCAGTCATCAATCGATCACCTAAGCGATTGCCTGGAGACACCAATATGCGTGCACGCATTCAACGGTGCAGAAGCTGAACATGCTCCTGTCCAAGTTGCTGGTGCTGCAGTCCCTCCCTTTCCAAGTGGTGGACTCTGCTCCTTTCAGAGAACTGATAGCTTGTGCCGAGCTGAGGTGGAGAGTCCCAAGCCGTCATTATTTTGCGAAAAAGGCAGTACCAGCCCTGCACAAATATGTAGAATAGAAGGTGGGCCAGTCCTTGAGCCTGTCGGTGTCTGCCAAAGTGCACGGCAGCGCCGACGTGTCTAGCTGTAACTACGGTCAGGGACAGTACATGTCCTTTACGGCCCACTGGGTAAATGTGGTTCCTGCACAGCCACACCAGCAACTTGGGAAGGTCAAGCAGCTTCCGCCTCCACGTTGTCATGCCATTGTCCTGAGACAATGTCCGCCTCTGTTTCCTCATCCTCCACCATGTCCTCAGCCTCCACTGCAGGGACAATTCACAGTGCCCATCCAGCATACTACATGTGCAGGGCACGTGGTGTCATGCTGTTCTGCACCTCGTTTCCCTGGGTGAACAGAGTCACACAGGGGAGGAACTACTCTGTGTCCTTCGTCAAGAAATCGAATCCTGGCTTTCTCCACAACTCAAAATCTGAACCATGGTGACCGACAACGGGAAGAACATACTGTTGGTGCTGCATCAAGGAGGGCTGAGCCATGCGCCCGGCATGGAACACGTGTTCAATCTGGTTGTCAAGCGGTTCCTGGTGAAGTCTTCCACCCATGCAAGATATCCTAAAAATGGCCAGAAAACTTTGTATGCACTTCAGCCACTTGTACACCACAAAGCACACCCTCCTTGAGCTGCAGGGGCAGAACAGCATCCCCCATCATAGGCTGATATGCAATGTTTCCACCCGTTGCAATTCCACCCTCCATATGTTGGACCGACTATACGAAAAAAGAAAGGCCATCAACCATTTCTTGATGATGTAAGCGGATAGGAGTACTCCCTTGTGTAACTTCGATGTCAGCCAGTGGCTGCTCATACATGACACCTGTCGTTTGCTCAGGCCCTTTGAGGAGGCCACGTTATTTGTCAGTCACCAGGACTACGGGCTGAACGACGTCATTCCACTGTTTAATGTCCTGGACCAGATGCTGGTAACAATGGCTGGTCAGGGGACTGGAAACATGGTGCCTAGATCTCATGGCCACATGAACCCTGTGGGGGCTGAACTGGAAGAGGGGGAGGAGGACATTGGAGCACAGGCAATGTGTAGACAAATGGGTGGTTTTTCTACACAGGTGACAGGAGAGGAGGAGCAGGAGCAGCCAGAGGAGCCCCAGGGCGATGAGGAAGATGAGACAGAGGGCTCAGACACACCGTGCCAGTATGCAGTAGAGCTGGAGACAGGGAGTCCTTCCGAGTCACTTGCGCAAATGGCCCGATCCATGCTCACTTGCTTGCGTAGTGACAGTCGAATTGTCACCATTCGGCAGAGGGATCACTTCTGGCTCTCCATCTTGTTGGACCCTCGCTATTGGTCCAGAATTGGGGCCTTTTTTACACACACCGAGAAGGAGGACAAACTGTACTACTACAAAGACATCCTATGTAGTCAGTTGGCTGCTGCCTATCTACACCATCGTCCATCCTTTCACAGGTCTGACTGGGGGACCCTCTGCGCTCACGTTTACCTGCCATGGCTGCTGGGAAGGGGTGGGGTGGCAGGAGCAGTACCAGCTCCATCAGCAGCAGCCTGAGTCTACAGTCGCTGATAAGTAGCTTTCTTCACCCGCATAGTGAAGAAGCTACTCACCAGCAGCAGCAGGTAGACCTGGAGCAGGACCCGAACCAGCAGGTGGTGGCATACTTGGACAGCACTCTGCCAACCCACATGGAAGAGCCACTGGACTACTGGGCAGCTAAATTGGATTTGTGGCCGCAACTAGCAGAGTTTGCACTGGAAAAGCTGTCCTGCCCGGCCAGTAGTGTGGCATCAGAGCGGGTGTTTAGTGGGGGGCCATAGTTACCCCAAGGAACTCGCCTGTCCACCCAAAATGTTTAGAGACTGACCTTTGTCAAGATGAATCAGGCGTGGATCAGCCAGGATTTCCAACCACCAATTCCTGATGCATCAGACTAGATCATCCATGGTGCCACACCAACACTTTGATAAAAGATACCGGTGACTACCTGCCTCAGCTACTACTCTTTTGCTGCCACCCGCCTGATGCCACACATCTGAAGTGCTTTTTCTTTCAGCCACCTTCATCAGCGGGTACTGGTATTGCCACTCACCGCCCGACTTACCGGGTCACTATGCTGCAAACTCCACACTATATCACCTTGCCACTCTGTGGTATCCTCCGGCTGCTGCTGCAATCTACACACTATGTCACCTTGCCACTCTGTGGTCTACTGATGCTGCTGCTGCTACTGCCACCACCACACTATGTCACCTTGCCACTCTGGTGTATCCTGATGCGGCTGCTATTGCCATCTCCACACTATGTCACCTTGCCACTCTGTGGTCTCCTCCAGCTGCTGCTGCCATCTCCACACTATATCACCTTGCCACTCTGTGGTATCCTCCTGCTGCCATATCCACACTATGTCACATTGCCACTCTGTGGTCTCCTGATGCTGCTGCTACCATCTCCACACTATGTCACCTTGCCACTCTGTGTTATCCTCCTGCTGATGCTGCCATCTCCACACTATGCCACCTTGCCACTCTGTGGTATCCTGATGCTGCTGCTGCTACTGCCATCTCCATAGTATGTCATCTTGCCACTCTGTGATATCCTCCTGCTGCCATCTCCACACTATGTCACCTTGCCACTCTGTGGTCTCCTGATGCTTCTGCCAAATTCACACTATGTCACCTTGCCACTTTGTGGTATCCCGATGCTGCTGCTGCCATCTACATACTATGTCACCCTGTCACTCTGTAATATCCTCCTGCTGCTGCTATCTCCACACGTTGTCACTTTGACACTCTGTGGTATCCTGTTGCTGCTGCTGCTACTGCAAACTCCACACTATGTCACCTTGCCACTCTGTGGTATCCTCCGGCTGCTACTGCAATCTACACACTATTTCACCTTTCCACTCTGTGGTATCCTGATGCTGCTTACACCTCATCAATATGTCATAGGTCCACTGTGTGGAATTCTTACTAGTGATCGATGAACATCGACGGGACGATTCGCTAACACGCGTATGCGATCAGATGTTTGCGAACCGTGCGTTCGCGGTGGGCCCCATTCACATAAATGTTGTGTTAAGGTTTGGAGTACCGCACTCCGTGTTGGGTTTGCTGGTGCCTGCAAGGACTTATCCAGTCACGTACAAGTAGAATAATTGCAGCACACAGCTTGTCTTCTTATTCATTGAATTTTATTTTTTATTTTTTATTTCTTAATTTTGTCAGCATATGACCAAGTTCCAGTGCACGTTTAAACAGCTCAAATATATAAGTGAGATAATGACCAGACGTTTCAGCCTGTCAAGGCCTTCTTCAGTGGTCTTAAATCTAGAAAGATAATATACATACGGTATGAGTCACATGATATACGTATTAGGATCTTTGGTCTTGACGAAAAAAAGGGGGAGGAGTTATTATATACATATATATATACACATATATTGAACATAGGGGAGAGTATATATGGTAAACATACTGTAAAAAAATGTTTTATATTGTAAAAACAATAGACAGCTTATTGTGATCCGAGGGTGATATTTATTTGAGCTGTTTAAACGTGCACTGGAACTTGGTCATATGATGACAAAATTAAGAAATAAAAAATAAAATTCAATGAATAAGAAGACAAGCTGTGTGCTGCAATTATTCTACCCATTCACATTAATGGCAGGCGAACCTGAAAAACCTTCAGGTCACATTTTCAGCTACCAAATACTTACTAGAAGTGCACAAAAAGTCCCACAACATGAACAGTGACATACCAGAGGGGGATCAATGGCAAAAATTCCCACAAAAAATATGTATTTTAATCAGGGGCCATTTTTATGCTTCTTAAAGAAAAACTTAAATACAGTGTCAGATGACTGCACACATGACTGGTCATGGGGGCGGATAAGGAGTGGACCGGCGCGCTATTCAAAAGCTACCAAGTCTGGCGCTAAAATTGCTGCTGCCATACGTGGAAGGCCATTTCATGGACTGCCATATGCAGGACCTGTGTTGAAGCTCTACGGCTGACCTACATTTTTGAACTTTTCGGACAGCTAAGTAGTCTTGTTAAGCGATTGATCACCGCTTTATATCGATCAGGGCCGCCATCAGGGGGGTACAGCCAATACCCCAGTAAGGGGCCCAGACCCTGGGGGGGGGCCCGGCCAGTTCCAATTAAAAAAAAATAAAAATTCCCCCCCCCCCCTCCCATTTGTCAGTGACTTAAGTTGAACTTTATTGCATCGCTAGAGGCGGGCAATTGATTATTCCTTGCTAGTGATGTCCGGTTCATGAACGAATTGTTCATTTGAACTGATTCAGTTCACTGAACCGGAGGAGTCGATTCACCTGACTGAGCGGATCCGAGTGAAACAGCTCAGTCTGACCCAGCACACAATAGCAGAGCCGCTGGCAGCAGGGAGGGGAGGGACTTGGGAGGAGTGTAATCTGATCCTAGAGTGGAAGCTGCTTCTGCCAGCCCCTCCCCTCCCCACCCACCAACCAATCAGAGCTGAGGCAAGGCAAGCACTAGCAGCTCTGAGTCTGAGTCACTGACACAAGTACAGGGAGTCTAAGAATCGAATGAGTCACAGGTTAAAAGAATCTAAAGATCCGACTGCAAGCAGCGTTTTGGTGTCCGTCCTCCAGAGCGGAATGGAGGCGGAACGGAGCCAAACGGATGCATTCTAAACGGATCCTTATCCATTCTGAATGCATTGGAGCTGAACTGATCCGTTTTGGGCCGCTTGTGAGATCCCTGAAACAGATCTCACAGGCTGGACCCAGAAACTGGCAGTGTGAAAGTAGCCTATGCCGCATACTGAGCTGAGCTATTTCAAAGGCTCCGAAGTATTTATTTTCATATTGATCCTTATGTTGTCTACTTGGCTCGGCAGCTCTATGTTGTGTGGTCTTTGCTCGGGGGTAAAATGCAAAGCTGTTTTCTGGATTATCCCACAGGGCCAGGATCCTCCATCACTTATTGTTATTAACCCCTCCCTTGCCAGCCCACCCAGCCCTATTTAGCTTTGGGTTCTGCTTTGAAAAAAATGTTTAGGCCATGAAGGGGTTAATTAAGTGTTGGAGGGGGGGGGGGGTGTTATTGTGCATATTGTGTTTGGGATTCATTTAACAAGTTTGACCAGTTGGGTTTGAGAGTGGTTGAGTGTCATCCACAGATCCCCCATAAAAGTGTAATCCACAGATCCCCCATAAAAGTGTCATCCACAGATCCCCCATAAAAGTGTCATCCACAGATCCCCCATAACAGTGTCATCCACAGATCCCCCATAACAGTGTGTCATCCACAGATCCCCCATAACAGTGTTCGTTATCCACAGATCCCCATAACAGTGTTCGTTATCCACAGATCCCCCATAACAGTGTGTCATCCACAGATTCCCCATAACAGTGTGTCATCCACAGATCCCCATAACAGTGTGTCATCCACAGATCCCCATAACAGTGTGTCATCCACAGATCCTACATAAAAGTGTGTCATCCACAGATCCCCCGTAACAGTGTGTCATCCACAGATCCCCCATAACAGCGTCCTCCACAGATCCCCATAACAGTGTGTCATCCACAGATCCCCCATAACAGCGTCCTCCACAGATCCCCATAACAGTGTCCTCCACAGATCCCCATAGCAGTGTTCGTCATCCACAGATTCCTCATAACAGTGTGTCATCCACAGATCCCCATAACAGTGTGTCATCCACAGATCCCCATAACAGTGTGTCATCCACAGATCCCCCATAACAGTGAGTCATCCACAGATCCCCCATAACAGTGTGCAATCCACAGTACCCCATAACAGTGTGTCATGCACAGTACCCCATAACAGTGTGTCATCCACAGATCCCCCATAACAGTGTGTCATCCACAGATTCCCCGATAACAGTGTGTCATCCACAGATTCCCCCCATAACAGTAAGTCCTCCAAAGATTCCCCCCATAACAGTAAGTCCTCCACAGATTCCCCCCATAACAGTAAGTCCTCCACAGATCCCCCCCATAACACTGTAATAGTAAACCTTGTGCTTTTAAGGTGTTTTTTTCTTAAATGTGCCAGGGGAAGATTGCTAGGGCAGATAAGAACAGGTAGATGTAGTTAGTGTTAGTGTAGGGTCCTGCTTAAAAGAGTCTACCTTGTCGTGGTAGCAGGCTTCATATTATTTGGTCAAAAATTAATTCCTTACTGAATCGCTGAGTATCACTTTTTACTGTCTTTGTAGTTGTAAAAAAAATAATGAAATTGGGGGTAGGTCCTTGGGGGTGGAGGGGAGGTGGAGTCAGGACGGATTCTAAATCGGCAGGGTAGGAGGGGGGGGGCCTAGGCCTTGAGCTGTGTAAGGGGCCCCAAAATTTCTGATGGCAGGCCTGATATTGATTATAATATCATTGATTTCAACCTTGTAACATCATTTGGTATATTGGTCCCCTGATGATTTGGCGCAAGCCAAGGAAACGTGTTGGGACATCTTTGTTACAGCTGTTTATATTTTCCTTCTTTCCCTTTCCTGATATATCTTGACGAATCTGGCCAGTCGCTGTCCTGTCTGGAGCAGGGAGAGATAGGGACATTGAGTGAGAGGAATTTGAGGTTATTTATGGAGGGAGATATAGGGTCATAGACCCAGTACCTTGTCTCTCTAATACCACTTTTCTATCCTAATAAGCCCCAGTGCTCTCTTGTTGTATCCTTGTGACATATCTTACATTTGGATCTGCTTGTTACAGTCTGCATTTTCCCATGTATACCTGGTTTACTGTAGGTTACATCTTGTGTGGGAAGACTGAACTTTTTGTATGTTATTGATATTCCTAATCTTGGGCTCATACTTTTAGTAATTTATACATTAAATGTTAAGTTTTAATGTTGGTTACCTATCCTATGTGAACTGTTTTGTCAAGTTTGGTCACCAATGTGATTATAAGGCTTAGACTATAGAGATGAAAAAGTTGTGTGATATTTTACTTTTTTTTTTTTTCACAATGACTGGTTAGAAGATGATGGTTTCCAGGATTCCATTATGATGTGGTGATGTATTTTCGGCAGATAAAAGTATTCAGGATTCCGTTATGATGTCACAATGTATTGTCAGCGGATGATAGTATCAAGCATTCCATTATGATGTCACAATGTATGGTCAGCAGATAATAGTATCCTGTATTCTATTATGATGTCACAATGTATTGTCAGCAGTTGATAGTATCCAGGATTCCATTATGATGTCACAACATATGGTAAGCAGATTATAGTATCCAGGATTCCATTATGATGTCACAACGTATGGCCAGCAGATCAGGGGTGTGCCGCCAATTAAGTTAAGTGAGGTGATTGCCTCAGTCAGCACCAGGCAGTGACAAGTGGGGGGCAGCGGAAAGGCCTTGGGCAATGAGTGCTTTAATTGTGGAAGCGTTAATATCTGCATATTCAACAGTATTGCTATATTAACCAGAATGTTTTTAGCACCATATGTAATGTTTTTCAAGTATGCCTTTAACTGTAAGGCTGGAGGGAAGGGGTTAGGTTGAGAATTTGGCTTTGTTATTTCATTTTTCCCCTCAGGCAGCAGAAAGTCTACATGCACCTCTGTAACTATATACCTCTGAATCAGAGGGAATTTCCTCATCACTTTTCACTGCTCACTCTTCTGCTTTTTGTCTTGTGAAATGTAACACACAGGTATTTAACTTTCTGAGTTACTGGAACGTTAATGCAGTTTAATTACTAAAAAGCAAATTTTCAAAATGAAGAAAAACGATAGCAAAAAATATGCACAAGATAATAGGGATGAACAGTAATTTACCAGCAATTTTACTTGAAATATTATCCAAAACACAATCACTGGTTCAATTTCCAGTGTATAAAATGCCAGCATGATGTTGGAACGAGAGGTCATTAAAATGCTGACGGAGAATCAGTCAAGAGGAAATGAATACTGCCAAATAGTTCAAATCAAACTGGCATGCAGACTGTGCACAACATTAACATCCAGATCATTAGGGAAGCGTTACATTTGTTTGAAAAGAGAAATAATGCACCTAAAAGAAAAAAGACTACCAGTAAGAATGTCCAACATATGACCCTGGGATAACACAGGCCACTTATGTCTGGTGCAATGAAAAATACTGCATTGGCTAGTTTGTGTTCGACATTACAGTATACATTCAGTATAGAAATAGAAAATGCTTAAAGGGAACCTGTCGTGGATATTTGATTATAATATAACTAATTATATACAATCATTAACTACTAAAAAGTACCTTAGATGTATTCACTTACTGGTGTGACAGATGGTTACCTCATAATATACACACAAAGATGCCACATGCCGCATGCTAATGAGCTGATTTGAGTCCAGCGTGACGTCAGTGAGTCCAGGTTTTTTTTTCTAATTCAGAGCTATAGCCACTCCCCTGCCCAACTGCTGCTGATTCATATGGCAAAATAACTGTCAATCAGCAGCAGGTAGGCGGGGAAAGTCAGGAGCTCAGGAATATTCAGGACTCATCATTATGAGCTGAAGCTTTTTAATACAAAATGGTGGCAGATTGACTGGGTCAATTAAAGAAAGTGAGCCAGCATTTTGCTAAGAGAATTAGTCACTTATATATGTTGCCCTTAGGACACCAGAAAACTGGTGACAGGTTCCCTTTAACCCCTTAAGGACACAGCCTTTTTACACCTTAGGACCAGGCCATTTTTTGCAAATCTGACCAGAGTCACTTTAAGTGCTGATAACTTTAAAACGCTTTGACTTATCCAGGCTGTTCTGAGATAGTTTTTTCCGTCACATATTGTACTTCATGACACTGGTAAAATGAAGTAAAAAAAAAATTTGTGATGACTTTACATTCCCCATATGTCTACTTTATGTTTGAATTATTTTGGGAATGATATTTTATTTTTTGGGGATGTTATAAGGCTTAGAAGTTTAGAAGCAAATCTTGAAATTTTTCAGCAATTTACAAAAACTAAATTTTTAGGGACCAGTTCAGGTCTGAAGTCACTTTGCGAGGCTTACATAATAGAAACCACCCAAAAATGACCCCATCTAAGAAACTACACCCCTCAAGGTATTCAAAACAGATTTTACATACGTTGTTAACCCTTTAGGTGTTGCACAAGAGTTATTGGCAAATGGGGATGAAATTTGAGAATTTCATTTTTTTGTCAAATTTTTTATTTTAACCCATTTTTTCCACTAACAAAGCAAGGGTTAACAGCCAAATAAGACTGTATCTTTATTGCCCTGACTCTGCCGTTTACAGAAACACCCAATATGTGGCCGTAAACTACTGTACGGCCACACAGCGGGGCGTAGAGGGAAAGGTGCGCCGTTTGGTTTTTGGATGGCTGATTTTTATGGACCGGTTTATTTACATCGTGTTCTGTTTCAACCCCCCTGATGCTCCCCTGGAGTAGAAACTCCCTAAAAGTGATCCCATCTAAGAAACTACACCCCTCAAGGTATTCAAAACTGATTTTACATACGTCGTTAACCCTTTAGGTGTTGCACAAGAGTTATTGGCAAATGGGGATTAAATTTGAAAATTTCATTTTTTTGCCTTATTTTCCATTTTAACCCATTTTTTCCACTAACAAAGCAAGGGTTAACAGCCAAACAAGACTGTATCTTTATTGCCCTGACTCTGCCGTTTACAGAAACACCCAATATGTGGCCGTAAACTACTATACGGCCACACAGCGGGGCGTAGAGTGAAAGGTGCGCCGTTTGGTTTTTGGAGGGCTGATTTTTATGGACCGGTTTATTTACACCGTGTCCTGTTTCAACCTCTCTGATGCACCCCTGGAGTAGAAACTCCCTAAAAGTGACCCCATTTTGAAAACTACGGGATAAGGTGGCATTTTTGGGGGGACTATTTTTAGGGTAAATATGATTTTTGGTTGCTCTATATTACATTTTTTTGAGGCAAGGTTACCAAAAATTTAAATTCTGAAATTTCATCTCCATTTGCCATTAACTGTTAAGGAACACCTAAAGGGTTAATAAAGTTTGTATAATCAGTTTTGAATACCTTGAGGGGTGTAGTTTCTTAGATGGGGTCACTTTTAGGGAGTTTTTACTCTAGGGTGCATCAGGGGGGCTTCAAAAGGGACATGGTGTCAATAAAAAAGGCCATCAAAATCGGCCTTCCAGAAACCATGTCGGTCCTTTCCTTTGCGGCCTCCCTTTTACTGATACAGCAGAATACGACCACAAATGTGGTGTTTCTGTAAACTGCAGTATCAGGGTAATAAATATTAAGTTTTGTTTGGTTGTTAACCCTTGTTTTGTTACCGGAAAAAACAGATTGAAATGGAAAAGTGGCAAAAATAGCGGTTTTGGCAACTTTTTTTTTTTTTTTTTTTAACCGAGTTAATCTGGGGGGTTAGGTCATGGGATATTTTTATAGAGGAGATTCTTACGGACGCGGCAATACTTAATAAGTCTACTTTTCTTTTACAATTATTTAGGTTTTTGACTATATTATCTTTTTTGATACAAATTTTTTTTGGGTATCTCTAAAGTCTAAGGGTCATTTTTTTTTTTTTTTATCCAATTATCTCATGTGGGGGCTCATTTTTTGCGGGATGAGCGGACGGTTTTATTGGCACTATTTTGGGGGCTATATAACTTTTTTATCGCTTGCTATTAAACTTTTTGTTATGTAAGGTGACAAAAAAATTCTTTTTTTGCACCTATTTTTTATTTTTGAACGTGTTAATCTGGGAAGGGGGTTGGGTCATGGGGTATTTTTATAGAGGAAATTCTTACGGATGCGGCAATACCCAACAATTATTTAGGTTTTAGACTATATTTTCTTTTTTGATACAATTTTTTTTTGGGGTATCTCTAAAGTCTAAGGGTCATTTGTAAAAAAGTTTTTTATCTAATTATCTCATGTGCGGGCTCATTTTTTGCGGGATGAGACAACGGTTTTATCAATCGGGCTTGAGGACCGTTGCCGCGGTACCTTGCACAGGGACAGGGGTGATGCCGTTACCATGAATTGTGGACAGCATAAGGACATGCCTCTTGTCCTTATACCTGACCAGCAACAGGTTTCCAGTGGTAAGGGCACGGGTCTCACCCCTGGGGATAGGTACCTGGAGGGGGTGGGCAGGGAGGCCGCGTTGATTTTTCCGCACGGTCCCACAAGCGGACGTGGATCTGGCGGCAAGGGACTGGAACAAGGGGATACTGGTATAAAAGTTATCCACGTAAAGGTGGTAACCCTTATCCAGCAGTGGGTACATAAGGTCCCACACAAGTTTCCCGGTAACACCAAGAGTGGGGGGACATTCTGGGGGTTGAATCCGGGAATCTCGCCCCTCGTATACACAAAATTTGTAAGTGTACCCTGAGGTACTCTCACAAATTTTGTATAGCTTCACGCCATACCTCACCCGCTTGGAGGGCACATACTGGCGGAAAATGAGTCTCCCCTTGAACGCAATGAGAGACTTATCAACCGCGACCTCCCTTCCAGGTACATAGGCCTCCATGAATTTGGCCCCAAAGTGATCGATGACCGGCCGTATCTTATACAGACGGTCATGGGCAGGATCACCTCGGGGGGGGGGGGACATGCTGCATTAACGGAATAATGCAGACATTTCCGGATGGCCTCAAACCGGGAGCGTGTCATGGCTGTACTGTAAAGTGGGGCCTGGTATAGGACGTCCCCACTCCAGTACAGCCTGACACTGGGTTTCTTGACCAGGCCCATATGCAGCACGAGGCCCCAAAATGTCCTCATTTCGGCTGCACTGATCAGCATCCAGCCACCGGGCCTGGCCAAAAAGGAGCCCGGGTGTTGAGCGACGAACTGTTGGGCGTACAGATTCGTCTGCTCCACCATCAGATTTACCAGTGGGTCACTGAAAAAATTACAAAAAAAGTCATATTCAGTGTAGCCCACTGTGGAAATCTGGATTCCTGATTGGCCTACAAAATCAGGAATCACGGGCTCGTATCGCTCTGGGCTACACCAGACTAGTTCACCGGCAGGGTGCTCCGGTGGATTTAACTGGTGGGCCGGGAAACCAGTACGAGCCCCAGAGCTGCTCGTACTAGTGTGGGCCACAAGGTCCCTAACATGGCGATCCCCTTGCTCCGCCTGGCGGCGTCTCCGCCGCCTTGGGGGCTCATCATCATCGCTAGATGATGAGGAGGATGCGGATGACAACAGGAATGTGGGGTAATCCTCATCCTCACTGGGACTCTCGGAGTCGGAGGCAAGCTGGGCGTATGCCTCCTCGGCCGAGAACGTCCGACGGGCCATAGGGGAGTGTGTGTCTGCGTGTAACTCTTTATTTGGTGTGCGTGTGTGTGGGGGCATGGGTGTTCACGAACTCACCCTAAAACTAACAGAAAAAAAATAAAATAAACTAACTAAAAAAGGGCAAAAAATGTGGAGAAAAAAATTCAAAACCGCTGATCAACCGTCCGAAGTTGATCAGCGGTGCAATGCGCTAACAGTGGCCGGACACTAAGTGCCGGCCACAGTCAGCGTATAAAAGGGAAAAAAAATGCACCCCAAAAAAGGTGGGGGGGGGGGCAGGGGGTGGGCAAGTGGCAGCACCCCTGGGGGGTCTAGGGTCACACAGCTGTGCTGTGGACCCCAGACACCCTAACTTAGGGTGATGCAATCAAAGTTCAGAAACTAACTTTCCCTTTTTTTTTCCTGCCTAAACCAAACTTTCCCTATGCTGTCCCTATGTACCTGATGGGGGGTGCTGGGCACAGATCGGGTCCTGGGGGCAGAGATCCTCTCTCCTCCGGCTCCGGAACACAAAAGGAGGAGGAGAGGAGCGCCTGCCTCTTTTGAATCTGCCGCCGGACCGCCCACAGACCAATCAGAAAGCGATCCTGAGTGGTGATGTCACCATCACCACTCAGGATCGCTGGATGGTGATTGGTGGGGTGAAATTCCACCACCATCACCATCCTGTTCCGGGTTATCGGGTCTTCATAGACCAGAATAACCCGGAAACGCAGAAAACCACAGGTCTGAATTGACCTGCGGTTTTCTGTGATCGCATACATGGGAGGGTCACCGGACCCCCCGGCGCATTTGCCCCAAGTGCCTGCTCAATGATTTGAGCAGGCACGGGGCTCCGACCACCGCCCGCCGCGCGGCGGTGATTGAAAATACACAGGGCGTACATGTACGCCCTGTGTCCTTAAGTACCAGGGCACAAGGGCGTACCTGTACGCCTTATGTCTTAAAGAGGTTAAGCTAGCAAAACATTTTATTTCAGTGAGTGCTTTTCAGTCCTGTTATAAGCTGTCATGCATGTGTACCCTCTTCTTTGATAGGACCACCTTTCTAATAGATACTCAATGACTATTCGTTGGGACCTCCGCCAATCATGAGAACGGGGTTCCTGTGCACCTGTATGAATGGAACAGCTGGTTGAGCATGTGCATGATCACTCCATTCTTCTCTTTGGGGCTACTAGAGACGGATGAGTTAAATGCTTGGCTTTTTCTCGCAGTTCCATAGACTTTGAATTAAGCAATGGTGAGCATGCTCGAACATTGCTTCATTTAAACCAGTAAATCGGTGAAAATCTCTGTGGTCGGCCTCCCGCCAGTGTAACAGTTCCCTTTAAGTGGCTTATGCTGTATATTTGTTATAGTAACATCATGTATTTAACATGTACAGTGATCTGTTATAAGTCCAGTAACAACAAATTATCCCCCATCCACTAACTGTTAGATTAGTGAAGGTTTCCTTGCATCACCATTGATCATGAGAATTAAGTTACCAGGTGCCCCAAGGAGTCGAGCATGCAAACTGCAATTCCATTCGGTCTCTATATGGGACTGAGAAAGAAAGCCAAGTGCTGTACTCACTACTCAGCTACCTTTGGGAGCCCAATCGGCTTCATATGGAGATGATTAGTGGCGTCCCAGTGGTGTTACTGGAATACCCTTTTATGTTGTAACAGCCTTGGGTAACAATATTTTCAACATACAGTACAATGGTCATTTCTTAAGGCCCCTTTACAAGTAGACAATTTTTGAAAATCATTGCATTTACATGCAGCGATCCTCTCCACAGTATGGGGAGAACCAATCGCTAATGCAGAATCATTGTTTGCCGGAAGCACAGGCTGTTTAGATGGCATGATCTGCAGCTGGCAAACGATGATTTAGGTGACCACGTAAGAGATCCAATTAACTAAAGGAATGAGCATTTTCTTCATTCATCAGGTAATCGAAGGCACCTTTATCACGGCAGATCAACACTAACAAACATTCCTGCAAACGCTTGTTAGCGATGATCTACCTGATGTTTAGGCAGTGTAAAGTGGCCATTGTAGCTTAGTCAATGTAACTTGAAAACACATTCAACATATAATGACACAGATCCAGTGGATCCAGTGTGTGCTAGGGCGCTTGTTTTGGCAGACAGGGAATGGCAGGGTGCTTTGGGGAGAGACCTGATGTACCTTATATTTTTTTTGAGGGGTTTCTGACTTCAGCAAATGGCATTTACCATGTACAGAAAGTTAATACAAGGCACTTACTAATGTATTGTGATTGTCCATAATGTCTCCTTTGCTAGCTGGTTTCATTTTTCCATCACATTATGCACTGCTCGTTTCCAGGGGTTACAAATACCACCACTGCACAAATAAGAGGTGGCTGGCACAGAGGCTGTTGCACATGCATGCCTATGGAGGCCGGGGCTTCTTCTATAGTGTACAAGCATGACCAACGCTGCTGGATTGCAGGGTGGTCATGATGAACCCTGGATATGAACAGTGTATAATGTGATGGAAAAATGAATCCAGTCAGCAAATATGGCAATATGGACAATCACAAAACATTAGTAAGTGCCTTGTATTAGTATTAGTAAGGGCTTTGTATTAACTTTCTCTACATGATAAATGCCATTTGCTGAATTGAGACAACCCCTTTAAAAGAAGTAAACTTTTTTGAACTGTTTTAATGTTGTCGCTAACCTGCAGAGTGACAAAAGGCAAGTTTTCATGGTGATCTTTAGAATCACACGACAGTGATGCTAGCACAGTCATGTGACATAAAGCTCACTGTCACACAGACAGGGTTTCTATGAACTTGGTTTTTATACCCCTGTGCACCTGCACCCCTGCTCTTCTGCCTCTTGGGTGGATAATAGACATCAAGTGTGGGCACCAGATGATGTGAGATGCTGTACAACCATAATACTCCTGTTTTCTGAATCCTGCTTTCTACCTATCGATTTATACTTGCAGGCGCCAGCAGAACTGCTGCTTAGTATCCTGTTGCAATACATGATATACAGTGGATATAAAAAGTCTACACACCCCTGTTAAAATAAAAATAAAAACGGTTTAAAAAAAAGCCATTTTTTGCCATCTTACGTCACAAAAAGTGCAATAGCAAGCGATCAAAAAGTCATATGCACTTCAAAATAGTGCCAATAAAACAGCCATCTCATCCCGCAAAAAATGAGACCCTACTTAAGATAATCAACCAAAAACTGAAAAAAACTATGGCTCTTAGGCTATGGTGACACTAAAACTTTTTTTGTTTTAAAAATGAAATCATTGTGTAAAACTTACATAAATTAAAAAAATTGTATACATATTAGGTATCGCCGCGTCCGTGACAACCTGTTCTATAAAATTACCACATGATCTAACCTTGCAGATGAATGTTGTAAATAACAAAAAAAAACTGTGCCAAAAAAGCTATTTCTTGTTACCTTGCCGCACAAAAAGTGTAATATAAAGCAACCAAAAATCATATGTACCCTAAACTAGCTAACAAGATGGCTCTACCGTTGTTGTTCTTTGTGTAGTAGCACCTCCCTACACTACAGTACAATTCTACCTGTAGCATGATGATTTGCCTCTTTGGACACCAGGAGTGGAAACTTTACTTTATTTTCTGATACAATAAAAGAAAGTGATTGACAGTTACAGCAGATCTTTATACCTTTTATACAGTGCCTTGCAAAAGTATTCACCCCCTTGACTTTTTTCGTATTTTGTTACATTACAGCCTTAAGTTCAGTGTTTTGTTATTCTGAATTTTATGTGATGGATAAGAACACAATAGTCTAAGTTGGTGAAGTGAAATGAGAAAAATATGCAAATAAAACTATTGTTTAGGAATAGAAAACAGAAAATTGGCATGTGCGTATGTATTCACCCCTTTTCTTAGGAAGCCCATAAAAAGCTCTCGTGCAACCAATTACCTTCAGAAGTCACATAATTAATGAAATGATGTCCACCCGTGTGCAATCTAAGTGTCACATGATCTGTGATTACATCCTTTTTTGAAAGGCCCCAGAGGCTGTAAGACCTAAGCAAGAGGCATCACTAACCAAACACTTCCATGAAGACCAAGGAACTCTCCAAACAAGTAAGGGACAATGTTGTTGAGAAATACAAGTCAGGGTTAGGTTATAAAAAAAAAAATCAAAATCTTTGATGATCCCCAGGAGCACCATCAAATCTATCATAACCAAATGGAAAGAACATGGCGGCACAACAGCAAACCTGCCAAGAGACGGCCGCCTACCAAAACCCACGGACCGGGAGGGCATTAATCGGAGAGGCAGCACAGAGACCTAAGGTAACCCTGGAGGATCTGCAGAGTTCCACAGCAGAGACTGGAGTATCTGTACATAGGACGACAATAAGCCATACGCTCCATAGAGTTGGGCTTTATGGCAGAGTGGCCAGAAGAAAGCAATTACTTTCAGCTAAAAACAAAAAGGCATGTTGTGAGTTTGCGTAAATGCATGTGGGAGATTCCCAAAATGTATGGAATAAGGTGGTCTGGTCTGATGAGACTAAAATTTAACTTTTCGGCCATCAAAGAAAACGCTATGTTTGGAGCAAACCCAACACATCACTTCACCCACAGAACACAATCCCCACAGTGAAACATGGTGGTGGCAGCATCATGCTGTGTGGATGTTTTTTAGCAGCCGGGACTGGGAAAATGGTCAGAGTTAAGGAAAAGAAGGATGGTGCTAAATACAGGAATATTCTTGAGCAAAACCTGTACCACTCTGTGCATGATTTGAGGCTAGGACGGAGGTTCACCTTCCAGCAGGACAATGACTCCAAACACTGCTAAAGCAACACATGACTGGTTTAAGGGGAAACATGTAAATGTGTTGGAATGGCCTAGTCACAGCCCAGATCTCAATCCAATAGAAAATCTGTGGTCAGACTTAAAGATTGCTGTTCACAAGCGCAAACCATCCAACTTAAAGGAGCTGGAGAATTTTTGCAAGGAGGAATGGGCAAAAATCCCAGTGGTAAGATGTGGCAAGATCATAGAGACTTATCCAAAGCGACTTGGAGCTGTGATTGCTGCAAAAGGTGGCTCTACAAAGTATTGACTTTAGGGGGTTGAATAGTTATGCACATTGACTTTTTCTGTTATTTTGTCCTTTTTGTTGTTTGCTTCACAATAAAAAAACACAAACATCTTCAAAGTTGTCGGCATGTTCTGTAATTTAAATGTTACAAATCCTCAAACAATCCATGTTAATTTCAGGTTGTGAGGCAACAAAATACAAAAAAAGTCAAGGTGGTGAATACTTTTACAAGTCACTGTATGTAGGTACATGCCTTCATCTTTTCTTATTTTAGGAGTTAAAGGAGTTGAATAAGCAAGACAACGCATTTCCATATGTCCAATTAGGGTATATGGACATCATATACTTGCTGTATTACCTAGTAGAGAGCAGCTGCAAACAGCAGCTTTTTCTGGCAGACTAAATACAAGTATAGTCCTAAAATGGCAGTAGAGATAAGGAACAAGAGTAGAATCTGCGGTTGGCACTGTGTTAGAGCATAGACAAAGAAACAGATGCCAACTACGTATAAGCACATTTGAGAAATATAAAAAAATAAATGAAGGAGTAGATATAACCATAGTGAAGTGTGCTATTGTGAATTCAGAACACTGTATATGATGATGATTATTATTATTATTAATCATGTGAAACTTCTAAAGAGTACCTGTGTGTATATCTTTTTTATAAATTAGTAGAACATGTGAACACATAAAATCTTAAAACAGAGCTTATAAGATGAAGTAATATATTTACCATCAACCATTAGTTCTCCTTTACCTACCTACAAGATCCCCCAAAATGTTCAGAAACCCCCATAGTCAATCGTAAAACATTACTAATAAGAGTGTGCCAGAATGCACATCCAGTGTACTGAATTTATTAAGTATTTGAAACACTTTTTTAATGTCCTCCAAAGTGTCTAACAATGCACTAAATGTATCATTAAGCATGAGACACTGTGATAAATTGAGTAAAGTGACTAAAGAGGGGCCATCACATTTAGCAAAATTAGGGTAAACTGAAAAGTAAGTTCAAAGCAAAACAAGCATATGATTATTTAAAATAACCAAGATTGTTCTTTTTTTATTTAAAGGATAATTAGCTGTACAATAATTTCATGTTTACCTTCAGGTGAATTTTTGGAACAAGCTGTGTGTCCACATGATAGCATTGTTCCTGGCCATTACATGTCTTAAATCTAGCGTTTATCAAGTTTTTACCTTCTGCAGGCTTCATATCTAATATTAGTTTTCCCTGAATTTGCTACAGTGGGGCAGAGACTAGCTGCTTTGATGTCTCCAATACACATCACACAAAAACAAAATCACTATCTCTTATACACACAGACGCAACATGGAGTACATTATACAGAACTGCTGACGAGAGTAGCTGTGAATCCAGCACTGGGGTGAAATAGCAGAACACCTACTAGAAGAAGCATTAGCAGCTGTATCTCCTTTTCTCTGCTGCTGCTGCTTCCGCTTCCTCCCACTCCCCACTCCATAGACCTCTATGGGCTACTTGATGATCTGTCTTTATCTCTGCCTTCTGTGTACACATTTAAGCAATGAAGTGATATTTTAGTGGTCATTGCAGGAGGAAGAGGGCATGTGAGAAATCTGATTAGTAGGGAAGAAGTATTTTTTTCTAATAAGGAATATTACAAAGTTTCTTATCACTATTTATACTATTAATATATGGGGGATCTGAAACAATGGTTGTACTGTATAAAAATACTTTCATTCCAAAGGAACTCTGAACAATGAAAGGAGAAATCTGATTGTTGCTATGGGCAAACTAAACCAGTTTTTCTCTGCACCACTTTGATAAATCTCCCCCACTGTATATGTATCTAATCAGTTTGCTCAAAATACAGCACACCAGATCTTTCATCCATCCACTAATTGTAAGTTGCCATCAGTTGGTGTCTGTCACACAGCACATAACATAAAGAATGAATAAAAACATCAAATATTCCAATCAAAATAATGGATTTTTATTTGCATCTTCCCCTTGTTTGGATAACATCAATCTGCAGTAAAGCTTTTTTATACATTATCACACCAGGCAAAGCCTAATATACAGGAAATCTTTACAATTAGATATAAAAGATATAGTATTTAATTTATAGAGCATTTCATTATGCAAGCATCTCAAAACAAGCGCAGCTCGTCTGATAATACAGTCACTTAAGTCTTCAGAAGTTTTCCCATGGGAATCATGCAGTCCACGTTATCTTCTTCCATATATGTTAAGAAGCTTTAGGTTAGCCAACTATTTTAGTTGGGATTGAACACCGTAACATTGAGTCTTGCAAAGGTGAAAGCCATCATCGTTTTATTGTTAAAAGGTTTTTGACTCCCACTGGGAATGAGTAGTATCTACAAAAAGACAGATATGATAACAACAAAATATAATTAAGTGTCTTTGTAAACAGGATAAGCCACGCGTTCAATAGTCAGGCTCCTCTCAAATGGCAGAACGAAGTTTGCAATGACCTCTGTCAGATGTAAGCCATCTATTTTGGCTGATTGATTGATAATAGAGAAAGCTATATGTTACTAAATGTAGCTACTGTCAGCTTTACCTCCATGACACAAGGTGTGATCTCTCTAGCAGGTTGTGGAACCTTTAGTTTAATAAAAGTTTGGAAAACGTATTCTTTGCCATTACTTTCTGTTGATAAATTTAAAAGAAAGAGTAGACAACTATATTTTATTTTACTGTTATTTTAATTGTTTGCTTAAAGGGAATCTGTCACCAGTTTTATGGTGACCTAACTACCTAAGCCTAAGGCAACATAAACAAGTGACAGATCCCCTGAGCACCATCCTGGGTCACTTTCCTTAAAGGATAACTGTCGTATTTTTATTTTAATTGCTAGTTTATTAGATCTAGGCAGTCTACCTGAGTTAGTCCTGTCGAATGATTGCCAAAAGATATGTAATTACCTTATAATAACGTTTCATTAATGTCTCCCTGTCCCTTTCCACTGCTCCCTTAAAGACCGTTGCTATGGCTCATCTGGTCTCCGGCTAGGAAGACGGCGTAGGGGCGGTCCTTCACACTGCATGCCTGCATTAGGCTTCAGAGTGAGGAGGCGGTCTCTCAGTAATCCAATCTGATTGGCTGGCAGGAGCTTGCTGGCTACAGCAAGTTTGTATGTGACCTGAGGGAATGCGAGTTTTGGCCTCAGAGACCCTGGCAGAGGAGCCATCTTGAGAAGATCCTCATAATGTAGGATTCAAAACAGCTGTAACTAAGGGAAAACTCAAGGAAAACAGTGGTAAGTGAAGAAACTAAAGATTGCTTTATGCATAATGCTGCTGCAGCAGTAACTATGCTAAAATAGATTTTATTTTATTTTTATCAGAAAATGACAGTTATCCTTTAATTAATTAATTATTACTTAATTATGGTATGAGGAAGATGTGATGCCCACAATACTCAAGCAGTGCCGGTTTTTCTTCTCCTACTCTGATGTACTCATCGGGACAGTGGATCCTCCCTCCTGTTACCCGCTTCTAGCTCAGCTGCAGCCTGAGACTATACACTACACGC